>NW_028273633.1:957500-1276666 GCF_024610735.1 Ursus americanus
TTCTTCTTTGACTGTTGGTTGTTTGGTAGCATGTTTTTAATTCTCCACATATTTTTTTGAGATTATTTAAGTATCTGACAGAGAGTGAGACAGTGAGAGAGGGAACGCAAGCAGGGGGCGTGAGAGAGGGAGAAGCGGGCTTCCCACTGAGCAAGGAGCCTGATTCCAACCTAAATCCCAGGATCCTGGGATCAGGACCTGAGCTGAAGGCAGATCCTTAACAACTGATCCACCCAGGCTCCCCAATCTCCACCTATTTTTGACTGTCCCATTTTTTTCTTGAGACTGATGTCTAGTTTCATATCTTTGTGGTTGGACAGGATTTGAAGCAGAAGGTGAAGAGCATTCAGATGAAAAGTTTGTTTCCTGGAGGGTTTTCTGAGGGCAGACCATGAGTTCTGTGGGGACGGAGGAAAGTTTTGTGAGACGGGGGTGGGGTTAACCCTTGTTAGAATTACTGACTACTACCATGCAGGCTGTGTGCTACTGTTCACTCCGTAGTCCTGATGGACTTGTACTTCATTAGGAACATTTTCTAGGAGGTTTAGGCATAGCCTTCTCTTAAAGAAAGGTGCCATGTGGGTTCATGGCATGACCCCAGGTCAGCAACCAGGATGTATGGTATTGTGGGGGATGAGAAACAGGCTTTCTGTGGGAAGTGACAGAAATAGTTTATGGTGAGCTCCATGACCATAGGTGAGGTCCCGAGTGACCCACTGGGTGTTGGGTTCTGTGGATCTGTCTCATCAGGTGCTGTGGAATTCAGGGACACCCTCCTGTCTGTGGATTTGTGTGGAGACAGGTAGACATCAGTGTTTGGCCAGGCACAAGGGTCGCACTGGACCACCACCAGAGGTGCAGCGTGTGCGGGAGCCACTGCTTGCTTTCCACGAAAGCTGACCAGGGTCTTTGACCGTGATTTCTAGCAGCTGCAAGGGGAGAGGAGGCCGGGGGTGGTGCACACTTCCTAGAGTTGTGGTCAGGACTAGTCTGGAACCCACTGAAGTCAGCCACACTGGGCACAGAAGGCCCCCAGTCAGTGTAGCTGTGGGCACTGCTCCCATGGCACTTTCGGGCCGGCTCCATGCTGCCACCTCCTGCTTTTCATCATCATCTTCAAGGTCATGTGCCTCTGCTCTTGCCCCATGGCCTCCGGGGTATTGTCAGTCCTCCATCTGGCCCTCGTCCCTGTTGCCCTGTGCAGTCCGATGCCAGGATAGCCTTCTCGAGACAATCATCTGGCCCTGATGGAACACTTCCATGGATCTCGTTTGATGCAAGGATGAAGCCCTGCCCTGGAAGGGGGCTGCAGGTCCCCAATCAGGACAGCCATGTCTCCCTTTTCAGCATGGCCTGCCCACCCCTCAGTCTTGTTCAGGGAAGCTCTCCCCACTTCCTGAGATGACAGCTCTGAACTTAAAAATGAATGTTATTTTACATATCTCTATGCCTTAGTTCATCCATGGCATGTCTTTCAACCCCGTTAGTGGGTTTTTTTTTTAGCAGTTCTAAAGGGCTGTCTGCTCAAGGAGGGGATGACCCGGGTGGGGCAGCTTTCCCTCTCATCTCCCTCAGCATGTCTCTGAGCCCTGGGGCCAACTGTGCCACTGAGGATTGAGGGACCCGAGCCAGCTCATCCTGAGCCCAGGCTCTGTCAGCTGTGTAGACGGATGTGTGTCAGAGTGGTGGGCAGCGGCATGGGCCAGGGGCAAGCAGTGTCTCCTCATTCCTTCCCTTTTTCCTCGCAGATATAGCTCAGAGCAGCCTTCAACCCCTGCATCTCCAGATCCCTTGACCTGTGCCTCCTGTGTTCAGCTGGTGACCTTGGAGTTTTGCATTGATTCTACCTCCCATACCCTCTCCTGTAGCAGTTCCTGGATCAGGGGAGTGGTGGGACTCTTGTCTGCTTTTGATCTTCTTCCTGTCCTGCACCAAGCCCACCCACCTTTGCATCTTCCATGTAAGTGCTTGGAAGCAAGCCCATCCACAGGGAACCTATTAGCCAAATGGATCCAGGCAAAGAACATTGAAGTAGAGATCCAGGATCCATAATAAACCTGCTCGGAAACTTGTCCCAAAGTCTGTGACTCTCTCACAATGTAACAGAAACAATAATAGCTTTCTGGACTGTGAAGTGACATGTGTCTCTACTTCTAATCTTAAATGCATAGGTGCTGAGCCTGGACTGAAAAGGACCATGGCTCCTGTGGGCTGGGATCCACAGTAAGAACTCAGTGAAATCTGAATTCAAGGCATAGAGTGAATAATTATTGTATAGTGAATCCTCCCAAGTAGGGCTTATGAACAATGCACAGGAAAAGCTTTTTCAAAGAGGTTTTTGAAAGAAAAATCTTTTTTAAAAATTTATTTTAATTCCAGTAGAGCTAACCTACAGTGTTACATTCGTTTCAGGTGTACAATAGAGTGATTCAGTAATTCTATATATTACTCAGTGGTCATCAAGAAAAGTGTCCTCTTAATCCGCTTCATCTATTTGACTCATCCCTCTATCCACCTCCTCTCTGGTATCCATCCGTTTGTTCTCTATTGTTAAGAGTTTGTATTTTGCCACACCCATACTCAGGCAACCCTGTTTGGGTAGAGTTGCCCTGTCCCCTGCGAGGGGGGATGGGTGTGGGAACGCTGTGAGCCAGTATTTCCAGGCTTTTGTTCCCTGGCATCTTTCTCTGGCAGTCTGCTGTGCCTCTTCTGAGAGTCAGAGCAGCAGAGGCTGAATTGTCACAGAACAGAGGGATTGCGGCATGTTCTCCACGGATGTTCTGGCCACTTTAACTCCGTTACTGTTGGTGCTGCTCAACCCCATAGCGTCCCTGGATGTGTGCCCCACACCTGGTGTCCCTGCCCTCACTTCCAGGGCAGGTGCATCTCTGTCCTTTGTGTTTCTAAGGCCACCAGCCACCAGCCGCCCCCTGGAGCTCCCAGATCTCCAGGTCTCAGTCTGGATCCCGTGAGCACACCAGGATTACGGAGTTTCCTGAAAAGCCTGGTGGCATACCACCTCCTTCAGGGTCTCAGTCTGCTGTTTCCTGGGTGCCAACCACGAGTCCGCCCGCTGCCCCATGCAGGTGGCCCACCAGCCGCCAGCCGCCCCACGTGCTCCCGGGTCTCTGGGTCTCTCTATTCCCGGTGAGCACACTGGGATTCCGGAGTTCCGTGAGAAGCCTGGTGGTGGGCGCACCTGGTTCAGGGTCTCAGTCTGCTGTTTCCTGGGTTCTGACCATGAATCTGCCCTCTCCCCTGTGCAGGTGGCCTGCCAGCCTCCAGTGGACCCGCACGCGCTCCAGGAGCTCTCAATCTCATTCTGGATCCCATGAGCACACTGGGATTCCTGTGTTCTGGGAGATGCCTGGTGGTGTGCTCTCTGGGCTCACCAGTCTCAGTCCTCTCTCTAGGGGTGCCTTCTGTGAATCTGCCAGCTCCCCTGTGCAGGTGGCTGCTACTTCCTGGCGCCCAAATGCGGTGGCTCCCTCCCCCTTCCTTTTATCTTCCAGTATCTGTGCCAGGTTTCAGGACTCCCCGCTTCCTACCTCAATACGCAGCGCTGGAGATGTTCATTTGTAGAGATCCAGATATATCTTCCTGCCTCTCAGGCTGATTCCGTGGTTGTTTAGGCTGGCCTGCTACCTACCCAGCAGGACTCAGGGGATCTGCAGAAAAAGGAGTCCCCTACTCCTCCACCATCTTAACTCCTCTCTTGTACCTGAAATAGTATTTAAAAACACTCAGCTCAGCCTCTTCTACAAAGTGAGCCAATGCTTATAAACCTGGCTAAAATATTGCCTTACCTACGTTGACTTCCCAGCCATCCTAGTGTTTAAATGGTGTGACTGTGACTTACATTAGTCAACATTTGCAGAGAAAGAACTTAGTGCATCCAGGGGGCACTTCATGTTGAAATTAGTTTGTGACAAGGAGCTACTGTGTTTTATTCTGCAGTCCAAGGGAATGGTGCCAGACATCTCTAAGGTGTCTAGCAGTTCTACAATTCTGATTTTAAGTGGTCTGTGTGCTTCAGAGATTTGGGCAGGAGAAGGGCAGGAGTCCAGAGACTGTGAACACTTCTGTTACCTGTGCTGACCATGGAGCAGGTAGCCTTCTGTGGGCATCATTTTGATTTCTTGGTACTCTTGTGAAAGGTGCTTTTGTCTCAAATTCCTCCATTTAGTAGTCATTATAATGATGAAAGTAATTTTTATCTTATATCATCTGTGGGCCCTGAGCCTGGGCTCCCAGGGAAGCTATCCTTTAACATTTTACCCGGCTCAAAATGATTGGGCAAAAACTCAAAGCATGGGCCCTATTTCTGCCCCAAGCACATGTTGTACATCTGCTTTGAGAAGAAAACAACCAAAAATGCCAACATGAAGATAAGAAAAAATAAAGAACCTCTTTGGCTCCCATAAGATTAAAGTCATACTGACATGTACATACTGAAAATGCATGAAATCATTGCATTTCCTAAAGCCAAAGCCTTGGAGGGTCTGAGAGCCACTGACCTTGCCCAGAACCAGGCACACCCCAGCAGGGAGGGCTGGTGCAGAAAGGGAAGGGGCAGGACTCTGAGGGTGGTCTGCAGCTAGAGGGGTCCCTAGAAGGGGCTAGGTGTGTGTGGGTGCCCTGGCCCACGACCCCACCCATTCCTGTGCCGGGTGTTGGGTAGAGGAGGCGCCTCTTGGGCCCCCTGCACTTTCAGGGTTCCAGGGGCTTGAGGGCGGGTAGCCCAGCATCCAAGGGGCTCAGGCACCACCCTCCCCAACCATTCACTGCTTGGGGGTGGAGATGTCTCTGTGGGCAGTCCCAGATTTGCAGTGGGTTGCAGAATTGGGGCAGAAGAAGGGGCACTGAGAGAGAGAGAGTTGCCCTGTGGAGATCCCTGTTGGTGAGTGAGCAGCTTGCACTGGGGTGGGGGTCTGGGGGTAGGGTGCACCCCAGGTGGGAGGCAAGGTTTTGGAAGGGCACGTGGAGAGGGTTCATTGTGGGTACTCAGGTGAGTTTTCTTTTTCCCTTTAAAGTCTCTTCTGCCCCATGTCCTCAACTGACCTTCTTCCCCATACCCGGGAACTCCAGGGCACCCACTCACCTGAGCTTTTGTGGGATGGGTTGCAGAATTTCAGTGTTTCCCCTGTTCCCCTGGAAGAGTGCGGGTAAGGACCTCACACAATCCCCACTTTCAGTTCTCTGACACAGTGCAGGTGATGCATCTTGAGCAGTACCCTGAGTTCAGCAGGGTGTGCCCTGGTCCCCCAGCACAGGTGTGGCAGTAGCAAGCCCCAGAGCCAACCCCCAACTTCAGCATTATGCCCCGTGTGCCCCTGGGTAGTGGTAATTGGCTATTAGAATCATGCAGGAAAATCCTCCAGGTAGGGGCCTGGAGGCGTGCGTAAACCAGACCCCACTCTAGTTGCATTGGGAATAGACGAATTGAGGGTTTCTTTAGAAGAGTCAGTCTGCTTTCCAGAAAAGGCGAGGTCATTGGTCTATTGAGAATGAAGATAATTACTGATAAACAACAAGTATGTGTTGCCCCTTCGCCCAGAAACTGAAGCAGGTGTGCAGGCTTTATGTCAGAGGTGCCTTCTTCTCCCCACCTGACAGCAATTCTCTGCTCTGGCTCCAAGACACCCGAGGTTTTGAACGTCAGCATCAGAGTCAGCGAGGCAGCTTGTCACAGGACGCCAGTGTTCACAGAAAGCACAGGTATGTTTGGCAAAATGTCCTATCTATGTCAGGGCTGGAGGTAAAACCTCTCATTATCGCAAAACCTCCTGGGCTTTTCTCTTTTCTCTAGTTGAGCCACAAAGTAAAATTGAAGTAGCTGTCAGCATTCTGGGTTTGGTGCAGGAATTACTTAGTTTCCCTGGAGGTAGAACGTTGCAGGGGATCACAATTTCTCTGTCCATTTATTGCTTACAAATGTATTTTGACCATCTGTTTCCTAGGAACCCTCTTTTATTAGAAAGGGAAGGTGAGATTCACTCTGTGCCTGTTTGTAACATCTAATTTGTTCCTTCATCTAACAGTGTTTATTCAATTGGGCCTAAGATATGGTTGAGTGGCCAACATCTAGAGTTAGGTGGCTTTTTTCATCTGATACAGACTTGGATGATGTCATTTGACAAAGGTGATGTTTCATCATTGATTAGTTTATTCATCAGAAGAGTTAAAATTAGGGTGGAGGGGAAATTGAAAATTTTCCAAAGCGGCCTGTTCCTGTTTAAAAGTTGAGCTTGACTTTCTAGTTTTACTAAATGTATTATCTTGATATTTTGAGGTGCCATATTCTCTCTGTAGTTTCTTTGGTGGTGGAGTCAGAAGGAGAGTCTGGGAATTCTTTTGGATAGTGGCATGCTGGTGGCTTCAAGGGGCTTGGCGTCAGGAGCCTTGGGGTGAACTCTGCAACTGCTTGTCTGACCCTAGGTGCATCTCCCAGAGGTTTTGTTTCCTCTTATGAAATTGCTGGCAGATAATGTTCTGCTTAAAGGGGAAGCCTCCCATCCTGTTGGTGGGAATGCAAAGTGGTGCAGCCAGTCTGGGAAACAGTGTGGGGGTTCCTCAAAAAGTTAAACATTGAACAACCCCATGATCCAGCAATTGCTCTCCTAGGTATTTACCCAAAGGATACAAAAATGTGGATTCGAAATGGGTAAATGCACCATGATGTTTATAGCAGAAATGTCCACAGTAGCCAAACTATAGAGAGAATCCCAACGTCCATGCACTGATGAATGGGTAAAACAGACGTGGGATACATATATATACACTGGAATATGACCCAGATTCAAAAAGAATGAAAACTTACCATTTGCAAGGATGTGGATGGACCTAGAGTGTATTAAGCTAAGCAAAATCACTGAGGAAAGACAAATATCCTATGCTCTCATGCCTGTGGAACTTCAGAAAGAAAACAGATGAACAGAGTTGAGGAGTGATGAGAGAGGCAAACAAGGAAATAGACTCAACCTTGGAGAACAAACTGAGTGTTGCTGCAGGACAGGGGCATGGGGGGAAGAGTTAAATGGGTGAGGGGTATTAAGGAGGGCACTTGTTATGAGCACCGACTTCTGTATGCAGGTGAGGAATCACTAAATCCTACCCCTGAAGCGAATATTCCATGGCATGTGAACTAACTGGAATTTAAGTAAGAGAAGAAAGGAAAAAGTGTTCTGCTTCATGAAGAGTGAGGTAAAATTGTAGTGATTTGGGCTGTACTATTCTATAGATGAGAGTTGTAAATCACCCTGTTGTAGGATACACTAGTTTCTTATCACATTAGGAGTCCTCAGAAAGCTGCAATGAAAGATTCAGGTCTCAGAGCATGTTCATGTTCCACTGATATGTTACAGTTTGCAAAGGTAGGAAAGAAGGTGGAGAGAAAGGCAACAGAAGGGGAAAGTAGGTGTGAACCTTTCATTAGTTAGCGTTATAGCTTTCTCATGAAAGCCTTGCGCCAGTGTGATTTTGGAAGAAGAGGGGGAATCCGGGAGCTTTGCGGGAGATGGGGGAGTTCCGGGACTGGGTAAAGCTGACAGGGGTTCCAGAGGAGAGCTAAATGCATTCTGCAGCAGGGTGTGGGCAGGGTGGGCTCCAGGGGTGGCTGTGGGTCTCCTGGGTGAGAGTTGTGACAGGTGAGGGCTGTGTGCAAGTTCCTGGCTGAGGACAAGTGAGGCACAGGCGGAGAGCTGGCAGAGAACCTTCTTCTGGGCCAACAGCCTCACCCAACACACACAGCCTCATCTTCTGTCCCTGTCACTCCAATTCAGACTTCTCCGAAGGTGAGTGAGAACACATCAGGAGCATTCTGAACAGAAGGGAAAGCATGTGCATAGCTCTGGGGCAGGAGAATTCCAGGTATGTCCAGGAGTAGCAAGATGGCCCTGTGGCCACAGGAGACAGCTTAGGACATGACCTCAGAGAGGTGACAGAAAAAACCATTCCAGGGCTATAACCCCATGAGACCCTGTTTCACTGGGCCATCCTGGCTACAGTGTTGAGAACAGATGACAGAGGGTTGAAGATGGCAAGGCAGGTCAATGACGAAGCTTTTCCAGGAAGTCAGGCACTGTGGTCCAGACAGGTGGCCTTGGATGGAGTGGTTAGACCTATTCTGGGTCCATTTTGAAGATGGAGCTCACAGGATTTGCTGATGGGTTAGCTATTAGGAGCAGGAGAACAGAGGAATTGGGGTAACTCCCAGCTGTCGTGGGTTGTCCTGATCGAGGGAAGGAGAGGGTTTCTCGGGTGGTAAGAGGTAGTCCGTGTTCCACATGGTGAGGAAGGTGCCTTTCCCAGTGGATCTGCTGAGGTTTGTGTCTGGGAGAACCTTTCACATCTCCTCCCTCAGCAATGCTCAAGTACAAGTATCCCCCACTTTTTAAACGTTCACAGTAAGACACTGGGCTTTCTTGAAAGAACTATGTTATTACCCAGCTTCAGTAAGAGGAAGAGACCTGAAGAGGATTTCCCTCTTATGAAAAAAGGTGAACAGTGAGAATCGCGTTCAGCATCTGTTTTGTGGAGAAGCACGACAGAGGCGTCGTGCACCCCAACCTGCTCCTTCCGCTGGGAACTGCTCTCCGCATCCAGCCACCAGCACTTTGAATGGTGTCTGTGAGCCTCTGCTGTGCTTTGTCTTCATTGATGCTGGGCCTCCATTAGAAACTTGTGTGCTGAGGCCTAAGAAAAGCCAAAGAGAAGGAATTTTGGTGTCTGAGGACACTATCTAATTGTTCCGTGTAAATTAATGGCCATTCCTTCTTGACACCATTTCTGCTGTGCAAGGTTTCTCAGAAGCCCTGTACTTTCAAAGAGCAGGGAAACCTATACCCCATGCTGCGGGGTTAGTTTTAGTCTCCATACTGGACGGAACATTTCATGACTGTCGGATTTTCTCACTCAAACATTGAGACTTTGACCACCTTCACCCATTTCTAACACCCCATCCCCGAATCTGGCACCTACCAATCTGCTATCAGTATCTATGTGTTCAGTAATTGTTTATTCCACGTGGAATGTACATGAGAGCATCTGGGATTGGTCTTTCTGTGTCTGAGTTACTTGGAATAAGACCCCCAAGGTCTGTGTTTCCATGTCTGGTTCTTGTGAATAATGCTGCAGTGAACGTGGAAGTGCATCTGTCTTTTTTAGGCAGTATTTTTGTGTTCTCCAAATCAATACTCAGTAGAGCCATTACTGCGTCATGGGGTAGTTGTATTTATTTTTTCAGGAACCTCCATACCATTTGTCACAGTGGCGGCACCAATTTCCATTCCCACCAACACTGCACAGTGTCTCCTCGTCTGCACACCCTTGACCCCACCTGGTGTCTGTCTCTGGGACAATTGCTGTTCCAACTGTTGTGAGTGGATAGCCGATTGTGGGTTTGACTGATGTTTCCCTGATGATGATGAGTGATGTCTAACAACTTTCTCTGTCTGTTGGCACCTGTGTGCCATCTTTAGAAAGTATCTATTCACATATTCCCCACATTTTTTATACATTTTTTTTGTTTTGATTTCTATGAGTGTTGTGTGTATTTTGGATATTAGCCTCTTCTCACACATATGATTCGCAGATATTTTTTTTCTTATTGGGTCAGTGGCCTTTTAAGTTTTTGCTGGTTTCTTTTGCCGTGTGGAAGATTTCAGTTTGATATTGTTCCACTTGTTTATTTTTGCTTTTGTTGCCTTTGCATTTGGTGTCCGATCTGAAGACACTTTGCCAAAACTAATGTCGAGAGTCTTAGTACCTGTGTCTTCTTGGAGGTTTATGGATTCAGGTCTTATGTTCAAATCATTCATCCATTAAAAATTTTGTGTGTGGTGTAAGAAAGTGGACCAGTTATATTCTTCTGCATGTAGTGTCCAGTTTGCCTGTTACCGCTCACTGAAGAGACAGTCCTTCCCTCATGGCATATCTTCTGCTGCTGTGTCGTAAGTTAGGATCATCTACGTGTGGGTAAGTTTCTGAGCTTTCTGTTCTGTTCCACTGACCTGGTGTCTGTGTTTCTGCCAGTACCATCCTGTTTTGATGACAACAGCTTTGTAATCTAGCTTGAAATCCAGGAGTGTGTTGACTGCACCTTTCTTTCTCCAGGTTGCTTTGGATATTTGGGGTCTTTTGTGATTCCATACAAGTTTGTGGACTGTTTTCTATTTGCTCGAATAATGCCGCTGGAATTCAGATAGGGATTTCATCATATCTGTCGATTGCTTTGGGTACGATGGACATGTTCACATAATTAAATCTTCCAGTTAAGGAGCATGGCGTATGCTTCCATTTGTTTGTGTTGCCTTCCAAATCTTTGACCCATACATCCTGCCCCCCTCGACACACATGTTTTTCATTTCTTTTCTGCCATGTGTTGAGTGTACTATGTCTTTCTCATTTTTGGTTACTTTTATTCCTAGATTTTTTTTTTGATGCAATTGTAAATGGCATTGCTTTTTGAATTTCTCTTTGCAAAAGTGCGTCATCAGTATGCAGAAATGCAAGAAGTTGGGTCACCTGGGTGGCCCCATAGGTGAAGCTTCTGCCTTCATCTCAGGTCATGAACTCAGAGTTCTGACATTGAGCCCTGTGTTGGGCTCCCCGCTTAGCGAGGGTCTGCTTCTCCCTCTTTCGGACACTCCCCCTGCCCTTGCTTTTTCTCTTCCTCTCAAATAAATAAATAAAATATGAAAAAAAAGAGAACAGGTCTCTGTATATTGACTTTATATCCTGCAGCTTTCTTGAATTTGTTTATTCTAACAGTTTTTTTTTTTTTTTTGTGTGTGTGTGTGTAATCTTTCGGGATTTCATGTCATTTGCAAATAGTGACAGTTTTCCTGTATGAATTTCATATCTTTCTATTTTTTTAAAATGATGTTAATCACCCTAGAGTACTTCATTTGTTTTTGATGAAGTGTTCCATGATTCATTGTTTGCATATAACACCTAGTGCTCATTATGACACGTGCCCTCCTTCTTTTTAAAAAGAATTTATTTATTTATTCGACAGATAGAGACAGCCAGCGAGAGAGGGAACTCAAGCAGGGGGAGTGGGAGAGGAAGAAGCAGGCTCACAGCGGAGGAGCCTGTTGTGGAGTTCGATCCCCTAATGCCAGGATCACGCCCTGAGCCGAAGGCAGACGTTTAACCGCTGTGCCACCCAGGTGCCCCAACACGTGCCCTCCTTAATACCCATCACCAGGATAACCCATTCCCCTACCCTCCCTTTCTGCAACCTTCAGTTTGTTTCCCAGTGTCAGTAGTCTCTCATGTTTCATTTCCCCTCTCATTACCTCACTTCACTTTTCCCTTCCTTCTTCTAATGTCCTCCATGCTATTCCTTCCATTCCACATAGGAGTGAAACCATATGATAATTGTCTTTCTCTGCTTGCTTTAATTTCACTTAGCATAATCCCCTCCTGGTCCATGCACGTTTGTGCAAGTGGTGGGTATTCATCCTTCTGACGGCTGAGTAATATTCCATTGTATAGATGAACCACATCTTCTTTGTCCATTCATCTGCTGAAGGACATCTTGGCTCCTTCCACAGTTTGGCTATTATGGACATTGCAGCTATGAACATTGGGATACAGGTGCCGCTTCTTTTCATTACTCTGTGTCTATGGGGTAAATACCCAGTAGTGCAATTGGTGGGTCGTAGGATATCTCTGTGGTTAATGTTGTGAGGAACCTCCATATTGTTTTCAAAAGTGGCTGTACCAGCGTGAATTCTCACGAGTAGTGTAAGAGGGCTCCCCTTTCTCCACATCCTCTCTGACATTTTTTTATTTCTGTCTTGTTAATTTTTTTTTCAAGATTTTATTTATTTATTCCACAGAGATAGAGACAGCCAGCGAGAGAGGGAACACAAGCAGGGGGAGTGGGAGAGGAAGAAGCAGCATCATAACGGAGGAGCCTGATGTGGGGCTCGATCCCATAATGCCAGGATCATGCCCTGAGCCGAAGTCAGACGCTTAACCACTGTGCCACCCAGGTGCCCCCTGCCTTGTTAATTTTAACCATTCTAACTGGTGTAAGGTGGTATCTCATTGTCGTTTTCATTTGTATTTGCCTGATGGCAAGTGATGTGGAGCATTTTTTCATGTGTCTGTTGGCCATTTGTATGTCTTCTCTGGAGAAGTATCTCTTTGTGCCTTCTGCCCATTTTTTGGGTGTCGAGTTTGAGGAGTTCTTTATAGATCTTGGAAACCAGCCCTTTATCTGTAATATCATTTGCAGATATCTTCTTCGATTCCATAGGTTGCCTTTTTGTTTTGTTGATCGTTTGCTTTGCCGAGCAGAAGCTTTTTATCCTGATGAAGTGCCAATAGTTCATTTTTGCTTTTATTTCCTTTGCCTTTAGAGACGTGGCTTGCAAGAAGTTGTTGTGTCCAAGGTTGAAGAGTTCTTTTGATTTTGATATGAGACAGGAATCCATTATCTTATTTTCCTGATTGTATTCGAGTCCTCTGTCTTTCTTGGTGAGTCTAGCTAAGTTTGTCAGTTTTGTTTATCTTTCCAAAAAAGGCCGCTCTCATTTTCATTGTGTTTTTTTTTTGTCTTTTTAGTATCCATTGGATTTATTTATGCATTCCTTTTTGTTATTTCCTTATTTCTACTAATTTGGGGCTTTGTTGGTTGTTTTTTTTTTCTACTTCTTTACCACATAAATCAGGTTGTTTATTGGAGACCATTCTCATGGAATGATGAAGACTTGAATTGCTATGAATGCCCCCCATAAAGCTACTTCTGCTGCATCCCATAAGTTTTTGTAGGTTGTCTTTTTCATCAGTGTCAAGGTACTTCTAAAATTTTTTTGATTTCTTCTTTGACTGTTGGTTGTTCAGTAGCATGTTGTTAAATCTCCACATATTTTTTTAAGATTATTTAAGTATCTGACAGAGAGTGAGACAGCGAGAGAGTGAACACAAGCAAGGGGGTGGGAGAGGGAAAAGTGGGCTTCCCACTGAGCAAGGAGCCTGATATGGGGCTAGATCCCAGGATCCTGGGATCAAGACCAGAGCTGAAAGCAGATCCTTAACGACTGAGCCACCCAGGCCCCAAAAATCTCCACCTATTTTTGACTGTCCCATTTTTTTCTTTGGACTGATTTCTAGTTTCATATCATTGTGGTTCGACAAGATTTGAAGCAGAAGGTGAAGAGAGCATTCAGATGAAAGGTTTGTTTCCTGGAGGGCTTTCTGAGGGCAGAGCATGAGTTAAGTGGGGATGGAGGAAGTTTTTGTGAGACAGGGAGTGGGGTTAACCCTTGTTAGAATTACTGACTACTACCATGAAAGCTGTGTGCTACCGTTCACACCATAGTCCTGATGGACTTGTACTTCATTAGAAATATTTTCTAGGAGGTGTAGGCATAGCCTTCACTTAAAGAAAGGTGCTATGTGGGTTCATGGCATGACCCCAGGTCAGCAACCAGGATGTATGGTATTGTGGGGGATCATAACCAGGCTTTCTGTGGGAAGTGACAGAAATAGGGTATGGTGAGCTCCATGACCATAGGTGAGGTCCCGAGTGATCCACTGGGTGTTGGTTTCTGTGGATCTGTCTCATCAGGTCCTGTGGAATTCAGGGACACCCTCCTGTCTGTGGATTTGTGTGGAGACAGGTAGACATCAGTGTCTTGCCAGGCACAAGGGTCGCACTGGACCACCACCAGAGGTGCAGCGTGTGCGGGAGCCACTGCTTGCTTTCCACGAAAGCTGACCAGGGTCTGTGAACGTGATTCCTAGCAGCTGCAAGGGGAGAGGAGGACGGGGGTGGTGCACACTTCCTAGAGTTGTGGTCAGGACTAGTCTGGAGCCCACTGACGTCAGCCACACCTGGCACAGAAGGCACCCATTCAGTGAAGCTGTGGGCACTGCTCCCATGATACTTTCGGGATGGCTCCATGCTGCCACCTCCTGCTTTTCATCATCTTCAAGGTCCTGTGCCTCTGCTCTTACCCATGGCCTCCGGGGTATTGTCCGTCCTCCATCTGGCCCTCGTCCCTGGTGCCCTGTGCAGTCCAATGCCAGGGTAGCCTTCTCGAGACAAACATCTGGCCCTGATGGAACACTTCCATGGATCTCTTTTGATGTGAGGATGATGCCCTGCCCTGGAAGGGGGCTGCAGGTCCCCAATCAGGACAGCCATGTCTCCCTTTTCAGCATGGCCTGCCCTCCCCTCAGTCTTCTTCAGGGAAGCTCTCCCCACTTCCTGAGATGACAGCTCTGAACTTAAAAATGAATGTTATTTTACATATCTCTATGCTTTAGTTCATCCATGGCAAGTCTTTCAACCCCGTTAGTGGGTTTTTTTTTAGCAGTTCTGAAGGGCTGTTTGCTCAAAGAGGGGGCGACCAGGGTGGGGCAGCTTTCCCTCTCATCTCCCTCAGCATGTCTCTGAGCCCTGGGGACAGCTGTCCCACTGAGGATTGAGGGACGCGAGCCAGCCCATCCTGAGCCCAGGCTGTGTCAGCTGTGTCGACTGATGCGTGTCGGAGCGGTGGGCAGCTGGCATGGGCCAGGAGCAGGCAGTGTCTCCTTCTCATTCCATCCCTCCCTTCCTCCCAGAGGTAGCTCAGAGCAGCCTTCAACCCCTGCATCTCCAGATCCCTTGACCTGTGCCTCCTGTGTTCAGCTGGTGACCTTGGAGTTTCGCATGAATTCTCCCACCTGTACCCTCTCCCATAGCAGTTCCTGGATCAGGGCAGGGGTCGGACCCTTGTCTGTTTTTGGTCTTCTTCCTGTCCCGCACCAAGCCCACCCACCTTTGCATCTTCCATGTAAGTGCTTGGAAGCAAGCCCATCCACAGGGAACCTATTAGCCAAATGGATCCAGGCAATGAACATTGAAGTAGAGATCCAGGATCCATAATAAACCTGCTCTGAAACCTGTGACTCTCACACTGAAACAGAAACAATAATAGCTTTCTGGAATGTGAAGTGACATGTGTCTCTACTTCCAATCTTGAATGCATAGGTGCTGAGCCTTGACAGAAAAGGACCATGGCTCCCGTGGGCTGGAATCCACGGTAAGAACTCAGTGAAATATGAATTTGAGGCATGGAGTGAATAATTACTGTAGAGTGAATCCTCCCAAGTAGGGCTTATGCACAGTGCACAGGAAAAGCTTTTTCAAAGAGGTTCCTGAAAGAAAAATCTTTTTTAAAATTTATTTTAATCCCAGTAGAGCTAACATACAGTGTTACATTCATTTCAGGTGTACAAGAGAGTGATTTAGTAATTCTATATATTACTCAGTGGTCATCAAGAAAAGCGTCCTCTTAATCCCCTTCATCTATTTCACTCATCCCTCTAACCACCTCCTCTCTGGTAACCATCCGTTTGTTCTCTATTGTTAAGAGTTTGTATTTCGGTGTGTCTCCTTTTTCTCTTTTAGTTATTTATTTTGTTTGTTTTTTAAATTCCCCATTAGAATGACATCGTATGGGATTTGTCTTTCTCTGACTGACTGATTTTAGTTAGGATAATACTCTCTAGCTCCATCCATGTGTCTGCAAATGGCAAGGTTTCATTCTTTTTCAAGCCGAGTAATACTCCATTGTATGTGTGTATGCGTGTGTGTGTGTGTGTGTGTGTGTGTGTGTGTGAATACACACACCTATCATCTCATTTGTCAATTTTTCTACAGACACTTGGTTTGCTTCCATATTGTGATTTTGTAAATAATGGTGCAAGAAACATAGGGGTGCACGTATCCTTTTACGTTACTGTTTTCCTATTCTTTGGGTAAATACGAGTAGTGTGATTGTTGGATCGTAGGGTAGTTCTATATTTAATTTTTTGAGGAACCTTCATACTGTTTTCCACGGTGGCCACCACAGTTTGCATTCCCACCCACAGTTCGCTAGGATTCCCCTTTATCCACATCCTCCCAACACCTGCTCTTTGTTGTGCTTTTGATGTTAGCCATTCTGACAGGTTTGAGGTATTACCTCATTGTCCTTTGGATTTACATTTTCCTGATGATGGGTGATTGTGAACATCTTTTCACGGGACTGTTGGCCATTTGTATTTCTTCTTTGGAGAAATGTCTGTCCATGTCTTCTGCCTATTTTTTAACTGGAGTATTTGTTTTTTGGGGGGTCGAGTAGTATCAGTTGTATATGTTTTGGACACTATCCCTTTATTGCATATGATCTTTGCAAATATCTTCTCCCTTTGAGTAAGTTGTCTTATTATTTTTACGTTTTCATTGTTCTTCTGCCATGTGGAAACTTTTTATTTTGCTGTATTCCCAATAGTTTATTTTTGCTTTCATTTCCTTTGCCTCAGGACACAGTCTAGAAAAACGTTGGTATGGTCCATGTCAAGAAGTTACTGTCTTCCCTCCTGTAGGATTTTTATGGATTCAGGTCTCATATTGAGGTCTTGAAACTGTTTTGTGTTTGTCTGTATTGTGTAAGAAAGCAGTCTAATTTCATTCTTTTGTGCATAGCTGTCTAGTTTTCCCAACACCATTTGTTGTAGAGACTGTCCTTTTCCCTTTTGATATCGTTGCTTGCTTTGTGGAAGATTCACGAACCACATAATTGTGGGTTTCTGTCTGAACTTGTATCCTGTTCCTTTGGTCGCTGTGTCTATTTTTGTGCCGTACTCTCTTGTTAGGATGACTGCAGCTTTGTAGTATAACCTGAAATCTGAAATTGTGAGTCCTCCAGCTTTGTTTTTCTTTTCCACATTGCACTGGCTGTTTGGAATCTTTAGTGGTTCCATACAAATGTGTAGGATTGTTTATTCGAGGTCTTTTGTTCTTTAATTTAAATTCAATTAGCCAACTTACAGTACATCATTCGTTTCAGATGTAGTCTTCAATAAATTTTCAGTCATGTTTAACACCCAGTGCTCATTGTATCATGTGACCTCCTTAATGCTACGCACCCAGTTACACCCCCCCCCAACTTCTCCTCCAACAATCATCAGTTTCTTGCGATAGTTAAGCGTCCATTATGGGTTTTCTCCCTCTCTGATGACTTCCCATTCTATTTTCCCTTCCTTCCCCTATGGTCTTCTTCCTTGTTTCTGATATTCCACATAGGAGTGAAAGCATATGATCATTGTCTTTCTTTCATTGGCTTATTCCACTCAGCATAATACCCTCCAGCTCCACCCAGGTCGGTGTGATGGTAAGTACTCATCCTTTCTGATGGCTGAGTAATATTCCATTATATATATGATCCACATCTTCTTTATCCATTCATCTATCCATGGTCATCTGCACTCCTTCCGCAGCTTGTCTATTATGGTTATTGCTGCTATGAACACTGGGGTGCATGTGTCCCGTCCTCACTACCTCTGTCTCTTTGGGGGTAAATAGCCAGTAGTGCAATTGCTGGGACATAGGGTAACTTTATTTATAACTTCTTGAGGAAACTCCGTACCATTTTCAAGAGTGGCTGTACCGGACTGCATTCGTACAGGGGTGTAAGAGGGTTCCTGTTTCACCACATCCTCTCCAACATGTATAGTTTCATGTCTTCTTATTTTTAGATATTCAGCCTCGTGTGATATGGCATCTATAGGGGTTTAGATTTGCATTTCCCTAAAGCCAAGTGATATGAAGCATTTATGCATGTATCTTTTGGTCACCAGTACGTCGTCATCAGTGAAGTGACTTCCCATTTTAATCCATCTCAAGACCTAAAGCTGGGTAAGGCACTGAAGCTGGATGATGCCATTGGTTGGAAGTGTGGAGAATTTCAAAAGATCTCTGTGGAGAGCAAGTTTAAAGGTCAGTGTGAAGCTACTAATTGGATCCGGGGAGATCTCTGAAAGTGGGGGTTGCCTGGGATGGGCTGAAGGGGGCCCTCCGATTTTCCTATGAATTCTTGCTGCAGCCCAAAATGGACAGTTTCCTGCTGTGGGGCAGGCTGAGTCCTCTAGTCGTGCAGAGGTGAGCCCAATGCCTGGTGCCTTGGAGGCAGGCAAACGGGGAGGGACCCTCAGCAGAAGACCCAGGGTTAGGTTAGGTCTCAAGAGACAGCAGATCTGAACTGCCCAGTGCTCAGAGAACTCTCATGCCGAGTGAGATGAGGGCACAAGGGCGGGTGAGTGTGAGCCTTGGGGTTTCATCTGGAAGGGCCCACAAATGTCGGGGTTCACCAGAAGGGGCTCTCAGGGGGTGCCCCAATTCTCTTGCCCTGAATACTCTGTTGTGTCCCAAAATGGTACAGTTTACTGTGGGTTGCAGGCTGAGTCCTGCGGTGGGGCTTGGGTGTCCCCATCCCCTGGAGTTGGTTGCCAGGACCCTGGGGAGGGGCCCCGCTGTGGCCAACCTAGGGTAAGCGTTAGGGTCCCGGACCCCGGCAAGGACAATCTGCAGGCTGTTAGGCGAGCTCTGTGGAGGGCTGAGAGGAGGCCATGGGGGAGGGTGAGCATGGGCCTCAGGGTTGGGGCATGGGGGGCTGGCAAAGGATGGGGATGGGCTCCGGGGGCCTCCCCAAGTTCTCGTGCCCTGTAGCCTCCTTAGAGCCCCAAGGGGCAATGTTTCCTGTCGGGTGGCAAGCTGAGTCCTGCAGTGGGGCACAGGTATCCCAATTCCCCGGGGCTGCGGTGTAAGGCTCCTGGGGAGGCCCCCATACCCACGGCTGACCTAGGGCTAGGGTTAGGCCCAGGAGCCCCGCAGGCCCGATCTGCTGGCTGTATGGCGAGCTACACGGGCTGAGGTGAGGGTGTGGGGAGGGTGAGCATGGGCCTCAGGGTTGGGGTGCGGGAGCCGCCGAAGTTCGCTGGTGGCTCAGGAAGGCCCTCCTGGTTCTCCCGCCCTGAATGCTCTATGGCCTCCCAAGGGGCACGGTTTCCTGCGGGGTGGCAGACTGAGTGCTGCTGTGGGGCTCAGGTGTCCCAAATTCCCGCAGCTGCGGCTCCAGGCTCCTGGGGAGGGGCCCCTCCACAGATGAACTAGGGTTAGGGTTGGCGCCCAGGAAACCCGCAGGCCAGATCTGCCCACTATGTGGCGAGCTCCGCCATGGGCTGAGGTGAGGGTGTGGGGTGGGGTGAGCATGGGCTTCAAGGTTGGGTTTAGGGATTGCCGACGTTCGCTGGGGGCTCTGGGGGCCCTCCTGGTTCTCCCGCCCTGAATGCTCTACAGCCTCCCAAGGGGCACGGTTTCCTGCGGGCTGGCAGGCTTTGTCCTGCAGTGGGGCTCAGGTGTCCCCAGTCCCTGGGGCTGCGGCATCGGGCCCCAGGGGAGGGGCCCTACCCAGCTGACCTAGGGTCAGTTCTAGGCCCCAGGAACCCGGCAGGCCTGATCTGCTGGCTCTGCGACGAGCTCGGTGGCAAGCTGAAGGGAAGGTGTGGGGCGGGATGAGCGTGGGCCTCAGGGTTGGGGTGTAGGGGGCCGCCGAGGATCGCTGGGGGCTCAGGGGGGCCCTACCAGTTTTCCTGCACGGGATGCTCTGCGGTGCCCCAAGGGGCATGGTTTCCTGAGGGGTGGCAGGCTGAGTCCCATGGTGGGGCTCAGGTTTACCAATCCCCGGGGTTAGGGTACGGTTTAGGGTATGGGTTAAGGTTAGGGTATGGGTTACGGTTAGGGTATGATTGAGGGTAAGGGTTAGGGTTAGGGTAAGGAGAGGGTACGGGTTAGGGTTGGGTTTAGGGGTTACAGTTTAGAGGTTACGAGTTAGGGTACAGATTAGGGTTTAGGGTAAGGGTTAGGGTTTAGGGTTAGGGTTAGGGTTGGAGTACGGGTTAGGTTTAGGATACGGGTTAGGGTTAGGGTATGGGTTAGGGTACACATTAGGGTACAGTTTAGGGTACGGGTTAGGGTACGGTTTAGGGTAAGTGTTGGTGTACGGATTTGGGTCCGGCTTAGGGTACGGGTTAGGGTTAGGGTTAGGGTACGGGTTAAGGTACAGATTAGAGTATGTGTTAGGGTTACGTTTAGGGTTAGGGTACAGGTTAGGGTAGGATTAGGGTTAGGTTTAGGGTTAGGTTACGGGTTAGGGGTAGGGTTAGCTGAAGGGGTAGGTTTAGGGGTAGGGTTAGGGGTATGGTAGGGGTCGGGTAGGGTTAGGGTTTAGGGTTAGGGTTTGGGGTTTGGAGTTAGTGGTTAAGGTTAGGGTTTAGTGTTTAAGGTTTCGTGATTAGGGTTAGGGGTTAGGGTTTAGGGTTTAGTGTTAATGTTAGGGTTTAGGGTTTAAGGATTAGGGTTTATTGTTAGGTTTAGAGTAGGGTTATGGTTAGGGTAAGGGTTAGAGGTTAGAGTTAGGGTTAGGTTTAGGGGTTAAGGTTTAGGGTTTAAGGTTAGGGGTTAGGGTTTAGGGTTAGGTTTAGACCCAGTAGGCCAGCAGGACCCATGCGCCAGTTGTGCGGGGAGTGAAGGAGTGGGATGAGGTGAGTGCGCTGGCGAGCAGGAGTATGGTATCTAGCGTTTTGGCGCAGGGGGCCTTTGAAAGTCGCTAGAGGCTCGGAGGGCCCTGTCCGTTCTCCCGCCCTGAATGACCGGCGGCGCCCCTAGCGCCTGGGTGGTGGCAGGTTGGCAATGTGAGTCTGGCTTTGCGGTTTGGGGGTCCCCAATGCCATGCATTGCAGTGCAAGGCCCCTTGGGAGGGGCCCCTCTGGGGCCATCCTAGGGTTACTGTTAGCACCCAGGATTCCAGTAGACATGATCTGCCAGCTGTGCGGTAGCGGAGGGCCAGGCCGAGGTGAGGGCGCCGGCGAACTGGAGCGTGGGCCCAAGCATTTTGTCACGGGGGGCCTTGGAAGGTCGCCGGGGTCTCGAGGGCCCTGCCTGTTCTCCCACCCTGAATGAACAGTGATGCCCCAGCATGCCCGGTGTCAGCGGGGCGGCACGGAGAGTATGGTGCTGGGGCTCGGGGGTCCCCAATCCCTGGCGTTGCTGCGCCAGGCCCCTTGGGAGGTTCCCCTTGGGGGCCAACCTAAGGTTAGGGTTAGCCCCCAGGAGGCTGGCAGACCAGATCAGCTGGCTGTGCATCGAGCAGAGGGGCGGGTCAAAGTGAGGGCGCTGCTTAGCGGGAGCATGGGCCCAAGCATTTTGGTGCATGGGCCCTTAGAATTTCACCAGGACTCAGAGGGCCCTGCCCATTCTCCCGCCCTGAATGACCAGTGGCGCCCCTAGTGGCCTGGGTGCCAGCGGGGCAGCAGGGTGAGTCCAGCGCTGGGGCTTAGGGGTCATCAATCCCCAGTGTTGTGGCGACAGGCCCTTGGGAGGGGCCCCGGCAGGCCCGATCCGCCTGCTGAGTGGCGAGCAGTGGGGCGGGCCGAGGTGAGTGCGCTGGCGAGCGGGAGCATGGTCCCAAGCGTTTTGGAGCAGGGGGCCTTCGAAAGTCACTGGGGGCTCGGAGGGCCCTGCTTGTTCTCTCACCTGGATGATCGGCGGCGCCCCTAGCGGCCCGGGTGATGGCGGGGCGTCAGGGTGAGTCCAGTGCTGAGGCTCGGGCTTCCCTATACCCGACGTTGCAGTACGAGGCCCCTTGGGAAGGGCCCCTCTGGGGCCAAGGTAGGGTTAGAGTTAGCCCTCAGGAGGCCGTCAGGCTCGATCCACCATCTTGAGGTGAATGGAGTCGCGGTCCGAGGTGAGGCCGCTGGCGAGCGGAGCATGGGCCCCAGCGTTTTGGTGCTGGGGCCTTCAAAGTTCACCGGGGCTCAGAGGGCCCTGCCCGTTCTCCCGCCCAAAACGATCTGTGGCGCCCTAGCACCACTGGTGTCAGCGGGGCAGCAGGGTGAGTCCGGCATTATGACTCGAGGGTCCCCAATCCCCTGCGTTGTGGCGGCAGGCCCCTTCAGAGGGGCCCCTCTGGGGCCGACCTAGGATTAGAGTTAGCCCCCAGGAGGCCGGCAGGCCTGATCTGCCAGCTGTGCAGAGGGCGGAGGGGCAGGCTGAGGTGAAGGCGCTGGCGAGCTCCAGCGTGGGCCCCAGCATTTTGGCGCGGATGGCCTTCAAAATTCACCGGAGTCTCGAGGGCCCTGCCCATTCTCCCACCCTGAAGGACCAGTGACGCCCCAGAGAGCCTGATGTCGACAGGACGGCAGGGTGAGTCCGGCGCTGCGGCTCGGCTGTCCCCAATCCCCGGCTTTGGTCACTAGTACCCTTGGGAGGGGCCCCTCTGGGCCAACCTAGGGTTAGGGTTAGCCCCCAGGAGGCCGGCAGGCCCGATATGCCAGCTAGACTGTGAGAGGAGGGGCGGGCCAAAGTAAAGGTGCTGGCGAGCAGGAGCCTGGGAACCAGCGTTTTGACTTGGGGCTTTCAAAGGTCACCGGGGTCTCGAGGGCCCTGCCTGTTCTCCCACCCTGCATGAACGGCGGTGCCCCTAGCGGCCCGGGTGGTGAGGGGTGGCAGGGTGAGTCAGGCCCTGAGGCTCAGGTATCTCCAATCCCCAGCGATGAGGCGCCAGGCCCCTTGGGAGGGGCCCCTCGGATGACAACTTAGGGTTAGGTTTAGCCCCTAGGAACTTGGCAGTTCCTATTCGCCAGCTGTGTGGAGAGTGGAGTGGCGGACCTAGGTGAGGGTGCTGGTGTTTGGGAGCGTGGGCCCAGGCATTTTGGCGCGGGGGGGATTCGAAGGACACCGTGTATCGGAGGGCCCTGCCCGTTCTCCCGCCCTGAATGAACGGCAGCACCCCAAGCCCCTGGGTGGCGGCTGGGTGGCAGGGTGAGTCAGGTGCTGAGGCTCAGGGTCCCCAATCCCCTGTGTTGCAGTGCCAGGCCCCTTGGGAGGGGCCCCTCAGGGGTCGATCTAGGGTTACGATTAGCCCCCCGGATGCCGGTGGACCCGATCAGCGTCTGTGCGGAACGCAGCAGGGTGGGCCGAGGTGAGGGCGCTGGCGAGCCTGAGCATGAGCCCAAGCGTTTTAGCATGGGGGGCTTTCGAAGGTCAGTGAGGGCTCGGAGGGACCTGCCCGTTCTCCCGCTCTGAATGACCAGCGGGGTCCCTAGTGGCTCAGGTGGCTGAAGGGCAGCAGGGTGAGTCTGGCACTTGGGCTCGGTTGCCCCATCCCCTAGTTGGGGCGCCAGGCCACTTGAGAAGGGCCCCTCGGGGGCCGACCTACAGTTAGGGTTAGCCCCCAGGAGGCCGGCAGGCCCTATACACCGCCTGTGCGTGGAGCAGAGAGTTGGGCCGAGGTGAGGGTGCTGGTGAACATGAGCCTGGGCACAAGCATGTTGGTTCTGGGCGCCATTGAAGGTGGGCGAGGGTTCGGAGGCCCCTGCCAGTTCTCCCGCCGAGAATGAATGGCAGCGCCCCTAGCGGCCCGTGTGGGGCGGGATTGCAGGGTGCACCCGGCGCTGGGGCTTGGGGGTCGCCAATCCCCGGCGTTGCACCGCAAGGCTCCTTAGGAAGGGACCCTCAGGGGCCGTCCTAGGGTTAGGGTTAGCGCCCAGGAGGCCGGCAGGCCCGAGTCGCCGGCTGTGCGAGTAGCGGAGGTGTGGGCTGAGTTGAGGGGGATTCAGAGCGGGAGCGTGGGCCCCAGCGTTTTGGCGCCCTGGGCCTTCGAATGTGCCATGTCTCGGAGGGCCCTGCCCATTCTCCTGCTCTGAATAACCAGTGACACCCCTAGCGGCTCTGTTGGCAGTGGGGTGGCAGGGTGAATCCCACGCTGTGGCTCGGGGATCCCCAATCCCCGGTGTTGCGGTGCCAGGCCCCTTGGGAGGGGCTCCTCCTGGGCCGACCTATGGTTAGAGTTAGCCCCCATGAGGATGGCAGGCTGGATCCTCTGGCTGGGCGGCGAGAGGTGGGTGGGCCGAGCTAAAGGCGCTGGGGAGCGGGATTGTGGGCCCCTGCATTTTGGCACTGGAGGCTTCAAATGTCCCGGTTTCTCCAGGGCTCTGTCCATTCTCCGGCCCTGAATGACCGGCGGCGCCCCTAGCGGCCCGGGTGGCAGCGTTGTGGGAGGGTGAGTCTGGCACATGGTGTAGTGGCACCAGGACCCTTGGGAGGGGCCCCTGGGGCGCCG
This sequence comes from Ursus americanus, assembly GCF_024610735.1. Lineage (NCBI taxonomy): Eukaryota > Metazoa > Chordata > Mammalia > Carnivora > Ursidae > Ursus > Ursus americanus. The sequence goes on from NW_028273633.1 coordinate 981,443, forward strand.
ACCTAGGGTTAGGGTTAGCCCCAAGGAGACCTTCAGGCCCAATCCGCACACTGTGCGGCGAGCGGAGGTGCAGGCCGAGGTGAGGGCGCTGGGGAGGGGGAGCGTGGGCACCAGTGTTTTGGCACGGGGAGCCTTTGAATGTCACTGGTGGCTCAGAAGGCCCTGCCCTTCTCTCACCCTCTATGACCTGCGGCGCCCCTAGCGGCCCGGGTGGGGACAGTGCGGCAGGGTGAGTCTGGCTCTGGGGCTCTGAGTCACCAATCCCCAGCATTGCAGAGCCAGGCCTCTGGGGATGTCCCCACAGGGCCAACCTAGGGTTTTGGTTAGCTGCCAGAAGCCCAGCAGGCCCTATCCACCAGCTCTGAAGCAAGCAGAGGGGCGGGCCGAGGCGAGGGCGCTGGTGAGCAGGATCCTGGGAGCCAACGTTTTTGCGCAGGGAGCCTTCAAAGGTCAGCGTGGGCTCGGAGGGCCCTGCCCGATCTGCCCTGATTGACCGGCGGGGCCTCTAGCGGCTCCAGTGGCTGAAGGGCAGTAGGGTGAGTCCGGCACATGGGCTCAGGATCCCCATCCCCAGCGTTGTGATGCCAAGCCCCTTGGGTAGAGCCCCTCGGGGGCCGACCTATGGTTAGGGTTAGCCTCAAGGAGCCCCACAGGCCCGATACACCACCTGTGCGTCGAGCAGAGAATTGAGGCGAGGTGAGGGTGGTGGTGAACATGAGCCTGGGCCCAAGCGTTTTGGTTCGGTGCGCCTTCGAATGTCGGCAGGGGTTCGGAGGGCCCTCCAGTTCTCCCACCCTGAATGAATGGCGGCGCCCCTAGCGGCATGTGTGGGGCGGGCGGCAGCATGCATCTGGCGCTGGGGCTTGGGGGTCCCCAATCCCTGGCGTTGAGTCGCCAGGCCCCTTAGGAAGGGACCTTCAAGGGCTGTCCTAGGGTTAGGGTTAGCGCCAGGAGGCCGGCAGGCCCGAGTCGCTGGCTCTGTGAAGAGCGGAGGTGCGGGCCAAGTTGAGGGTGATGCAAAGCGGGAGCATGGTCCCCAGCGTTTTTGCACCCTGGGCTTTTGAATGTTGCCATGTCTCAGAGGGCTCTGCCCATTCTCCTGCCCTGAATAACCAGCGGCATGCTTTGCGGCTCCGTTGGAGGTGGGGCGGCAGCGTGAGTTCCGCACTGTGGCTCAGGGATCCCCAATCCCCAGCATTGAGGGGCCAGGTCCCTTGGGAGGGGCTCCTCATGGGCGGACCTAGGGTTAGAGTTAGCACCCAGGAGGCCGGCAGGCCCAATCCTCTGGCTGGACGGCGAGAGGTGCACGGGCCGAGGTAAAGGCTCTGGCGACCAGGAGCGTGGGCCCCTGCATTTTGGCGCAGGAGGCTTCAAATGTCGATGGTTTCTCCAGGGCCCTGTCCGTTCTCCCACCCTGAATGAGCGGCGGCGCCCCTAGCGGCCTGGGTGGGAACAGTGCGGCAGGGTGAGTCTGGCTCTGGGGCTCTGAGTCACCAATCCCCAGCGTTGCAGAGCCAGGCCCCTTGGGTTGTGCCCCACGGGGCCGACCTAGGATTTCAGTTAGCCCCCAGGATCCTGGCAGGCACTATCCACTGGCTCTGCAGCAAGCGGAGGGGCGGGCTGAGGTGAGGGCGCTGGCGAGCAGGAGGATGGGAACCAATGTTTTTGCACGGGGGGGCTTCGAAGGTCAGCGGGGGCTCCGAGGGCCCTGCCCATTCTCCCTCCCTGATTTACCAGTGGTCTCTAGCAGCTCAGGTGGCTGAAGGGCAGCAGGGTGAGTCTGGCACTTGGACTCGGGGTCCCCATCCCCAGCGTTGTGATGCCAGGCCCCTGGGAAGTGCCCCTCGGGGGCCGAACTATGGTTAGGGTTAGCCCCCAGGAGGCCGGCAGGCCCGATACACCACCTGGGCGTTGAGCGGAGAGTTGGGCTGAGGTGAGGGTTCTGGTGAATATGAGCCTGGGCCCAAGCATTTTGGTTTGGGGCGCCTTCGAAAGTTGGCGGGGATTCGGAGGGCCCTGTCCATCCTCCCATGGTGAATGAATGGCGGCGCCCCTAGCGGCCTGGGTGGGGAGGGGCGGCAGGGTGCATCCAGCACTTGGGCTTGGGGGTCCCCAATCCCCAGCGTTGTGGCACCAGGCCCCTTGTGAGGGGCCCTTCGGGGCCCAACCTAGGGTTAGGTTTAGCCCCTAGGAGGCCAGCAGGCCCTATTCGCCAGCTGTGTGAAGAGAGGAGTGGCAGACCTACGTGAGGGCGCTGGTGAGTGGGAGGGTGGGCCTGGGCGTTTTGGCGCGGGAGGCCTTCGAAGTTCACCGTGTCTCGGAGGGCCCTGCCCGTTCTCCCGCCCTGAATGAACGGCAGCACCCCAAGCCTCCGAGTGGCGGCTGGGCGGCAGGTGAGTCAGGTGCTGGCGCTCGGGGTCCCCAGTCCCTGGCGTTGTGGCACGAGGCCCCTTGGGAGGGCCCCCTCAGGTGCTGACCTAGGGTTAGGGTTACCCCCAGGAGGCCAGGAGGCCCAATCTCCCAGCTGTGCGGTGAGCGGAGGGGCGGGTTGAGATGAGGGTATTGGCGAGCGGGAAAGTGGGCCCAAAGGTTTGGAGCGAGGGGCCATCGAAGGTCACCAGGGGCTCAGAGGGTCCTGCCTGTTCTCCCGCCCTGAATGACCGGGGGTGCCCCTTGTGGCCCAGGTGGCGGTGGGGGGCATGGTGAGTCCGGCGCTGGGGCTCAGGAGTCCCCAATCCCCGTCGTTGAGGCTCCAGGCACCTTGGGAGGGGCCACGAGGGGGCCAACCTAGCTTTAGGGTTAGCCCCCAGAAGGCCCCCAGGCCCGATCCGTCAGCTGTGCGGCGAGCGGAGGGGAGGGCCGAGGTAAGGGCGCTGGCCAGCGGGAGCGTGGGCCCAAGCATTTTGGTGCGGGGGGGCCTTCAAAGTCGCCGGTCGCTGGGAGGGCCCTGTTCCTTCTCCCTTCCTGAATGAAGGGCGGTGCCCCTAGCGGCCCAGGTGGCGGTAGGGCGGGAGGATGAGTCTGGCGCTGAGGCTCCGGAGTCCCCAATCCCCAGTGTTGTGGCAATAGGAACCTGGGATGGGCCCCTTGGGGGCCCACCAAAAGTTAGGGTAACACCCAGGAAGCCTGCAGTCCCGATCCACTGGCTCTACAGTGAGCAGAGGGGCGGACCGAGATGAGGACGCAGGTGAGCGGGAGCATGGGCCCAAGCATTTTGGCGCGGGGGGCCTTCGATGTTCACCAGGGGCTTGGAGGGATCTGCCCATTCTCCCTCCCTGAATGACCGACGGTGCTCCTGGCGGCCCGGGTGGCAGCGGGGCGATAAGGTGAGTCCGGCGCTGGGGCTCGGGGGTCCCCAATCCCAGGCATTGCAGTGCCAGGCCCCTTCGGAGGGGCCCCTCAGGGGACAACCTAGGGTTCTGGGTAGCCCCCAGGAGGAGGGCAGGCCTCATCCGCAGGCTCTGCAGCGAGTGGAGGGGCGGGCCAAGGTGAGGGTGCTGAGGAGCGGGAACATGGGATCAAGCATTTTGGATGGGGGGGCCTTCGAAGGTCCCGCGGGCTCGGAGGCCCCTGCCCGTTCTCACGCCCTGAATGACCAGTGGCACCCCTAGCATCCCGGGTGGCGGCGGGGCGGCAGGGTGAGTACGGCGCTGGGGATCGGGGCTCCCTAATACCCGGTGTTGCGGCCTCAGGCCCGTTGGGACGGGCCCCTTGGGGGCCGACTTAGGGTTAGGGTTAGCCCCAAGTAGGCTGGCAGGCTCGTGCCGCCCATGTGCAGTGAATGGAGGTGTGGGTCGAGGTGAGGTAGCTGGCAAGCAGGGGCGTGGGCCAGAGTATTTTGGCTTTGGCTCGAGGTGCATTTGAAGGTCGCAGGTGGCTTGGAGCGTCCTGCCAGTTCTGTCACCCTGAAGGACTGGTGACGCCCCTAGCGCCCCATGTGGCGGCCGGGCGGCAGGGTGCTTCCAGTGCTGGGACTTGGGGGTCCCCAATCCCTGGCATGCGGCGCCAGGCCACTTGGGAGAGTCCCCTTAGGGGCGACCTAGGGATAGTTTTAGCCCCCAGGAAGGCAGCAGGCCCGATCCACCAGCTCTGCAGCGAGAGGAGGGGTGGGCCGAGGTTAGGGCGCTGGGGAGCAGGAGCGTGGGAGCCAGAGTTTTTGCGCGGGGGGCCTTTGAAGGTAGCAGGGGAATCAGAGGGCCCTGCCTGTTCTCCCTTCTTGAATGACTGGCAACACCCCTAGCACCCTGGGTGCTTGTGGGGTGGCAGAGTGAGTCCAGCACTGGGGCACGGGGGTTCAAAATTCCCCGGCATTGCGCTGCCAGGATCCTTGGGAGGGGCCCCTCGGGGGCCGACCTAGGTTAAGTTTTAGGCCCCAGGAGTCCAGCAGGCCCCTTCTGCCAGCTCTGCGGCAGGCGGAGGGGCAGTCCGAGGTGAGGGCGCTGGCGAGAGGGAGTGTGGGCCCAAGCATTTTGGCGCGGGGGGCCTTCGAAGGTCACCGGGGGCTTGGAGGGCCCTGCCCATTCTCTCGCCCTGAAAGACTGGCGGCGCCCCTAGCAGCCTGGGTTGCTGCGGGGCGGCAGGGTGACTCCGGCGCTGGGCTCGGGGGTCCCCAATCCCCGGCGTTGTGGCACCAGGCCCCTTAGAGGGGCCCCTCGGGGGCCGACTAGGGTTAGGGTTTGTCCCCAGGAGGCCGGCAAGCCCAACGCTAAGTGGTTCTGGCAATGTAACAAAAATGCCATACACTTATCTGTAAGAAATAACAGTGTACAGGAACCCTCATAGCCCTAATATCATCCTTTGTGAATATGGAAGCCAGCCCCAAAGTGGTCGTGGAAGTCTGACGAAAGGGTTAAGCACTTTTCTCTGAGTCACCACACTATACAGGGAAAGACCAATGTACATCATCTTTCACGAGTAGGAAGCATTAATGAAAAGGTTCTGGAATTTCGAGGACTCTGACCCATCCTTATTGGTAATAAACCACCGTGTACAGGAAAACACCTTCAACTCTCATCACCTCCTCAATCCTGATTCTGATTCAACTTTGGGTGTGTAGGACTAGGGAAATGTCCACATCTTCTTGCTAAGAAAGAACGATGTCAGGGTAATGCCCTTCAAGTCACCTCAGCCTTCCTGAAGACGGAAGCAAGAATCAAGGTGGTTATGTTACCATGAGGTAAAGAAGATGAGCATATAAGTGAGAAACAACAGTGGGCAGGACCTCTCTTCCAAGGAACATTATCTTTGCTTAATGTTGAATCCCTATGGTAAGTGGTTGTGGGCATTTGGGAGGTCAAAATCTTAAGTGTTTTGTAAAACTTCTTGGCCATTCACAGATAAGACTAAGGTAGTTGGGGACTCCTAGGCAGTGATTTGTCCACTGTCAAAAATATGAAAAGATAAAAGAGACAGATGAGGTCTCCTCAGGCATTGTCCTTTATCCTCATCCTCCGTGAGGATGGCCATCTCTGGACAGCTCAGTGGCAGGGTCTCATTCACAGTGGGGGCATCTGTTCCTCACAGACATCAGGCAGGGAAATGGATTTGGTTCTCTGTGCCAGCCCAGCCACAGCTGAGTGTCACAGCACCCTCTCGTGGGCTCATAAGAGTTTCACTGTCACCAGGCAGGTCATTGTATTTGATAAACCACTGTGAGAGTTTGCAATTGCCTTCATCTGCAACCTCCTAGAGGCAAATTCAGATCTCTGGTACCATGTGAAGTCATGTGAAGGCATTGTGAGAAAGTGTCCTTTTGCTTAAGAAAAACATGGCTGGGGCTCCTGGCTGTCTCACCAGTTAAACATGTGCCTTTGGCTCAGGTTATGATCCCAGGGTTCTGGGATCGAGCCCGGGCTCCCTGCTCAGCAGGAAAGGAGGTTGGGAAATAGCTTAGAACCCACAGAGAATGTGAATAAAGGGGAGTGAAATGGAACTTGGTCTGTGTTTGGCTTTAGGGATTGGAAGTTAGTTTTTTCTCAAATGAGATTGTTCTTGAAACAGAACAGCTGTATTTTTTTTTTACCTTTAATTTTTTTCTAATAATTTTTTTATTATGATATGTTAGTCACTATACAGTATTTCCTTAGTTTTTGATGTAGTGTTCCGTGATTCATTATTTGCATTTAATACCCAGTTCTCCATGCAATATGTACCTTCCTTAATACCCATCACTGGCCATCCCAATCCCCCACCCCTCTCCCCTCTGAAGCCCTCAGTTTGTTTCCCAGAGTCCATAGTCTCTCGTGGTTCATTTCCCCTTCTGTTTAGGGTCCATTGTCTAAAGGGACAGACAGTGGAAGTTCACCAAATATAAGATCGAAATTGAATTGTTCATTATAGATGCCACCACGTAGTTCCCAGACATTTCATTCTACTGTAGTAATTCATTATACCTGTGCAGGTGCACGTGGAAGACAATTGATGCATGCAGAGTGGTAATAAAACAAGCCCCTCAGTAGTAGAATAATAGGGGATGCATATGTGTAAAATTATTCGACTACAGCTTCCATGCTTTCCCTTTGGTTCCTTATTATCTATGAAATTGGACAATTCTTGTTCTCTAGGCTTAAACCTCATTGTCAGTATTTAGAGTTTTTCAATGCTGATCTTCTCCTGTATAAGTTACCAAAAATCTAAAATATGTATGAACTTTAAAAAACGCTATATTGAAAATGACAGCAGGGAAGTTCCATTTTGTGAATATTGTGTCAATGGATCTCTATTTTGACATCAGTGTTCATTAGAAATGATGACATTTCATGTGAGTATAAATATCAATGTGAAAAAGAAAAGGTAGGAAGAACCTTGAATGTTTAAGTAATTGGTGAAATGACAGGTGTGTGTGTGTGTGTGTGTGTGTGTGTGTGTGTGTGTGTGTGTAATTGTTTTTCAGTGAATGGTTCAGCTACTTGTAGGGCCTCCGAGCGAGCCCAGGTGAACCTTTCAATGAGTTGGTATCTGTTTTCAGAACATGGGAATCTCTTAGTCCAATAGTCAATCAGGCAAGCTTTGAGGTCTTGAAGAGTTTCAGTCCTCAGCGATGGTGTTGCAGACCCCTGTGAGCAAACCCTAGGATATGCTCAGAGCCCTCATTAGCTGGTACCAACGTGTGACGATTTCAGACATTTCCCAAAGAAGTACCTCTTGAGTCTCTGTCCTTCTCAGTTCCTTACACTTCCTTACACTAGTTATGTGATCAGTGTGTTTCAGGATAATCCCCACATGTGATTTTTGCTATTTCCTACTAGTCCTATCTGTTTCTCATCTTCTTCTTTTATGATAGGGGTTGGGAAGCAACCTGTGTGGTGGAGGAAGGGGTGTGGTAGTTGTCTGCCTTCAGAGGACCGAATGATGCCTAGAAATTGTACTGTAGTTTGAGGTCAATTGTCCATCCTCTGAGTGTCAGGAATTCCATCACTTTACTTTGATGCTAGTCTGTTCTTCAAGCTGTCCTCAGAAATAAGGACGTCATCCATCTAGGGAATACTGGTTTCTGTGTATGTTTTCATTTTAGGAAAGGCCTTGCTCTTCCTGAAAATAATACTGTAGAGCACCCTTTCCTGTTCATATTGGCCATCAGTCAATCTTTTGTGAAGTATTTGTTTATAAATAGTCTTTTTAAGGTTGGTGAGCAGGAATTCTTTATTGACAAGTCTTTGTCAGTGTGTGTATTGCAAATCTTTACTTCCCAGCCTGCGGTTCACTTTTTCATTTTCTTGTGGTCATAAGATAAGGAGAAATGTCACATTTTTATGAAGTCCCACTGAATTCTTTTAAATGGTTAGTGCACCCTATGTCCTACCCCAAGATTGACAGGTTCTACATTTTCTTTCAGAAACTGTCCAATGGGAAGCACAATCCATCTCAAATTTATAAATTGCATTTTTAATTCTAATAGGGTATATAGACTGTTTTGGATTTTCTATGTATACAATCGTATTATCTGTGAATAGTCACAATTATCCCCTCAATTCTTATACTTTTTGTTTCTCTTGCCTTCTAACACTGGTAGACTCTCCGATGCCACGATGAATAGAGCAGCATTGTTTGAAGATTTTAATATACCTTTCTCAATATCTGACAGAAAAAGCAGACAAAACATTGGTAACAAATGTGACCTAATTGACATATAGGGAACATTCCATAATAAGTGCAGAATATATTATTTTCAAGTGGTCATAGACTCTTTAGCCAAATAGATGATAGGTGGGGCCATGAATCAAGGCTACAAATGTTAAACCCTGAAATTAACTAGGTTCTATTCCTAGACCACAGAGGAATTGAGCCACAGTCTTAGCGAAAAGAAAACCAGGAAGTCTTTCAATGTTTAAAAATTAAATGGAACTTTGCTACATATCCTAAAGGTCAGAGAGGGAATCTCAATGGAAATTCTGAACCTTTTCTACATGAGGGCTCACACACAATGGCACTTTCTTTGTGAAGAGCATAATAATAACCTAGACAGGAGTTGAGCCTTAAGTCAGAGTTCTGCCTGCCCCAGCCACACCTGGCAGCCTTGGCCTGTGGTCCCCCTCAGCTGTGCTTTCTGGTGGCCCTGAGCTAAGGGGGTCAACATGGCCATATGGAAATGGGAAGCTCCCCACTCATAGTGATGGCAGTGCCCCCTCCCCAGCTGCCCTTTCTGGTGGCTCTGAGCTAAGGGGGTCAACATGGCCGTATGGAAATTAGAAGCTCCCCACTCTTAGTGATGACGTTGCTATTGTATCGTCCTCACCAGTCCAACAACATGATTTCTGAGTGAAATATGACACAAGAGTGACTTCTTGGCCTTCCTTCAGGTTTGAAAATCATCTGGTGAGTCATCTATTAGAAATATGGATTCAACATGTGTTCTTTCTTCTGGAAAAGAAATAGACCCAATAGCAATTATGGCTTCCTGAGCACCTGTTCTTGAGAGACATCATACTGGCTCTTTGTAGCATTCTGCCTCTTAAACTTCTCAACTAGGGTGTAGATATTTTTAGGCACATTTTCAGGTGGTTAGACAGGGACTCGGATGATATGAGTCACAGAGGATTTTAGTGTCAGAAACCTAAGTGGGATCCCCAAATTGACTCCAAATCCCTTGTTGTTCCATACAGGGTACTATTTCCCTCTTATCTCTGGTCTTCTCGATCTGGAAACCTATCAAGTATCAGGATTTTCTTGTCATGTGGACAACTGGAACGAATTCAGCGGGCCTTTTCACCTCTGCCCATGGTGATCATTAAGATCATTATCTCAGTGGAGGACCTCTGGGTAAGATACTCAATGATCCTTAGGAATAGAGACAGTATAATATTTTTCTGGTATTAAAGTTACTGAAACCAACTATCTTTCTTAGTCCGTTCAAGCTCTGGTATGTTCAGAGGGTGCTGTAAAACAGGTCTGAAATAGTGTTTAAAAACACTCAGCTCAGCCTCTTCTACAACGTGAGCCAATGCTTATAAACATGGCTAAAATATTCCCTTACCTACGATGACTTCCCAGCCATCGTAGTGTTTATATGGTATGACTGTGACTTAGATTAGTCAACATTTGCAGAGAAAGAACTTAGTGCATCCAGGGGGCACTTCATGTTGAAATTAGTTTGTGACAACGAGCTACTGTGTTTTCTTCTGCAGTCCAAGGGAATGGTGCCAGACATCTCTAAGGTGTCTAGCAGTTCTACAATTCTGATTTTAAGTGGTCTGTGTGTTTCAGAGATTTGGGCAGGAAAAGGGCAGGAGTCCAGAGACTGTGAACACTTCTGTTACCTGTGCTGACCATGGAGCAGGTAGCCTTCTGTGGGCATCATTTTGATTTCTTGGTACTCTTGTGAAAGGTGTTTTGTCTCAAATTCCTCCTTTTTAGGAGTAATTATAATGATGAAAGTAATTTTTATCTTATATCATCTGTGGGCCCTGATCCTGGGCTCCCAGGGAAGCTATCCTTTAACATTTTACCTGGCTCAAAATGACTAGGCAACACCTCAAAGCATGGGCCTTGTTTCTGCCCCAAGCACGTTGTACATCTGCTTTGAGAAGAAAACAATAACCAAAAATGCCAACATAAAGATAAGAAAAAATAAAGAACCTCTCTGGCTCCCATAAGATTAAAGTCATACTGACATGTACATAGTGAAAACATAAGAAAGAGTCTGTCACTTTCTGGAATCCAAGAAGATCCTCATTGTGGTGTGTAACTCTGTATGTAAAACAAAACAGAAAAAAATATATAAGCCTGCCCCAAAAGTTCCTTCCCCGGAGCACTCCCTTCTTGGTGAAGATTGTGTCTGCCAGGCAGCTGTCCTGACTTGGGTTTGAATAAAGGTCTCTTCCTTTCTCTCTAAAATGTTTTTAAAAGTTCATTCACGCAATGTCGGCAATAACAGTGTTTTCTATTTAAGTGAGAAATAAATGTTCCACTCTAGTTGCATTGGGAATAGATGAATTGAGGGTTTCTTTAGAAGAGTAAGTCTGCTTTCCAGAAAAGGCAAGGTCATTGGTCTATTGAGAATGAAGATAATTACTGCTAAACAACATATATGTGTTACCCCTTTGCCCAGAAACCGAAGCAGATGTGCAGGCTTTAGGTCAGAAGTGCCTTCTTCTCCCCACCTGACAGCAATTCTCTGCTCTGGCTCCAAGAAACCCGAGGTTTTGAACATCACCATCTGAGTCAGTGAGGCAGCTTGTCACAGGACGCCAGTGTTCAGAGAAAGCACAGGTATGTTTGGCAAAATGTCCTAACTATGTCAGGGCTGGAGGTAAAACCTCTCATTATCCCAAAACCGCCTGGGCTTTTCTCATTTCTCTAGTTGAGCCACAAAGTAAAATTGAAGTAGCTGTCAGCATTCTGGGTTTGGTGCAAGAATTACTTAGTTTCCCTGCGGGTAGAACTTTGCAGGGGATCACAATTTCTCTGTCCATTTATTGCTTACAAATGTATTTTGACCATCTGTTTCCTAGGAACCCTCTTTTATTAGAAAGGGAAGGTGAGATTCACTCTGTGCCTGTTTGTAACATCTAATTTGTTCCTTCATCTAACAGTGTTTATTCAATTGGGCCTACGATATGGTTGAGTGGCCAGCATCTAGATTTAGGTGGTTTTTTTTCATCTGATACAGACTTGGATGATGTCATTTGACAAAGGTGATGTTTCATCATTGATTAGTTTATTCATCAGAAGAGTTAAAATTAGGGTGGAGGGGAAATTGAAAATTATCCAAAGCAGCCTGCTCCTGTTTAAAAGTTGAGCTTGACTTTCTAGTTTTACTAAATGTATTATCTCGATATTTTGAGGTGCCATATTCTCTCTGTAGTTTCTTTGGTGGTGGAGTCAGAAGGAGAGTCTGGGAATTCTTTTGGATAGTGGCATGCTGGTGGCTTCAAGGGGCTTGGCGTCAGGAGCCTTGGGGTGAAGTCTGCAACTGCTTGCCTGACCCTGGGTGCATCTCCCAGAGGTTTTGTTTCCTCTTATGAAATTGCCGGCAGATAATGTTCTGCTTAAAGGGGAACCCTCCCATCCTATTGGTGGGAATGCAAAGTTGTGCAGCCAGTCTGGGAAACAGTGTGGGGGTTCCTCAAAAAGTTAAACATTGAACAACCCCATGATCCAGCAATTGCTCTCCTAGGGAATTACCCAAAGGATACTAAATTGCAGATTCAAAGGGGGAACATGCACCATGATGTTTATAGCAGCAATGTCCACAGTAGCCAAACTATGGAGAGAATCCCAACGTCCATGCACTGATGAATGGATAAAGCAAATGTGGGATACATATATATATATATATATATATATATATATATATATATATATATATATATATATATATATATATATATATATGTATAATGGAATATGACCCAGCTTCAAAAAGAATGAAATCTTACCATTTGCAAGGATGTGGATGGATCTAGAGTGTATTAAGCTAAGCAAAATCACTGAGGAAAGACAAATATCCTATGCTCTCACGCTTGTGGAATTTCAGAAAGAAAACAGAGGAACAGAGTTGAAGCGTGATGAGAGAGGCAAACAAGGAAATAGACTCAACCTTGGAGAACAAACTGAGTGTTGCTGCAGGACAGGGGCATAGGGGGAAGAGTTAAATGGGTGAGGGGTATTAAGGAGGGCACTTGTGATGAGCACCGGGTACCCGATGCAGGTGAGGAATCACTAAATCCTACCCCTGAAGCGAATATTCCATCGCATGTGAACTAACTGGAATTTAATAAAAGAAGAATGGAAAAAGTGTTCTGCTTCATGAAGAGTGAGGTAAAATTGTAGTGATTTGGGCTGTAGTCTTCTCTAGATGATAGTTGTAAAACACCCTGTTGTAGGATACACTAGTTTCTTATCACATAAGGAGTCCTCAGAAAGCTGCAATGAAAGATTCAGGTCTCAGAGCATGTTCATGTTCCACTGATATGTTACAGTTTGCACAGGTAGGAAAGAAGGTGGAGAGAAAGGCAACAGAAGGGGAAAGGAGGTGTGAACCTTTCATTAGTTAGCATTATAGCTTTCTCATGAAAGCCTTGCGCCAGTGTGATTTTGGAAGCAGAGAGGTAATCTGGGAGCTTTGCAGGAGACGGGGGAGTTCCAGGTCTGGGAAAAGCTGACAGGGGTCCCAGAGGAGAGATGAAAGCATTCTGCAGTGGGGTGTGGGCAGGGTGGGCTCCAGGGGTGGCTGTGGGTCTCCTGGGTGAGAGTTGTGACAGGTGAGGGCTGTGTGCAAGTTCCTGGCTGAGGACAAGTGAGGCACAGGCGGAGAGCTGGCAGAGAACCCTCTTCTGGGCCACCAGCCTCACCCAACACACACAGCCTCAACTTCTGTCCCTGTCACTCCAATTCAGACTTCTCCGAAGGTGAGTGAGAACACATCAAGAGCATTCTGAACAGAAGGGAAAGCATGTGCAAAGGCTCTGGGGCAGGAGAATTCCAGGTATGTCCAGGAGCAGCAAGAAGGCCCTGTGGCCACAGGAGACAGCTTAGGACATGAGCTCAGAGAGGTGACAGAGGGGGACAGAAAGCCATTCCAGGGCTATAACCCCATAAGACCCTGTTTCACTGGGCCATCCTGGCGACAGTGTTGAGAACAGATGACAGAGGGTTGAAGATGGCAAGGCAGGTCAATGATGAAGGTTTTCCAGGTACTCAGGCACTGTGGACCAGTCAGGTGGCCTTGGATGGAGTAGTTAGACCTATTCTGGGTCCATTTTGAAGATACAGCTCACTGGATTTGCTGATGGGTTAGCTATTAGTTTCAGGAGAATGGAGGAATTGGGGTAACTCCCAGCTGTTGTGGGTTGTCCTGATCTAGGGGAAGGAGAGGGTTTCTCGGGGGGTAGGAGGTAGTCCGTGTTCCGCATGCTGAGGAAGGTGCCTTTCCCGGTGGGTCTGCTGAGGTTTGTGTCTGGGAGAACCTTTCACATCTCCTCCCTCAGCAATGCTTAAGTACAAGTATCCCCCACTTTTTAAACGTTTACAGTAAGACACTGGGCATTCTTGAAAGAACTATATTTATTACCCAGCGTCAGTAAGAGGAAGATACCTGAAGAGGATTTCCCTCTTATGAAAAAAGGTGAACAGTGAGAATCGCGTTCAGCATCTGTTTGGGGGAGAAGCAGGACAGAGGAGGCGTGCACCCTAACCAGCTCCTTCCGCTTGGAACCGCACTCCGCATTCAGCCACCAGCACATTGAATTGTGTCTGTGAGCCTCTCCTGTGCCTTATCTTCATTTATGCTGGTCCTCCATTAGAAACTTGTGTCGTGAGGCCTAAGAAAAGCCAAAGAGAAGGAATTTTGGAGTCTGAGGACACTGTCTAATTGTTCCGTGTAAATTAATGGCCATTCCTTTTGACACCATTTCTGCTGTGCAAGGTTTCTCAGAAGCCCTGTACTTTCAAAGAGCAGGGAAACCTATACCCCATGCTGCGGGGTTAGTTTTAGTCTCCATGCTGGACAGAACATTTCATGACTGTCAGATTTTCTCACTCAAACATTGAGACTTTGACCGCCTTCACCCGTTTCTACCACCCCATCCCCGAATCTGGCACCTACAAATCTGCTCTCAGTATCCATGTGTTCAGTATTTGTTTATTCCATGTGGAATGTACATGAGAGCATCCGGTATTGGTCTTTCTGTGTCTGAGTTACTTGGCATAAGGCCCCCAAGGTCTGTGTTTCCATGTCTGGTTCTTGTGAATAATGCTGCAGTGAATGTGGGAGTGCATCTGTCTTTTTGAGGCAGTATTTTTGTGTTCTCTGAATCAATACTCAGTAGAGCCATTACTGGGTCATGGGGTAGTTGTATTTATTTTTTCAGGAACCTCCATACCATTTGTCACAGTGGCTGCACCAATTTCTATTCCCACCAACAGTGCACAGTGTCTCTTCGTCTGCACACCCATGACCCCACTTTTTGTCTGTCTCTGGGACAATTGGTGTTCCAGCAGTTGTGAGGGGATAGCTTATTTTGGGTTTGACTGATGTTTCCCTGATGATGATTAGTGATGTTGAACAACTTTTTTTGTCTGTTGGCACCTGTGTGCCATCTTTGGAAAGTATCTATTCACATATTCCCCCCATTTCTTATACCGTTTTTTTTATTGCTTTGATTTATATGTGTGTTGTGTGTATTTTGGATATTAGCGTCTTCTCACACATGATTCACAGATATTTTTTTCTTATTGGGTCAGTGGCCTTTTAAGTTTTTGCTGGTTTCTTTTGCCATGTGGAAGATTTCAGTTTGATGTTGTTCCACTTGTTTATTTTTGCTTTTGTTGCCTTTGCATTTGGTGTCCGATCTGAAGACTCTTTGCCAAAACTAATGTCGAGAGACTTAGTACCTGTGTCTTCTTGGAGGTTTATGGATTCAGTTCTTATGTTCAAATCATTCATCCATTAAAAATTTTGTGTGTGGTGTAAGAAAGTGACCCAGTTATATTCTTCTGCATTTAGTGTCCAGTTTGCCTGTTACCGCTCACTGAAGGGACAGTCCTTCCCTCATGGCATATCTTCTGCTGCTGTGTTGTAAGTGAGGATCATCTACGTGTGGGTAAGTTTCTGAGCTTTCTGTTCTGTTCCACTGACCTGGTGTCTGTGTTTATGCCAGTACCATCCTGTTTTGACGACAACAGCTTTGTAATCTAGCTTGAAATCCAGGAGTGTGTTGACTGCACCTTTCTTTCTCCAGGTTGCATTGGGTATTTGGGGTCTTTAGTGACTCCATACAATATTAAGGACTATTTTCTATTTCCTCGAATAATGCCACTGGAATTCAGATGGGGATTTCATCACATCTGTCGATTGCTTTGGGTACGATGGACATGTTCACATAATTAACTCTTCCAGTTAAGGAGCATGGCGTATGCTTCCATTTGTTTGTGTTGCCTTCCAAATCTTTGACCCATACATTCCGCCCCCCTCGACACACATGTTTTTCGTTTCTTTTCTGCCATGTGTTGAGTGTACTATGTCTTTCTCATTTCTGGTTACTTCTATTCCTAGATTATTTTTGATGCAATTGTAAATGGCATTGCTTTTTAAATTTCTCTTTGCGATAGTGTGTCATCAGTATACAGAAATGCAAGAAGTTGGGTCATCTCGGTGGCCTCATAGGTGAAGCGTCTGCCTTCAGGTCAGGTCATGATCTCAGAGTTATGGGATTGAGCCCCGTTTTGGGCCCCCGCTTAGCAAGGGTCTACTTCTCCCTCTTTCTGACACTCTCCCTGCTCGTGCTTTTTCTCTTCCTGTCAAATAAATAAATAAATTCTGAAAAGAAATAAAGACAATAGGTCTCTGTATATTGACATTATATCCTGCAGCTTTCTTGAATTTGTTTATTCTAACAGTTTTTTTTTTTTGTGTGTGTGTGGAATCTTTCGGGATTTCATGTCATTTGCAAATAGTGACAGTTTTCCTGTATGGATTTCATATCTTTCTCTTTCTTTAAAATGATGTTAGTCACCCTACAGTACTTCATTTGTTTTTGATGTAGTGTTCCATGATTCATTGTTTGCATATAACACCTAGTGCTCATTATGACACGTGCCCTCCTTAATACCCATCACCAGGATAACCCATTCCCCTTCCCCTCCCTTTCTGCAACCTTCAGTTTGTTTCGCAGTGTCAGTAGTCTCTCATGGTTCATGTCCCCCTCTCATTCCCCCTCTTCACTTTTCCTCTCCTTCTCCTAATGTCCTCCATGCTATTCCTTCCATTCCACATAGGAGTGAAACCATATGATAATTGTCTTTCTCTGCTTGACTTAATTTCACTTAGCATAATCCCCTCCTGATCCATCCACGTTGGTGCAAATGGTGGGTATTCATCCTTTCTGATGACTGGGTAATATTCCATTGGACAGATGAACCACATCATCTTTGTCCATTCATCTGCTGAAGGACATCTTGGCTCCTTCCACAGTTTGGATATTATGGACATTGCTGCTATGAACATTGGGATACTGGTGCCCCTTCTTTTCATTACTGTGTGTCTATGGGGTAAATACCCAGTAGTGCAATTTGTGGGTCGTAGGATAGCTCTGTGTTTAACGTCTTGAGGAGCCTCCATATTGTTTTCAAAAGTGGCTGTACCAGCTTGAATTCTCATGAGTAGTGTAAGAGGGTTCCCCTTTCTCCACATCACCTCTGACTTTCTTTTATTTCCTGTCTTGTTAATTTTTTTTCAAGATTTTATTTATTTATTCCACAGAGATAGAGAAAGCCATCAAGAGAGGGAACACAAGCAGGGGGAGTGGGAGAGGGAGAAGCAGGCTCATAACAGAGGAGCCTGATGTGGGGCTCGATCGCATAATGCCAGGATCACGCCCTTAGCCGAAGGCAGACACTTAACCGCTGTGCCACCCAGGTGCCCCCTGCCCTGTTAATTTTAACCATTCTAACTGGTGTAAGGTGGTATCTCATTGTCGTTTTATTTGTATTTGCCTGATGGCAAGTGATGTGATGCATTTTTTCATGTGTCTGTTGGCCATTTGTATGTCTTCTCTGGAGAAGTATCTCTTTGTGTCTTCTGCCCATTTTTTGGGCGTTGAGTTAGAGAAGTTCTTTATAGATCTTGGATACCAGCCCTTTCTCTGTAATATCATTTGCAGATATCTTCTTCGATTCCATAGGTTGCCTTTTTGTTTTGTTGATCGTTTGCTTTGCCGAGCAGAAGCTTTTTATCCTGATGAAGTGCCAATAGTTCATTTTTGCTTTTATTTCCTTTGCCTTTAGAGACGTGGCTTGCAAGAAGTTGTTGTGTACAAGGTTGAAGAGTTATTTTGATTTGGATATGATACAGGAATCCAGTATCTTATTTTCCTGATTGTATTCGAGTCCTCTGTCTTTGTTGGTGAGTCTAGCTAAGTTTGTCAGTTTTGTTTATCTTTCCAAAAAGGCAGCTTTCATTTTCGTTGTTTATTTTTTTGTCTTTTTAGTCTCCATTGGATTTCTTTATGCATTCCTTTTTCTTATTTCCTTATTTCTACTAATTTGGGGCTTTGTTTGTTGTTGTTTTTTTTCTACTTCTTTACCATATAAATCAGGTTGTTTATTGGAGAGCATTCTCATGGATTGATGAAGACGTGAATTTCTATGAATGTCCCCCATAAAGCTACTTTTGCTGCATCCCATAAGTTTTTGTAGTTTGTCTTTTGCATCAGTGTCAAGGTACTTCTAAAAATTTTTTTGATTTCTTCTTTGACTGTTGGTTGTTCAGTAGCATGTTGTTAAGTCTCCACATATTTTTTTAAGATTATTTGAGTATCTGACAGAGAGTGAGACAGCGAGAGAGGGAACGCAAGCAGGGGGTTGGGAGAGGGAGAAGCGGGCTTCCCACTGAGCAAGGAGCCTGATTCGGGGCTAGATCTCAGGATCCTGGAATCACGACCTGAGCTGAAAGCAGATCCTTAACGACCGAGCCACCCAGGCCCCCCAATCTTCACCTATTTTTGACTGTCCCATTTTTTTCTTGAGACTGATGTCTAGTTTCATATCATTGTGGTTGGACAAGATTTGAAGCAGAAGGTGAAGAGAGCATTCAGATGAAAGGTTTGTTTCCTGGAGGGTTTTCTGAGGGCAGACCATGAGTTCAGTGGGGATGGAGGATGGTTTTGTGAGACGGGTTTGGGGTTAACCCTTGTTAGAATTACTGACTACTACCATGCAGGCTGTGTGCTACTGTTCACACCATAGTCCTGATGGACTTGTACTTCATTAGAAATATTTTCTAGGAGGTGTAGGCATAGCCTTCTCTAAAAGAAAGGTGCCATGTGGGTTTATGGAATGACCCCAGGTCAGCAACCAGGATGTACGGTATTGTGGGGGATCAGAACCAGGCTTTCTGTGGGAAGTGACAGAAATGGGGTATGGTGAGCTCCATGACCATAGGTGAGGTCCCGAGTGACCCACTGGGTGTTGGGTTCTGTGGATCTGTCTCATCAGGTGCTGTGGAATTCAGGGACACCCTCCTGTCTGTGGATTTGTATGGAGACAGGTAGGCATCACTGTCTGGCCAGGCACGAGGGTCGCACTGGACCACCACCAGAGGTGCAGCGTGCGGGGGAGCCACTGCTTGGTTTCCATGAAAGCTGACCAGGGTCTGTGACCCTGAATCCTAGCAGCTGCAAGGGGAGAGGAGGCCGGAGGTGGTGCACACTTCCTAGAGTTGTGGTCAGGACTAGTCTGGAACCCACTGAAGTCAGCCACACCTGGCACAGAAGGCACCCAGTCAGTGTAGCTGTGGGCACTGCTCCGATGTTACTTCAGGCTGGCTCAATGCTGCCACCTCCTGCTTTTCATCATCATCTTCAAGGTCCTGTGCCTCTGCTCTTGCCCCATGGCCTCCGGGGTATTGTCCGTCCTCCATCTGGCCCTCGTCCCTGGTGCCCTGTGCAGTCCGATGCCAGGGTAGCCTTCTCGAGACAAACATCTGGCCCTGATGGAATACTTCCATGGATCTCGTGTGATGCGAGGTTGATGCCCTGCCCTAGAAGAGGGCTGCAGTTTCCCAATCAGGAGAGCCATGTCTCCCTTTTCAGCATGGCCTCCCCTCCCCTCAGTCTTCTTCAGGGAAACTCTCCCAATTCCTGAGACAACAGCTCTGAACTTAAAAATGAATGTTATTTTACATATCTCTATGCCTTAGTTCATCTATGGCATGTCTTTCAACCCCGTTAGTGGTTTTTTTTTTAGCAGTTCTGAAGCGTTGTCTGCTCAAGGAGGGGATAACCTGGGTGGGGCAGCTTTCCCTCTCATCTCCCTCAGCATGTCTCTGAGCCCTGGGTACAGCTGTCCCACTGAGGATTGAGGGACCCGAGACAGCCCATCCTGAGCCCAGGCTGTGTCAGCTCATAGACTGATGCGTGTCGGAGCGGTGGGCAGATGGCATGGGCCAGGGGCAGGCAGTGTCTCCTTCTCATTCCTTCCCTCCCTTCCTCCCAGAGGTAGCTCAGATCAGCCTTCAACCCCTGCATCTCCAGATTCTTTGACCTGTGCCTCCTGTGTTCAGCTGGTGACCTTGGAGTTTCGCATGGATTCTACCTCCCGTACCCTCTCCCGTAGCAGTTCCTGGATCAGGGGAGGGTTCCGACCCTTGTCTGTTTTTGATCTTCTTCCTGTCCCGCACCAAGCCCACCCACCTTTGCATCTTCCATGTATGTGCTTGGAAGCACGCCCATCCACAGGGAACCTATTAGCCAAATGGATCCAGGCAATGAACATTGAAGTAGAGATCCAGGATCCATAATAAACCTGCTCTGAAACCTGTCCCAAAGTCTGTGACTCTCTCACACTGAAACAGAAACAATAATAGCTTTCTGGACTGTGAAGTGACATGTGTCTCTACTTCCAATCTTGAATGCATAGGTGGTGAGCCTGGACAGAAAAGGACCATGGCTCCCGTGGGCTGGGATCCACGGTAAGAGCTCAGTGAAATCTGAATTTGAGGCATGGAGTGAATAATTATTGTAGAGTGAATCCTCCCAAGTAGGGCTTATGCACATTGCACAGGAAAAGATTTTTCAAAGAGGTTCCTGAAAGAGAAATATTTTTAAAAAATTTATTTTAATTCCAGTAGAGCTAACATACAGGGTTACATTCGCTTCAGGTGTACAATAGAGTGATTCAGTAATTCTATATATTACTCAGTGGTCATCAAGAAAAGCATCCTCTTAATCCCCTTCATCTATTTCACTCATCCCTCTATCCACCTCCTCTCTGGTAACCATCCATTTGTTCTCTATTGTTAAGAGTTTGTATTTTGGTGCGTCTCCTTTTTCTCTTTTAGTTATTCATTTTTGTTTGTTTCTTCAATTCCCCATAAGAGTGACATCGTATGGGATTTGTCTTTCTCTGACTGACTGATTTTAGTTAGGATAATACTCTCTAGCTCCATCCATGTGTCTGCAAATGGCAAGGTTTCATTCTTTTTCAAGCCGAGTAATACTCCATTGTATGTGTGTGTGTGTGTGTGTGTGTGTGTGTGTGTGTGTGTGTGTGGGTACACACATCTATCATCTCATTTGTCTATTTTTCTACAGACACTTGGGTTGCTTCCATATTGTGATATTGTAAATAATGGTGCAAGAAACATAGGGGTGCACGTATCCTTTTAAGATACTGTTTTCCTATTCTTTGGGTAAATACGAGTAGTGTGATTGTTGGATCGTAGGGTAGTTCTATATTTAATTTTTTGAGGAACCTTCATACTGTTTTCCACGGTGGCCACCACAGTTTGCATTCCCACCCACAGTTCGCGAGGATTCCCCTTTATCCACATCCTCCCAACACCTGCTCTTTGTTGTGCTTTTGATGTTAGCCATTCTGACAGGTTTGAGGTATTACCTCATTGTCCTTTGGATTTACATTTTCCTGATGATGGGTGATGGTGAACATCTTTTCACGGGACTGTTGGCCATTTGTATTTCTTCTTTGGAGAAATGTCTGTCCATGGCTTCTGCCTATTTTTTAACTGGAGTATTTGTTTTTTGGGGGGTCGAGTAGTATCAGTTGTATATGTTTTGGACACTATCCCTTCATTGCATATGATCTTTGCAAATATCTTCTCCCTTTGAGTAGGTTGTCTTATTATTTTTACATTTTCATTGTTCTTCTGCCATGTGGAAACTTTTTATTTTGCTGTATTCCCAATAGTTTATTTTTGCTTTCATTTCCTTTGCCTCAGGACACAGTCTAGAAAAACGTTGGTATGGTCCATGTCAAGAAGTTACTGTCTTCCCTCCTGTAGGATTTTTATGGATTCAGGTCTCATATTGAGGTCTTGAAACTGTTTTGTGTTTGTCTTTATTGTGTAAGAAAGCAGTCTAATTTCATTCTTTTGTGCGTAGCTGTGTAGTTTTCCCAACACCATTTGTTGTAGAGACTGTCCTTTTCCCTTTTGATATCGTTGCTTGCTTTGTGGAAGATTCATGGACCATATAATTGTGGGTTTCTTTCTGAACTTGTATCCTGTTCCTTTGGTCGCTGTGTCTATTTTTATGCCGTACTCTCTTGTTAGGATGACTGCAGCTTTGTAGTATAACCTGAAATCTGAAATTGTGAGTCCTCCAGCTTTGTTTTTCTTTTCCACATTGCACTGGCTGTTTGGAATCTTTAGTGGTTCCATACAAATGTTTAGGATTGTTTATTCGAGGTCTTTTGTTCTTTAATTTAAATTCAATTAGCCAACTTACAGTACACCATTAGTTTCAGATGTAGTCTTCAATAAATTTTCAGTCGTGTGTAACACCCAGTGCTCATTGTATCGTGTGACCTCCTTAATGCTACTCACCCAGTTACCCCCCCCCCCAACTTCTCCTCCAACAATCATCAGTTTCTTATGATAGTTAAGAGTCCATCATGGGTTTTCTCCCTCTCTGATGACTTCCCATTCTATTTTCCCTTCCTTCCCCTATGGTCTTCTTCCTTGTTTCTGATATTCCACATAGGAGTGAAAGCATATGATCATTGTCTTTCTTTCATTGACTTATTCCACTCAGCATAATACCCTCCAGCTCCACCCAGGTCGGTGTGATGGTAAGTATTCATCCTTTCTGATGGCTGAGTAATATTCCATTATATATATGATCCACATCTTCTTTATCCATTCATCTATCCATGGTCATCTGCACTCCTTCCACAGCTTGTCTATTATGGATATTGCTGCTATGAACTCTGTGGTGCATGTGTCCCGTCTTCACTACCTGTCTCTTTGGGGTAAATACCCACTAGTGCAATTGCTGGGATATAGGGTAGCTTTATTTATAACTTCTTGAGGAAACTCCGTACCATTATCAAGAGTGGCTTCACTGGACTGCATTCGTACAGGGGTGTAAGAGGGTTCCCGTTTCTCCACATCCTCTCCAACATGTATAGTTTCATGTCTTCTTATTTTTAGATATTCGGCCTCGTGTGATATGGCATGTATAGGGGTTTAGATTTGCATTTCCCTTAAGCGAAGTGATATGAAGCATTTATGCATGTATCTTTTGGTCACCAGTACTTCGTCATCAGGGAAGTGACCACATTTTAATCCATCTCAAGACCTAAAGCTGGGTAAGGCACTGAACCTGGATAATGCCATCAGTTATAAGTGTGGAGAATTTCAAAAGATCTCCGTGGAGAGCAAGTTCCAAGTTCAGTGTGAAGCTACTAATTGGATCCAGGGACATCTCTGAAAGTGGGGGTTGCCTGGGATGGGCTGAAGGGGGACCCTCTGATTTTACTATGAATCCTTGCTGCAGCCCCAAATGACAGTTTCCTGCTGTGGGGCAGGCTGAGTCCTCTAGTCGTGCAGAGGTGAGCCCAATGCCTGGTGCCTTGGAGGCAGGCAAACGGGGAGGGACCCTCAGCAGAAGACCCAGGGTTAGCTTAGGCCTCAAGGACAGCAGGTCTGAACTGCCCAGTGCTCAGAGAACTCTCATGCCGAGTGAGATGAGGGCACAAGGGCGGGTGAGTGTGAGCCTTGGGGTTTCATCCGGAAGGGCCCACAAAGGTCGGGGTTCACCAGAAAGTGCTCTCAGGGTGTGCCCCAATTCTCTTGCCCTGACTGCTCTTTGTGCACCAAAATGGTACAGTTTACTGTGGGCTGCAGGCTGAGTCCTACGGTGGGGCTTGGGTGTCCCCAATCCCCCGGAGTGTGGTGCCAGGACCCTGGGGAGGGGCCCCTCTCTTCCCAACCTAGGGCAAGTGTTAGGGTCCAGGAGCCCGGCAGGGACAATCTGCAGGCTGTGCGGTGAGCTTTGTGGAGGGCTTAGAGGAGGCCATGGGGGTGGGTGAGCATGGGCCTCAGGGTTGGGGCACGGGGGGCTGCCAAAGGTGGGGACGGGCTCCGAGGGCCTCCCCAAGTTCTTGTGCCCTGTAGGCTCCGTAGAGCCCCAAGGGGCAATGTTTCCTGTCGGGTGGCAAGCTGAGCCCCCGGTGGGGTATAGGTATCCCAATTCCCTGGGGCTGCGGTGTAAGGCTCCTGGGGAGACCCCCACACCCGCGGCCGACCTAGGGCTAGGTTTAGGCCCCAGGAGCCCCGCAGGCCCGATCTGCTGGCTGTATGTCGAGCTACACGGGCTGAGGTGACGGTGTGGGGAGGGTGAGCATGGGCCTCAGGGTTGGGGTGTGGGAGGCCGCCGAAGGTCGCTGGTGTCTCAGGAGTGCCCTCCTGGTTCTCCCGCCCTGAATGCTCTATGGCCTCCCAAGGCACACGGTTTCCTGTGGGGTGGCAGACTGAGTCCTGCTGTGGGGCTCAGGTGTCCTGAATCCCCGTGGCTGTGTCTCCAGACTCCTGGGGAGGGGCCCCTCCACAGATGAACTAGGGTTAGGGTTGGGGCCCAGGAACCTCGCAGGCCAGATCTGCCCACTATGTGGCAAGCTCCGCCGCGGGCTGAGGTGAGGGTGCAGGGTGGGGTGAGCATGGGCTTCAAGGTTGGGTTTAGGGATCACTGAAGTTCGCCGGGGGCTCTGGGGGCCCTCCTGGTTCTCCCGCCCTGAATGCTCTACAGCCTCCCAAGGGGCACGGTTTCCTGCGGGCTGGCAGGCTTTGTCCTGCAGTGGGGCTCAGGTGTCCCCAGTCCCTGGGGCTTCGGCACCGGGCCCCAGGGGAGGGGCCGTACCCAGCTGACCTAGGGTCAGGTCTAAGCCCCAGGAACCCGGCAGGCCTGATCTGCCGGCTCTGCGATGAGCTCGGTGGCAAGCTGAAGGGAAGGTGTGGGGCAGGATGAGCGTGGGCCTCAGGGTTGGGGTGTAGGGGGCCACCGAGGATCGCTGGGGGCTCAGGGGGGCCCTACCAATTCTCCTGCATGGGATGCTCTGTGGCGCCGCAAGGGGCATGGTTTCCTGAGGGGTGGCAGGCTGAGTCCCGTGGTGGGGCTCAGGTGTACCCAACCCCGGGGGTTAGGGTACGGATTAGGGTATGGGTTAAGGTTAGGGTATGGGTTACGGTTAGGGTATGGGTGAGGGTAGGGGTTAGAGTTAGGGGAAGGAGAGGGTACGGTTTAGGGTTGGGTTTAGGGGTTACAGGTTAGAGGTTATGCGTTAGGGTACAGATAAGGGTTTAGGGTACGGGTTAGGGTTTAGGGTTTGGGGTTAGGGTGGGGTTAGGGTTGGAGTATGGGTTACGTTTAGGGTATGGGTTAGGGTTAGGGTTCGGGTTAGGGTACGCATTAGGGTACGGTTTAGGGTACGTGTTAGGGTACGGCTTAGGGTAAGTGTTGGCGTACGGATTTGGGTACGGTTTAGGGTACGGGTTAGGGTTAGGGTATGGGTTAGGGTTAGGGTACAGTTTAGGGTTATGGTACAGGTTGGGTTACGGTTTAGGGTTGGGGTTAGGGTATGGGTTAGGGAACGGGTTAGGGATAGGTATAGGGTATGGTTTAGGGTTAGGGTATGGGTTAGGGTACGGGTTAGGGTACAGGTTAGGGTTAGGTATGGGTTAGGGTATGGGTTAGGGTCCGGGTTTGGGATAGGGTACGGGTTATGGTATGGGTTAGTGTACGGGTTAGGGTATGGGTTAACGTTAAGGGAAGGATACTGGTTAGGGTTAGGGTACGGGTTACGGTTTAGGGTTTAGGGTTACAGTTAGGGTACGGGTTAGGGTTAGGTTACGGGTTGGGTTAGGGTACGGGTTATGGTATGAGTTAGGGTATGGGTTAGGGTCAGGGTTTAGGGTTTAGGGTTAAGGTTAGGGTTCAGGTTAGGGTACGGGTTAGGTTTAGGTTTAGGGTTAGTTTACGGGTTAGGGGTAGGGTTAGCTGAAGGGGTAGCGTTAAGGGGAGGGTTAGGGTTTGGGGTTTGGGGTTAGTGGTTAAGGTTAGGGTTTATTGTTTAGGGCTTCGGGATTAGGGTTAAGGTTTATGGTTTAGTGTTAATGTTAGGGTTTAGGGTTTAAGGATTAGGGTTTAGGGTTAGATTTAGGGTAGGGTTAGGGTTAGGGCAAGGGTTAGGGGTTATGGTTAGGGTTAGGGTTAGGGGTTAAGGTTTAGGGTTTAAGGTTAGGGGTTAGGGTTAGACCTCAGTAGGCCAGCAGGCCCAATGCGCTGTCTGTGCGGCAAGCAGAGGAGTGGGCCTAGGTGAGGGTCCCGGCGAGCGGGAGTATGGTATCCAGCGTTTTGGAGTAGGGGCCTTTGAACGTCGCTAGAGGCTCGGAGGGCCCTGCCCGTTCTCCCGCCCTGAATTACCGGCGATGCCCCTAGCGGCTCCATTCGCGGTTGGGCAGCAGGGTGAGTCCCACGCTGCGGCTCGGTGATCCCCAATCCCCGGCGTTGCAGTGCCAGGCCCCTTGGGAAGGGCTCCTTGTGGGCCGACCTAGGGTTAGATTTAGCCCCCATGAGGCCGGCAGGCATGATCCTCTGGCTAGGCGGCTAGAGGTGGGCGGGCCAAGGTGGAGGTGCTGGGGAGCGTGATGGTGGGCCCCAGCATTTTGTGGTGGGAGGCTTCAAATATCGCCGGTTTCTCCATGGCCCTGTCCGTTCTCCCACCCTGAATGACCGGTGGTGCCCCTAGCAGCCCGGGTGGCTGCGTTGTAGAGGGTGAGTCCAGCTCTGGGGCTTGGGGTACCACATCCCCGGCGTAGTGGCACCAGGACCCTTGGGAGGGGCCCCTGGGGCGACGACCTAGGGTTAAGTTTAGCCCCAAAAAGACCGTCAGGCCCAATCCGCACACTGTGCGGCGAGTGGAGGTGCGGGCCGAGGTGAGGGCGCTGGGGAGAGGAAAAGTGGGCCCAAGCATTTTAGCGCAGGAGTTCTTCGAAGGTCGCCGGGGGCTCAGAGGGCCCTGCCCCTTCTCCCTCCTTGAATGATCGGCGGCGCCCCTACTGGCCCAGTTGGCTGCAGGGCAGCAAGGAGAGTCTGGCGCTGGGGCTCGGGTGTCCCCAATCCCCGGTGTTGCGGCGCAAGGCCCCTTGGGAGGGGCCCCTCGTGGGCCGACCAAGTGTTAAAGTTAGCCCCCAGGATGCCAGCAGGCCTGATCTGCCAGGTGTGCGGCAAGCGGAGGGTCAGGCTGAGATGTGGGTGCTAGTGAGCAGGAGTGTGGGCCCAAGCGTATTTGCAAGTTGGCCTTCGAAGGTCGCCAGGGGCTCGAAGGGCCCTGCCTGTTCTCCCGCACTGAATGACCGGCAGCGCCCCTAGCAGCTCGGGTGGCGTCGGGGCAGCAGGGTGAGTCCGACGCTGGAGCTCAGGGGTCCCCAGTCCCTGGCATTGCTGCGCCAGGCCCCTTGGGAGGTTCCCCTCGGGGGCCAACCTAGGGTTAGGGTTAGCCCCCAGGAGGCTGGCAGGCCCAATCCGCTGGCTATGCAGCCAGCAGAGGGGCTGGCTGAGGTGAGGGCGCTGGTGAGCGGAAGCATGGGCCCAAGAATTCTGGCTCCTGGGGCCTTAGAAGTTCACTGGGACTGGGAGGGCCCTGTCCATTCTCCCGCCCTGAATGACCGGTGGTGCCCTAGCGGCCTGGGTGCCGGCGGAGATGCAGGGTGAGTCCGGCGCTGGGGTTGGGGGTCATCAATCCCCGGTGTTGTGGCGACAGGCCCCTTGGGAGGGGCCCTTTGGGGGCCAACCTAGGGTTAGGGTTAGCCCCCAGGAGGCCGGTAGGCCTGATCCGACAGCTGTGTGTTGAGCAGAGGGCGGGCCAAGGTGAGCAAGCTGGCGAGCAGGAACATGGGCCCAAGCGATTTGGTACGGGGGGCCTTCGAAGGTCGCCGGGGGCTCAGAGGGCCCTGCCCATTCTACCGACCTGAATGAGTGGCGGCGTCCCTAGCGGCTGGGTTGGCAGTAAGGCGGCAGGGTTTGTCTGGCGCTGGTGCTGGGGGTCCCCAAGCACCGGTGTGGCGGTGCCAGGTCCCTTGGGAGGAGCCCCCAGGAGGCCGACATGCGCAATCCGCCGGCTGTGCAGTTTGCAGAGGTGCAGGACGAGGTGATGGCGCTGGCGAGCGGGAGCGTCGGCCCAGGAGTTTTGGCGCGGGGTCCTTCAAAGGTCGACGGAGGCTTGGAAGGCCCTGCATGTTCTCCCTCCGTGAATGACCGGCGGCGCCCCTAGCGGCCCGGGTGGTGCCGGGGCGGCAGGGTGAGTCCGGCGCTGGGGCTCGGGCGTCCCCAATCCCTGGCGAGGCGACGCCAGGCCCCTTGGGAGGGGCCCCTCGGGGGCCGACCTGGAATAGGTTTAGCCCCCAGGAGGCAGGCAGGCCTGATCCCCCGGCTGAGCGGGGTGTGGAGGGGTGGGCCAAGGTGAGGGTGCTGGGGAGCGGGCGCGTGCGCCCAAGCGTTTGGCGCAGGGTAACATCGAATGTTGCCAGGGTCTCTGAGGGCCCTGCTCATTCTCCCGCGCTGAATGACCGGTGGTGCCGATAGCAGCCCAGATGGACGCAGGGCGGCAGGGTGAGTCCAGACCTGGGGCTCGGGGGTCCCCAATCCGTGTTGTGGTGACGCCAGGCCCCTTGGGAGGGGCCCCTCAGGGGCTGACCTAGGGTTAGGGTTAGCCCTCAGGAGGCCGGCAGGCCCAATCCGCCAGCTGTGCAGCGAGCAGTGGGGTGGGCCGAGGTGAGGGCGCTGGGGAGCAAGAGCATGGGCCTAAGCCTTTTGGTGCGGGGGGGCCTTCGAATGTCGCCGATGTTTCGGAGGGCCCTACCGGTTCTCCCAACCTGAATAACCGGCGGCACCCCTAGTGTCCCGGTTGGCGGTGGGGCGGCAGTGTGAGTGTGGCAAAGGGGCTCCGGGGACCCCAGTCCCCAGCGAGGCGGCACCAGGCACCTTGGGAGGGGGCCCACCGGGGCTGACCTAGGTGTAGAGTTAACCCCAAGGGGGCCGGCAGGCCAGATCTGCCAGCTGTGCGGCGAGCGGAGGGGTGGGCCGAGGTGAGGGCACTGGCGAGTGGGAGCGTGGGCCCAAGAGTTTTGGCAAGGGGGCTTTCGAAGTTTGCTGGGGGCTCGGAGGGCACTGCACGTTCTCCCGCACTGAATGACCGGCGGCACCCCTAGAGGCCAGGGTGGAGGCGGGGCTGCAGGGTGAGTCTGGCGCTAGGGCTAGGGCATCCCCAATCCCTGGCGTGGCGACATCAGGCCCCTTGGGAGGGGCCCCTTGGGGGCCGACGTAGGGTTTGGAGTTAGTTCCCAGGAGGCCGACAGGCCCGATCCACCAGCTGTGTGGAGAGCGGAGTGGCGGGCCAAGGTGAGGCGCAGCGGCAGGGTGAGTCCACAGCTGTGGCTTGGGGGTCTCAATCACTGGCGTGATGGCGCCAGGCACTTGGGAGGGGTCCCTTGGGGGCTGACCTAGGGTTAGTGTTAGCTCAAAGGAGGCCAGCAGGCCCGATACGCCGGCTGTGTGGAGAGCGGAGTGGCGGGCCAAGGTGAGGGCTCTGGGGAGCGGGATCGTTGGCTGAAGCGTTTTTGCACGGGGGGCCTTCCAATGTCATCAGGGGCTCAGAGATCCCAGCCCGTTCTCCCGCCCTGAATGACCGGCGCCGCCCCTAGCAGCCCGGGTGGTGGCATGGTGGCAGGGTGAGTCTGGCGCTGCTGCTGAGCGTGCCCAAGCACAGGAGTGGCGGCTCCAGGACCCTTGTGAGGGGCCCCTCGGGGGCTGACACAGGGTTTGTGTTAGCCCCCAGGATTTCGGCAGGCCTGATCTGCCAGCTTTGTGGCGTGCAGAGGGGCAGGCTGAGGTGAGAGTGCTGGCAAGCAGGAGCGTGGGCCCAGGCGTTTTGGCGTGGGGGCCTTCGAAGATCGAGGGTGGCTCAGAAGGCCCTGTACGTTCTCCAGCCCAGAATGACCAGCAGCGCCCCTAGTGGCCCGGGTGGTGGCAGGGCAGCAGGCTGCATCTGGCGTTGTGGCTCAGGAGTCCCCAATCCTTGGTGTGGCAGCGCCAGGCCCCTCGGACGGGCCCCTCTGGGGCCGACCTAGGGTTAGTGTTAGCTCCTAGGAGGCCGACAGGCCCGATCCGCCAGTGGTGCGGCGAGCGGAGGGGCGGGCCGAAGTGAAGGCGCTGGCGAGCGGGAGCTTGGGCCCAAGCGTTTGGCGCGGGGGGCCTTTAAAGATCACCAGGAGCTCATAGAGCCCTGCCCTTTCTCCCGCCCTGAATGATCTTCGGCGCCCCAGGCGGCCCGCAAGGCGGCGGGGCAGCTGGGTGAGTCTGGCGCTGGGGCTCAGGGGTCCTCAATCCCCGGTGTTGCGGCGCCAGGCCGCTATGGAGGGGCCCCTCGGGGGCCGACCTAGGGTTAGGGTTAGCCCCCAGGAGGCCTGCAGGCCCAATCCGCCGGCTGTGCGGTGAGCAGAAGGGCGGGCCGAGGTGAGGGTGCTGGGCAGCAGGAGTGTGGGCCCAAGCGTTTTGGCGCAGGGGGATTTCAAATGTCGCCAGGAGCTCGGAGGGCCCTGCCCGTTCTCCCATCCTGAATGACTGGTGGCGCCCCTAGAGGCCTGGGTGGCGGCGGGGCGGCAGGGTAAGTCCTGCGCTGGGGCTCGAGGGTTTCCAATCGCCGGCGTGGCGGCGCCAGTCCCCTTCGTAGGGGCCCCTCGGGCCTGATCTAGGGTTAGGGTTAGCCCCCAGGAGGCCGGCAGGACTGATCTGCCAGCTGAGTGGCAAGCGGAGGGGAGGGCCAAGGTGAGGGTAATGGCAAGCGGGAGCGTGGGCCCTAGCATTTTGGCACAGGGGGCCTTCAAAGGTCGCCAGGGGCTCGGAGGGCCCTTCCCGTTCTCCAATCCTGAATGATCTGAGGCGCCCCTAGCGGCCTGGGTGGTGGCGTGGCGGCAGAGTGAGTCCGGCACTGGGGCTCGGGCATCCCCAATCCCTGGCGTGGCGACGCCAGGCCCCTTGGGAGGGACTCGTCTGGGGCCGACCTAGGTTTAGGGTTAGCCCAAAGGATGCTGGCAGGCCCGATCTGCTGGCTGTGCAGCAAGCGTAGGGGCGGGCCGACGTGAATGCGCTGGCGAGCGGGAGCGTAGGCCCAAGCGTTTTGGACCGGGGGTCCTTCGAAGGTCACCGGGCCTTGGATGGCCCTTCCCGTTCTTCCGCTCTGAATGAGGACGGCGCCCCTAGTGGGCCGGGTCACGGAGGGGCGGCAGGGTGAGTCCGGCGATGGTGCTCGGGGGACCCCAATCCCCGGCGTGGCTGCGCCAGGCACCTTGGGTGGAGCCCCTCGTGGGCCGACCTAGGGTTAGGTTTAGACCCTAGGAGGCCGGCAGGCCCGATTCCTCGGCTGTGCGGTGAGCGGTGGGGCGGGCCAAGGTGAGGGTGCTGGAGAGCGGGAGCGTGGGACCAAGCGTTTTGGCGCGGGGGGCCTTCGAAAGTCGTCGGGGGCTCGGAGGGCCCTGCCCATTCTCCCGCCCTGAATGATCGGCGGCACCACTAGCAGCCCGGTGGGGGCGGGGTGGAAGGGTGAGCCTGGCACTGGGGCTTGGGGTTCCCCAATCCCCAGCGTTGCGGCGATAGGACCCTTGGGATGGGCCCCTCGGGGGCTGACCTTTGGATAGGGTTAGCCCCCAGTTGGCTGGCAGGCCCTATCTGCCGGCTGTGCAGCGATCGAGGGGCGGGCTGAGGTGAGCACGCTGGCAAGCGGGAGCGTGGGCGCAAGCATTTTGGCGCAGGGGGCCTTCGAATGTCACCGGGGGCTCAGAAGGCCCTGCCCGTTCTCCCGCCCTGAATGACCGGTGGCACCCCTAGTGGCCGGTGTGATGGCAGGCCGGCAGGGTGAGTCTGGAGCTGGGGCTCGGGGGTCCCCAATCCCCGGCGTGGCAGCGCCAGGCACTTGGGAGTGGTTCCTCGGGGGCCGACATATGGTTAGTGTTAGCCCAAAGGAGGCCGGCCGGCCTGATCCGCCGGCTGTGCAGCGAGCAGAGGGGTGGGCTGACGTTAATGCGCTGGCAAGCGGGAGCGTGGGCCCAAGCGTTTTGGCATGGGTGGCCTTCAAAGCTCACTGGGGGCTCGGAGAGCCCAGCAAGTTCTCCCGCCCTGAATGCCCGGCGGCGCACTAGCGGCCAGGGTGGTGGCGGGGAGGCAGGGTGAGTCCAGAGCTTGGGCTCGGGGGTCCCCAATACCCGGCGTGGCATTGCCAGGCCCCTTGGGAGGGGTCCCTCGGGGGCCGAGCTAGGGTTTTCGTTAGCCCCAAGGAGGCCGGCAGGCCCGATCCGCCACCTCTACGGCGTGCAGAGGGGCTGGCCGAGGTGAGGGCACTGGCGAGCGGGACGTGGACCCTAGGGTTTTCGCGCCGGGAGACTTCGAATATCGGCGGGGGCTCAGAGGGCCTTGCCCGTTCTCCCTCCCTGAATGAACGGCGGCGCTCCTAGCAGCCTGGGTGGCGCCAGGGTGGCAGGGTGTGTCCGGCGGTGGGGCTTGGGGATCCCAAATCCCTGGCGTGGTGGCGCCAGGCCCCTTGGGAGGGGCCCCTCTGGGGCCGACCTAGCGTTAGGGTTAGCCCCCAGGAGGCTGGCAGACCCGATCCGCCGGCTCTGCCGCATGCAGAGGGGGTAGCCGAGGTGAGGGCGCTGGCGAGCGGGAGCGTGGGCCCAAGCGTTTTGTCTCGGGGGACCTTCGAAGGTCGCCGGGGGCTCCGCAGGCCCTGCCCGTTCTAACGCCCTGAATGAGGACGGCGCCCCTAGCGGGCCGGGTGGTGAGGAGCGGCAGCGTGCGTCCGGCGGTGGGGTTCAGGTGTCCCCAATCCCCAGCGTGGCGGCGCCAGGCCCCTTGGGAGGGGCTCCTCTGGGGCCGACCTAGGTTTAGGGTTAGCCCAAAGGAGGCCAGCAGGCCCGAACCGCCGGCTGTGCGGCGAGCAGAGGGGCGGGCCGAGGTGAGGGCGCTGGCAAGCGGGAGCGTGGGCCCAGGCGTTTTGGCATGGAGGGCCTTCCTTTTTCGCTGGGGGCTTGGAGGGCCCTGCCCATTCTCACACCCTAAATGACCGGTGGCGCCCCTAGCGGCCAGAGTGGCGGCGTGTCGGCAGGATGAGTCTGGAGCTGGGGCTCAGTGGTCCCGGATCCCCGGCGTGGTGGCTCCAGGCACTTGGGAGGGGTCCCTTGGGGGCCGACCTAGGGTTAGGGTTAGCCCAAAGGAGGCCGGGGCCCGATCCGCCTGCTGTGCGGCGAGGGGAGGGGTGAGCCGAGGTGAGGGCGCTGGTGAGCAGGAGCTTAGGCCCAAACGTTTTGGTGCGGGGGGCCTTCGAAGGTCATCGGGGGCTCAGAGGGCCCTGCCGGTACTTCCTCCCTGAATGACCGGTGGCGCCCCTAGCATCCCGGGTGGCGGCGGGGCGGCAGGGTGAGTCTGGAGTAGGGCTCAGGGATCCAAATGCCCCGGCGTGGTGGCGCCTGGCCCCTTGGGTGGGGTCCCTCGGGGGCCGACCTAGGGTTAGGGTTAGCCCAAAGGATGCCGGGGCCCGATCCGCCGGCTGTGCAGAGAACGGACGGGTGGGGCGAGGTGAGGGCGCTGGCGAGCGGGAGCATGAGCCCAAGCGTTTTGGCGTGTCGGGACTTCGAATGTCACCGGGGGCTCAGAGGGCCCTGCCCGTTCCCCAGCCCCGAATGAGGACGGTGCCCCTAGCGAGCCGGGTCGCAGCGGGGCAGCAGGGTGAGTTCAGCCCTGGTGCTTGGGGGTCCCCAATCACCCACGTGGCGGTGCCAGGCCCCTTGGGATGGGCCCCTCGGGAGCCGACCTCGGGTTAGGGTTAGCCCCAGGAGGCCGGCAGTCCCGATCTGCCAGCTGTGCAGTGAGCGGAGGGGCGGGCTGAGGAGAGGGTGCTGGCGAGCAGGAGCGTAGGCCCAAGTGTTTTGGCGCGGGGGGCCTTTGAAGGTCACTGGGGGCTCGGAGGGCCCTGCCCGTTCTCCCGCCCTAAATAACCGGTGGCGCCCCTAGCAGCCCGCGTGGCGGCAGGGCGGCAGGGTAAGTAATGCGCTGGGGCTCGAGGGTCCCCAATCCCCGGCGTGGCATCGCCAGGCCCCTTGGGAGGGGCCCCTCGTGAGCAGACCTAGAGTTAGGGTTAGTTCCCAGGAGGCTGGCAGGCCCGATCCGCTGTCTGTGCGGCAAGAGGGGGGGTGGGCTGAGGTGAGCACGCTGGCATGCGGGACCGTGGGCCCAAGCGTTTTGGCGCAGGGGGCCTTCGCAGGTCGCCGGGGGCTCACAGGGCCCTGGCCGCTTTCCCGCCCTGAATGACCGGCAGCGCTCCTAGTGCCCCGGGTCGTGGTGGGGCGG
The DNA here is from genome assembly GCF_024610735.1 of Ursus americanus. Taxonomy (NCBI): domain Eukaryota; kingdom Metazoa; phylum Chordata; class Mammalia; order Carnivora; family Ursidae; genus Ursus; species Ursus americanus. The sequence continues at coordinate 1,015,072 of NW_028273633.1, forward strand.
CAGGGTGAGTCTGGCGCTGGTGCTTGGGGGTCCCCATGCCCCAGCGTGGCGGAGCCAGGCCCCTTGGGAGGGGCCCCTCGGGGGCTGACGTAGGGTTTGGTTTAGCCCCCAGGAGGCTGGCAGGCCTGATCCGCTGGCTGTGTGGCATGCGGAGGGGCTAGTCTAGGTGAGGGCGCTGGCGAGCGGTTCTGTGGGTCCAAGCGTTTTGGCGCGGGGGTCTTCAAATGTCGCCCGGGGCTCTGAGGGCCCTGCCCCTTCTCCCGCCCTGAATGAGGACAGCGCCCCTAGCGGGCCGGGTCACAGCGCGGAGGCAGGGTGAGACTGCCACTGGTGCTCGGGGGTCCCCAAGCCCCGGCGTGGCGGAGCCAGGCCCCTTGGGAGGGGCCCCTCGGGCGCCGACGTAGGGTTTGTGTTAGCTCCAGGAGGCCAGCAGGACCTATCTGTCGGCTGTACTGTGAGCGGAGGGTGGGTCGATGTGAATGCACTGGCGAGTGGGAGCATGGGCCCAAGCGTTTTGGCGAGCGGGCATTCGAAGCTTGCCGGGGGCTCGGAGAGCCCTGCCCGTTCTAACGCCCTGAATGACCGGCGGCGCCCCTAGCAGCCCGGGTGGTGGCGGGGCGGCAGGGTGAGTCAGGCGATGGGGCTTAGGGGACCCCAATCCCAGGTGTGGTGGTGCCAGGCACCTTGGGAGGGGCCCCTTGGGGGCCAACCTAGGTTTAGGGTTAGCCCCCAGGAGGCCTGCAGGCCCGATCCGCCAGCTGTGTGGCAAGTGGAGGGACGGGCCGAGGTGAGGGCGCTTGCGAACGGGAGCTTGGGCCCAAGCGTTTTGGCGCGGTGGGCCTTCAAAAGTTGCCGGGGGCTCAGAGGGCCCTACACGTTCCCCAGCCCCGAATGAGGACGGTGCCCCTAGTGAGCCGGGTCGCAGCAGGGCGGCAGGGTGACTTCGGCCCTGGTGCTCAGGGGTCCCCAATCACCCGCGTGGCGGCACCAGGCCCCTTGGGATGGGCCCCTCGGGAGCCGACCTAGGGTTAGGGTTAGCCCCAGGAAGCCGGCAGTCCCGATCTGCCGGCTGTGCAGCGAGCGGAGGGGCGGGCTGAGGAGAGGGTGCTGGCGAGCAGGAGCATAGGCCCAAGCGTTTTGGCGCGGGGGTTTTCGAAGGTCGCCGGGGCTTGGAGAGCCCTGCCCGTTCTCCCACCCTAAATTACTGGCGGCGCCCCTAGCAGCCTGGGTGGTGGCAGGGCAGCAGGGTAAGTAATGCACTGGGCTCGAGGGTCCCCAATCCCCGGCGTGACATTGCCAGGCCCCTTGGGAGGGACCCCTCGTGAGCAGACCTAGAGTTAGGGTTAGTTCCCAGGAGGCTGGCAGGCACAATCCGCTGTCTGTGCGGGGAGAGGGGGGGCGGACCGAGGTGAGGGCGCTTACTAGCAAGAAGCGTGGGCCCAAGCGTTTTGGTGTGGGGGCCTTCAAAGGTCACCAGGGGCTCGGAGGACCCTGCCCGTTCTCCCGCCCTGGATGACCGGCGGTGCCCCTAGAGGCCCAGGTGGCAGCGGGGCGGGAGGGTGAGTCCGGCGCTGGGGCTTGTGGGTCCCAAATCCCTGGCGTTGCGGCACCAGGCCCCTTGGGAGGGGCCCCTCAAGGGCCGACCTAGGGTTAGGGTTAGCCCCCAGGAGACCGTCAGGCCCAATCCGCCAGCTGTGCAGCGAGCGGAGGGTGGGCCGAAGTGATGGTGCTGGCGAGCGGGAGCGTGGGCCCAAGGGTTTTGGTGCAGAGGGCCTTCAAATGGCGCCGGGGGCTCGGAGGGCCCTGTCCGTTGTTCTGCCCTGAATGACCGACGGCTCTCCTACCGGCCCGGGTGGCGGCGGGGCAGCACGGTGAGTCCGGCGCTGGGACTCGGGGGTCACCAATCCCAGGCATTGCAGCGATAGGCCCCTTGGGAGGGGCCCCTTGGGGGCCGACCTAGTGTTTGGGTTAGCCCCCTGAAGGCCGGCAGGCCCGATCCGCCAGCTCGCGGCGAGCGGAGGGGCGGCCGAGGTAAGGCGCTAGCGAGCAGGAGCATGGGCCCAAGCTTTTTGGCACGGGGGGCCTACTAAGGTCGCAGGGGCCTCGGAGGACCCTGCCCGTTCTCCCTCCCTGAATGATGGGCGACGCCCCTAGTGGCCCAGGTGGTGGCGGGGCAGCAGGGTGAGTCCGGAGCTGGGGCTGTGGGGGCCCAATCCCTGGCATTGCGGTGCCAGGTCCCTTGGGACGGGCCCCTCGGGGGCCGACCCAGGGTTAGCGTTAGCCCCCAGGAGGCCAGCCGACCCGATCCGCCAGCTTGTGGTGAGCGGACGGGGGGTCGAGGTACGGGCGCTGCGAGTGGAAGCGTGGACCCAAGTTCCTTGGTGCGGGGGGCCTTTGAAGGTCGCCGGGGGCTCGGAGGGCCCTGCCCGTTCTCCCGCCCTTAATGTCCGGTGTTGCCCCTACCGACCCAGTTGGCAGAAGGGCGGCAGGGTGAATCCGGCGCTGGGGCTGGGAGGTACCCTATCCCCGGCGTTGTGGGTCCAGGCCACTTAGGAGGGGACCTTAGGGGGCCGACCTATGTTTAGGGTTAGCCCCCAGGTGGCTGACAGGCACTATCCGCCTCCTGTGCGGCAAGCAGAGGGCCTGGCCGAAGTGAGGGTGCTGGCGAATGGGAGCATGGGCCCAAGCGTTTTGGCTCTGGGGGCCTTCAAAAGTCACCGATAGCTCGGAGGGCCCTACATGTCCTCCCGCACTGAATGACCAGCGGCGCCCCTACCGGCCCGGTTGGCGGTGGGGCAGCAGGGTGAATCCGGCACTGGGGCTCAGGGATCCCCAACCCCCGGCGTTCTGGTGCTAGGCCCCTGGGGAGGGGCCCCTAAGGGGCCGACCTAGGGTTACGGTTAGCCCCAAGGAGGCCGGCAGGCCGATCTGCTGGCTGTGCAGAGAGCAGAGGGGCGAACCGAGGTGAGGGCTCTGGCGAGCGGGTGCGTGAGCCCAAGCGTTTTGGCGAGGGGGTCTTCGAAGTTCGCCGGGGGCTCGAGGGCCCTGCCCATTCTCCCGCCCTCAATGACCTGCGGCGCCCCTAGCTGCCCGGATGTCGGAGGGGTGGCAGGGTGAGTCCGGCGCTGGGGCTTGGGGGTCCCCCATCCCCAGCTTGCGGCGCCAGGCCCCTTGGGTGGGGGCCCTCGGGGACAGACCTAGGGATAGGGTTAGCCCCCAGTAGGCCGGCAGGCCCGATCCACCCGCTGTGCGGCGAGCGGAGGGGCGGGCTGAGGTGAGGGCGCTGGTGAGCAAGAGCTTGGGCCCAAGCGTTTTTTCGCGGAGGGCTTCGAAGGTCGCTGGGGCCTCGGAGGGCGCTGCCCGTTTTCCTGCCCTTAATGAACGACGGCGCCCCTAGTCGCCAGGGTGGTGGCAGGGGGGCAGGTTAAGTCCAGCGCAGGGGATCGGGGGTCCCCCATCCCCGGCGTTGCGGCGCCAGGGCCCTTGGGAGGGGTCCGTCGATGGCCGACCTAGGGTTAGGGAGATTCCCCAGGAGGACGGCAGGCCCGATCCGCCAGCTCTGCGGCAAGCGGAGGGGCAAGCTGAGGTGAGGGCGCTGGGGAGCGGGAGCGTGGGCCCAAGCGTTTTGGCGCGGGGGGCCTTCGATGGTCGCCGTGAGCTCTGATGGCCCTGCCCGTTCCCCCGCCCTTAATGACCGGCGGCACCCTAGCGGCCAGGGTGGCGGTGGGGAGGCAGGGTGAGTCCGGAGCTGGGGCTCAGGATTCCCCAAGCCCCGGTGTGGTGGTGCCAGGCCCCTTGGTGGGGCCCCTCGGGAGCTGAAGTAGGGTTTGGGGTTATCTCCCAGGAGTCCGGCAGGCCCGATCTGCCCACTGTGCGATGGGCGGAGGTGCGGGTCGAGTTGAGGGCGATGGCGAGCGGGAGCATGGGCCCCAGTGTTTTGGTGCCCTGAGCCTTTGAATGTTGCCATGGCTCGGAGGGCCCTGCCCGTTCTCCCGCCCTGAATGACCGGCGGCGCCCCTAGGGGCCAGTAGGGGAGGGGCGGTAGAGTGAGTCTGGCACTGTGGCTCAGGGGTCCCCAATCCCCGACGTTGTGGCACCAGGCCTTTGGAAGGGGCCCCTCGGGGTCCGACCTAGGGTTAGGGTTAGCCCCCAGGAAGCAGGCTGGCCCGATCCGCTAGATGTTCGGTGAGCAGAAGGGCGACCTGAGAAGAGGGCGCTGGCGAACGGGAGCGTGGGCCCAAATGTTTTGGTGCGGGAGGCCTTCTAAGGTCAGCGGGGGCTCAGAGGGCCCTGCCCTTTCTTCCGCCCTGAAATTCCGGCAACGCCCCTAGCGGCCTGGGTGGTGGTGGGGCGGCAGGGTGAGTCCGGCGCTGGGCCTGGGAATCCCCAATCCCCGGCATTGCCATGCCAGGCCCATTAGGAGGGGCCCCATGGGGACAGACCTAGGGTTAGGGTTACACCCAGAAGCCCGGCAGGCGGGATCTGCCAGCTGTGTGGCGAGAGGAGGGGTGGGTCGAAGTGAGTGCGCTGACAAACAGGAGCGTGAGCCCAAGCGTTTTGGCGCGGGGGGCCTTCAAAGGTTGCTGGGGGCTCGGAGGGGCCTGCCAGTTCTGCCGCCCTGAATGACCGAGGGTGCCCCTAGCAGCCCGGGTGGTGGCGCGGGGGCAGGGTGAGATCGCAGCCGGGGCTCGGGTTCCCTGATCCCTGGCGTTGCGGCGCCAGTCCCCTTGGGAGGGGCCCCTCTGGGGCCCAGCTTGGGTTAAGGTTAGCCCCCAGGAGGGTGGCAGGCGCGATCCGCCAGCTCTGCGGCGATTGGAGTGGTGTGCTGAGGTGAGGTCGCTGGCGACCAGGAGCGTCGGCCCAAGCGTTTTGGCGCGGATGGCCTTCGTAGTCGCCAGAGGCTCGGAGGGCGCTGCCCGTTCTCCCGCCCTGAATGACCGGTGGTGCCCGTAGCGGCCCGGTTGGCAACGGGACGGCAAGGTGAGTCCAGCACTGGGGGGGGGTCCCCAATCCCCGGCGTGGCTGCACTGGACACTTGGAAGTGGTCCCTCGGGGGCCGACCTAGGGTAGGGTTAGCCCAAAGGAGGCCGGCAGGCCCGATCCTCCAGCTGTGCGGCGAGCAGAGGGGCAGGTTGAGATGAGCGATTTGTCGAGTGGGAACATGGGCCCAAAGTTTCGGCGTGAGGGGCCTTCGAATTTTGCCAGGGACTTGGAGGGTCCTGCCCGTTCTTCCGTCCTGAATGACCGATGGCGCTCCTCACGGCACTGGTGGCAGCGGGGCGGCAGGTTGAGTCCGGTGCTGGGTCTCGGGGGTCCCCAATGCCCGGCTTTGCGGCGCCAGGCCCCTTGGGAAGGGCCATTTGGGGGCAGACCTAGGGTTAGGGTTAGCCCCCAGGAGGCCCACAGGCCCGATCCACCGGCTGTGCGGTGAGCGGAGGGGTGGTCCGAGGTGAGGGCGCAGGTGAGCAGGAGCTTGGGCCCAATCGTTTTGGCGCGGGGGGTCTTCGAAGGTCGCCAGGGGCTTGGAGGGCCCTGCCCATTTTCCCGCCCTGAATGACTGACGGCACTCCTAGCAGCCCAGTTGGCGGTGGGGCGGCAAGGTGAATCCCGCGCTGGGGCTCGGGGTCAGCAATCCCAGGCGATGTGGCGCCAGGCCCCATCCATCGGAGGGGACCCTCGGTGGCCGACCTACGGTTAGGTTTAGCCACCAGAAGGCAGGCTGGCCCGATCCGCCAGCTATCCGGTGAGCGGAGGGGCAGGCCAAGGTGAGGGCGCTGGCGAGCGGGAGCCTGGGCTCAAGTGTTTTGGCGCAGGGGCCCTTTGAAGGTCGCCGGGGGCTCCAAGGGCCCTGCCCGTTTTCCAGCCTTGAATATCCGGCCGCACCCCTAGCGGCCCAGGTGGCGGCAGGACGGCAGGGTGAGTCCGGCGCTGGGGCATGGGGGTCCCCAATCCCCGGCGTTGTGGTGCCAGGCCCCTTTGGAGGGGCCCTTTGGGGACCGAACTAGTGTTAGGGTTAGCCCCCGGGAGGCCGGCAGACCCTATCCGCCAGGTGTGCGTCGAGTGGAGGGGTGGGCCGAGGTGAAGGCGCTGGCAAGCGGGAGTGAGGGCCCAAGCGTTTTGGCGTGGGGGGACTTCGATGGTCGGCAGGGGCTCAGAGGGCCCTGCCCGTTTTCCCGCCCTGAATGACCGACGGTACTCCTAGCGGCCCAAGTGGCGGCGGGGCGAGACCTTCAGTCCGGCGTGGGGCTCGGGGGTCCCCAATCCTAGGCATTGCGGTGCCAGGCCCCTTTGGAGTGGCCCCTCAGGGGCCAACCTAGGGTTATGGGTAGTCCCCAGATGGAGGGCAGGCCTCGTCCGCCCGCTCTGCGGCGAGCGGAGGGGCGGGCCGAGGTGAGGGCGCTGAGGAGCAGGAGCGTGAGCTCAAGCATTTTGAATGGGGCGGCCTTCGAAGGTCGCCATGGGCTCGGAGGGCCCTGCCCGTTCTCCCGCCCTGAATGACCAGCGGCACCCTTAGCGGCCCGGGTGTCAGCGTGGCGGCAGAGTGAATCAGGCGCTGGGGCTCGGGGGTCCCTAATACCCGGCGTTGTCCCGCCAGGCCCTTTGGGACGGGCCCCTCGGTGGCCAACCTAGGGTTAGGGTTAGCCCCCAGGAGGCTGGCAGGCTCGATCAGCCCATGTGCAGTGAATGGAGGTGTGGGTCGAGGTGAGACAGCTGGCGAGCGGGAGCGTGGGCCAGAGCATTTTGGCTTTGCCTTGGGGTGCCTTCGAAAGTCACAGGTTGCTCGGAGGGTCCTGCCCGTTCTGTCGCCCTGAAGGACTGGCAATGCCCCTAGCTCCCCATGTGGCGGCGGGGCGGCAGGGTGCATCTGGCGCTGGGACTTAGGGGTCCCCAATCAATGGCATGCGGCGCCAGGCCACTTGGGAGGGGCCCCTCGGTGGTGACCTAGGGATAGGGTTAGACCCCAGGAAGCCAGCAGGCCCGATCCGCCAGCTCTGCACCAAGCGTAGGGGTGGGCCGAGATTAGGGCGCTGGCGAGCAGAAGCGAGGGAGCCAGAGTTTTTGCGCAGGGGGCCTTCTAAGGTCACAGGGGGATCGGAGGGCCCTGCCCGTTCGCCCTTCCTGAATGACTGGCAACGCCCCTAGCGCCATGGGTGCTTGCGGGATGGCAGAGTGAGTCCAGCACTGGGGCTCGGGTTCCCAAATCCCCGGCATTGTGGTGCCAGGCTCCTTGGGAGGGGGCCCTCGGGGGCCGACCTAGGGTAAGTGTTAGCCCCCAGGAGTCCAGCAGGCCCGTTCCGCCAGCTCTGAGGCAGGTGGAAGGGCAGGCCGAGGTGAGGGCGCTGGCAAGAGGGAGTGTGGGCCCAAGCGTTTTGGCGCGGGGGGCCTTCGAAAGTCACTGGGGACTTGGAGGGCCCTGCCTGTTCTCTCACCCTGAAAGACTGGCGGCGCCCCTAGCCGCCCGCGTTGTTGTGGGGCGGCAGGGTGACTCCGGCACTGGGCTCAGGGGTCCCCAATCCCCGGCGTTGTGGCACCAGGCCCCTTGGGAGGGGCCCCTCAGGAGGCCGGCAAACACGGCGCTAAGTGGCTCTGGTAATATAACAAAAATGCCATACACTTATCTGTAAGAAATAACAGTGTACAGGAACCCTCTTAGCCCTAACATCATCCTTTGTGAATATGGAAGCCAGCCCCAAAGTGGTCGTGGAAGTCTGACGAACGCGCTAAGCACTTTTCTCTGAGTCACCACAATATACAGGGAAAGACCAATGTACATTATCTTTCACGAGTAGGAAGCATTAATGAAAAGGTTCTGGAATTTCGAGGACTCTGACCCATCCTTATTGGTAATGAACCACCGTGTACAGGAAAACACCTTCAACTCTCATCAGCCTCCTCAATCCTGATTCCAATTCAACTTTGGGTGTGTAGGACTAGGGAAATGTCCACATCTAATTGCTAAGAAAAACGATGTCAGGGTAATGCCCTTCAAGTCACATCAGCCTTCCTGAAGACAGAAGCAGGAATCAAGGTGGTTATGTTACCATGAGGTAAGGAAGATGAGCATATAAGTGAGAAACAACAGTGGGCAGGACCTCTCTTCCAACGAACAGTATCTTTGCTTAATGTTGAATCCCTATGGTAAATGGTTGTGGGCATTTGTGAGGTCAAAATCTGAAGTGATTTGTAAAACCTCTTGGCCATTCATAGATGAGACTAAGGTAGTTGGGGACCACTAGGCAGTGATTTGTCCACTGTCAAAAATATGAAAAGATAAAAGAGACAGATGAGGTCTCCTCAGGAATTGTCCTTTATCCTCATCCTACGTGAGGATGACCATCTTTGGACAGCTCAGTGGCAGGGTCTCATTCACAGTGGGGGCATCTGTTCCTCACAGATATCAGGCAGGGAAAAGGATTTTGTTCTCTGTGCCAGCCCAGCCACAGCTGAGTGTCACAGCACCCTCTCATGGGCTCATAAGAGTTTCACTGTCACCAGGCAGGTCATTGTATTTGATAAACCACTGTGAGAGTTTGCAATTGCCTTCATCTGCAACCTCCAAGAAGCAAGGTCTCTGGTACCACATGAAGTCATGTGAAGGCATCATGAGAAAGTGTCCTTTTGCTTAAGAAAAACATGGCTGGGGCTCCTGGCTGGCTCAGCCAGGTAAGCATGTGCCTTTGGCTCAGGTTATGATCCCAGGGTTCTGGGATCGAGCCGAGGCTCCCTGCTCAGCAGGAAAGGAGGTAGGGAAATAGAACCCACAGAGAATGTGAATAAAGGGGAGTGAAATGGAACTTGGTCTGTGTTTGGCTTTAGGGATTGGAAGTTAGTTTTTTCTCAATTGTGATTGTTCTTGAAACAAAAAAGCTATATTGTTTTTTTTTTACCTTTAATTTTTTTCTAATAATAATTTTTTATGATATGTTAGTCACTATACAGTATTTCCTTAGTTTTTGATGTAGTGTTCCGTGATTCATTCTTTGCATACAACACCCAGTGCTCCACGCAATATGTACCTTCCTTAATACCCATCACTGGCCCATCCCAATCCCCCACCCCTCTCCTCTCTGAAGCCCTCAGTTTGTTTCCCAGAGTCCATAGTCTCTCGTGGTTCATTCCCCCTTCTGTTTAGGGTCCATTGTCTAAAGGGACAAACAGTGGAAGTTCACCAAATATAAGATCGAAATTTCATTGTTCATGATAGATGCCGCCAAGTAGTTCCCAGACATTTCATTCTACTGCAGTAATTCATTACACCTGTGCAGGTGCACGTGGAAGACAATTGATGCATTCATAGTGGTAATAAAACACGCCCCTCAGTAGTAGAATAATAGAGGATGCATAGGTGTAAAATTATTCGACTACAGCTTCCATGCTTTCCCTTTGGTTCCTTATTATCCATGAAATTGGACAATTTTTGTTCTCTAGGCTTAAAACTCATTGTCAGTATTCAGAGTTTTTCAATGCTGATCTTCTCCTGTATAACTTACCAAAAACCTAAAATATGTATGAACTTTAAAAAACGCTATATTGAAAATGACAGCAGAGAAGTTCCATTTTGTGAATATTGTGTCAATGGATCTCTATTTTGACATCAGTGTTCATTAGAAATGATGACATTTCATGTGAGTATAAATATCAATGTGAAAAAGAAATGGTAGGAAGAACCTTGAATGTTTAAGTAATTGGTGAAATGACAGGTGTCTGTGTGTGTGTGTGTGTGTGTGTGTGTGTGTGTGTGTGTGTAATTGATTTTCAGTGAATGGTTCAGCTTCTTGTAGGGCCTCCGAGCGAGCCCAGGTGAACCTTTCAATGAGTTGGTATCTGTTTTCAGAACATGGGAATCTCTTAGTCCAATAGTCAATCAGGCAAGCTTTGAGGTCTAAAAGAGTTTCAGTCCTCAGCGATGGTGTTGCAGACCCTTGTGAGCAAACCTTAGGGTATGCTCAGAGCCCTCATTAGCAGGTACAAAAGTGTGAAGATTTCAGACATCATTTCCCAAAGAAGTACCTCTTGAGTCTCTGTCCTTGTCAGTTCCCTACACTCCCTTACACTAGTTATGTGATCAGTGTGTTTCAGGATAATCCCCACATGTGATTTTTGCTATTTCCTACTAGTCCTATCTGTTTCTCATCTTCTTCTTTTATGGTAGGGGTTGGGAAGCAACCTCTGTGGTGGAGGAAGGGGTGTGGTAGTTGTCTGCCTTCAGAGGACCGAATGATGCCTAGAAATTGTACTGTAGTTTGAGGTCAATTGTCCATCCTCTGAGTGTCAGGAATTCCATCACTTTACTTTGATGCTAGTCTGTTCTTCAAGCTGTCCTCAGAAATAAGGACGTCAACCATCTAGGGAATAATGGTTTGTGTGTATGTTTTCATCTTAAGAAAGGCCTTGCTGTTCCTGAAAATAATACTGTAGAGCACCCTTTCCTGTTCTTATTGGCCATCAGTCAATCTTTTGTGAAGTATTCGTTTATAAATAGACTTTTTATGGTTGATGAGCAGGAATTCTTTATTGACAAGTCTTGTCAGTGTGTGTATTGCAAATCTTTACTTCCCAGCCTGCGGTTCAATTTTCATTTTCATATGGTCATAAGATAAGGAGAAATGTCACATTTTTATGAAGTCCCACTGAATTCTTTTAAATGGTTAGTGCACCCTATGTCCTACCCCAAGATTGACAGGTTCTACGTTTTCTTTCAGAAACTGTCCAATGGGAAGCTACAATCCATCTCAAATTTATAAATTACATTTTTAATTCTAATAGGGTATTTATAGACTGTTTTGGATTTTCTATGTACACAATCGTATTATCTGTGAATAGTCACAATTATCCCCTCAATTCGTTATACTTTTTGTTTCTCTTGCCTTCTAACACTGGTAGATTCTCTGATGCAACGTTGAATAGAGCAGCGTTGTTTGAAGATTTTAATATACCTTTCTCAATATCTGACCGAAAAAGCAGACAAAACATTGGTAAAAATGTGACCTAATTGACATATAGGGAACATTCCATAATAAGTGCAGAATACATTATTTCAAGTGGTCATAGACTCTTTACCCAAATAGATGATAGGTGGGGCCACGAGTCAAGGCTACAAATGTTAAACCCTGAAATTAACTAGATTCTATTCTTAGACCACAGGGGAATTGAGCCACAGTCATAGCGAAAATAAAACTAGGAAGTCCTTCAATGTTTAAAAATTAAATGGAACTTTGCTACATATCCTAAAGGTCAGAGAGGGAATCTCAATGGAAATTCTGAAACTTTTCTACATGAGGGCTCACACACAATGGCACTTTCTTTGTGAAGAGCATTATAATAACCTAGACAGGAGTTGAGCCTTAAGTCAGAGTTCTGCCTGCCCCAGCCACACCTGGCAGCCTTGGCCTGTGGTCCGCCTCAGCTGTGCTTTCTGGTGGCCCTGAGCTAAGGGGGTCAACATGGCCATATGGAAATGGGAAGCTCCCCTCTCATAGTGATGACGGTGCCCCCTCCCCAGCTGCCCTTTCTGGTTGCTCTGAGCTAAGGGGGTCAACATGGCCGTATGGAAATTAGAAGCTCCCCACTCTTAGTGATGACGTTGCTATGGTATCGTCCTCACCAGTCCAACAACATGATTTCTGAGTGAAATATGACACAAGAGCGACTTCTTGGCCTTCCTTCAGGTTTGAAAATCATCTGGTGAGTCATCTATTAGGAATATGGATTCAACATGTGTTCTTTCTTCTGGAAAAGAAATAGACCCAATAGCAATTATGGCTTCCTGAGCCCCTGTTCCTGAGAGACATCATACTGGCTCTTTGTAGCATTCTGCCTCTTAAACTTCTCAACTAGGGTGTAGATATTTTTAGGCACATGTTCAGGTGGTTAGACAGGGACTCGGATGATATGAGTCACAGAGGATTTTAGTGTCAGAAACCTAAGTGGGATCCCCAAATTGACTCCAAATCCCTTGTTGTTCCATACAGGGTACTATTTCCCTCTTATCTCTGGTCTTCTCGATCTGGAAACCTATCAAGTATCAGGATTTTCTTGTCATGTGGAAAACTGGAACGAATTCAGCGGGCCTTTTCACCTCTGCCCATGGTGATCATTAAGATCATTATCTCAGTGGAGGACTCTGGGTAAGATACTCAAAGATCCTTAGGAATAGAGACAGTATAATATTTTTCTGGTATTGAAGTCACTGAAACCAACTATCTTTTTCAGTCCATTCAGGCTCTGGTATGTTCAGAGGGTGCTGTAAAACAGGTCTGAAATAGTATTTAAAAACACTCAGCTCAGCCTCTTCTACAACGTGAGCCAATGCTTATAAACATGGCTAAAATATTCCCTTACCTACGATGACTTCCCAGCCATCGTAGTGTTTATATGGTATGACTGTGACTTAGATTAGTCAACATTTGCAGAGAAAGAACTTAGTGCATCCAGGGGGCACTTCATGTTGAAATTAGTTTGTGACAATGAGCTACTGTGTTTTATTCTGCAGTCCAAGGGAATGGTGCCAGACATCTCTAAGGTGTCTAGCATTTAAACAATTCTGATTTTAAGTGGTCTGTGTGCTTCAGCGATTTGGGCAGGAGAAGGGCAGGAGTCCAGAGACTGTGAACACTTCTGTTACCTGTGCTGACCATGGAGCAGGTAGCCTTCTGTGGGCATCATTTTGATTTCTTGGTACTCTTGTGAAAGGTGCTTTTGTCTCAAATTCCTCCATTTAGGAGTAATTATAATGATGAAAGTAATTTTTATCTTATATCATCTGTGGGCCCTGATCCTGGGATCCCAGGGAAGCTATCCTTTAACATTTTACCCGGCTCAAAATGATTGGGCAAAAACTCAAAGCATGGGCCCTATTTCTGCCCCAAGCACATGTTTTACATCTGCTTCGAGAAGAAAACAATAACCAAAATGCCAACATGAAGTTAAGAAAATATAAAGAACCTCTTTGGCTCCCATAAGATTAAAGTCATACTGACATGTACATACTGAAAATGCATGAAATCATTGCATTTCCTAAAGCCCAAGCCTTGGATGTTGGGAGAGCCACTGACCTTGCCCAGAACCAGGCACACCCCAGCAGGGAGGGCTGGTGCAGAAAGGGAAGGGGCAGGACTCTGAGGGTGGTCTGCAGCCAGAGGGGTTCCTGGAAGGGGCCAGGTGTGTGGAGGGAGCCCGGCCCAGAACCCCACCCATGCCTGTGCTGGGTGTTGGGTAGAGGAGGCGCCTTTTGGACCCCCTGCACTTTCAGGGTTCCAGGGGCTTGAGGGCGGGTTGCCTGGCATCACAGGGGCTGGGGCACCACGTTGCCTGACCAATCACCGCTTGGGGGTGGAGCTCCATCTCTGTGGGCTGTTCCAGAGTTGCAGTGGGGTGCAGACCTGGGGCAGAAGAAGGGGCACTGGGAGAGAGAGAGTAGCCCTGCGGAAGTCACTGCTGGTTAGTGAGCAGCGTGCACCGAGGGTGGGGGGGAGGTCCAGGGGTAGGGTGCGCCCCAGGTGGGAGGCAGGGTTCTGGAAGGGCACCTGGAGAGGGTTCATTGTGGGGATCAGGTGAGTTTTCTTTATCCCTTTAAAGTCTCTTCTGCCCCATGTCCTCAACTGGCCTTATTCCCCATACCTGTGAACTCCAGGGCGCCCACTCACCTGAGCTTTTGTGGGATTGGTTGCAGAATTTCAGGGTTTCCCCTGTTCCCCGGGAAGAGTGCGGGTAAGGACCTCACAGAGTCCCCACCTTCAGTGATGTGTCCCCCAGTTCTCTGACACAGTGCAGGTGATGCATCGTGAGCAGTACCCCAAGTTCAGCAGGGTGTGCCCTGGTCCCCCAGGCACAGGTGTGGCAGTAGCAAGCCCCAGAGCCATCCCCCAACTTCAGCATTATGGCCCGTGTGCCCGCAGGATAGTGGTAATTGGCTATTAGAATCATGCAGGAAAATCCTCCAATTCGGGGCCTGAAGGAGGGCGTAAACCAGACCCCACTCTAATTGCATTGGGAATAGATGAATTGAGGGTTTCTTTAGAAGAGTAAGTCTGCTTTCCAGAAAAGGCAAGGTCATTGGTCTATTGAGAATGAAGATAATTACTGATAAACAACAAGTATGTGTTGCCCCTTCACCCAGAAACCGAAGCAGGTGTGCAGGCTTTAGGTCAAAGGTGCCTTCTTCTCCCCACCTGACAGCACTTCTCTGCTCTGGCTCCAAGAAACATGAGGTTTTGAACGTCAGCATCGGAGTCAGCGAGGCAGCTTGTCACAGGACGCCAGTGTTCAGAGAAAGCACAGGTATGTTTGGCAAAATGTCCTAACTATATCAGGGCTGGAGGTAAAACCTCTCATTATCCCAAAACCTCCTGGGCTTTTCTCTTTTCTCTAGTTGAGCCACAAAGAAAAATTGAAGTAGCTGTCAGCATTCTGGGTTTGGTGCAAGAATTACTTAATTTCCCTGCAGGTAGAACTTTGCAGGGGATCACAATTTCTCTGTCCATTTATTGCTTACAAATGTATTTTGACCATCTGTTTCCTAGGAACCCTCTATTATTAGAAAGGGAAGGTGAGATTCTCTCTGTGCCTGTTTGTAACATCTAATTTGTTCCTTCATCTAACAGTGTTTATTCAATTGGGCCTAAGATATGGTTGAGTGGCCAGCATCTAGAGTTGGGTGGCTTTTTTCATCTGATACAAACTTGGATGATGTCATTTGACAAAGGTGATGTTTCATCATTGATTAGTTTATTCATCAGAAGAGTTAAAATTAGGGTGGAGGGGAAATTCAAAATTATCCAAACCGGCCTGTTCCTGTTTAAAAGTTCAGTTTGACTTTCTAGTTTTACTAAATGTATTATCTCGATATTTTGAGGTGCCATATTCTCTCTGTAGTTTCTTTGGTGGTGGAGTCAGAAGGAGAGTCTGGGAATTCTTTTGGATAGTGGCATGCTGGTGGCTTCAAGGGGCTTGGCGTCAGGAGCCTTGGGGTGAAGTCTGCAACTGCTTCCCTGACCCTGGGTGCATCTCCCAGAGGTTTTGTTTCCTCTTATGAAGTTGCCGGCAGATAATGTTCTGCTTAAAGGGGAACCCTCCCATCCTGTTGGTGGCAATGCAAAGTGGTGCAGCCAGTCTAGGAAACAGTGTGGGGGTTCCTCAAAAAGTTAAACATCGAACAACCACATGATCCAGGAATTGCTGTACTAGGTATTTACCCAAAGGATACAAAAATGCAGATTCAAAGGGGGTACATGCACCATGATGTTTATAGCAGCAATGTCCACAGTAGCCAAACTATGGAGAGAATCCCAACGTCCATGCACTGATGAATGGATAAAGCAGATGTGGGATACATATATATACTGGAATATGACCCAGCTTCAAAAAGAATGAAATCTTACCATTTGCAAGGATGTGCATGGATCTAGAGTGTATTAAGCTAAGCAAAATCATTGAGGAAAGACAAATATCCTATGCTCTCACGCTTGTGGAATTTCAGAAAGAAAACAGATGAACAGAGTGGAGGGGTGATGAGAGGCAAACAAGGAAATAGACTCAACCTTGGAGAACAAACTGAGTGTTGCTGCAGGACAGGGGCGTGGGCGATGAGTTAAATGGGTGAGGGGTATTAAGGACGGCACTTGTGATGAGCACCGGGTACTGTATGCAGGTGAGGAATCACTAAATCCTACCCCTGAAGCGAATATTCCATGGCATGTGAACTAACTGGAATTTAAGTAAGAGGACAAAGGAAAAAGTGTTCTGCTTCATGAAGAGTGAGGTAAAATTGTAGTGAATTTGGCTGTAGTCTTCTATAGATGATATTTGTAAAACACCCTGTTGTAGGATACACTAGTTGCTTATCACATAAGGAGTCCTCAGAAAGCTGCAATGAAAGATTCAGGTCTCAGAGCATGTTCATGTTCCACTGATATGTTACAGTTTGCACAGGTAGGAAAGAAGGTGGAGAGAAAGGCAACAGAAGGGGAAAGTAGGTGTGAACCTTTCAGTAGTTAGCGTTATAGCTTTCTCATGAAAGCCTTGCGCCATGTGATTTTGGAAGAAGAGGGGAATCCGGGAGCTTTGCAGGAGACGGGGGATTTCCAGGTCTGGGTAAAGCTGACAGGGGTCCCAGAAGAGAGCTGAGTGCATTCTGAAGCAGGGTGTGGGCAGGGTGGGCTCCAGGGGTGGCTGTGGGTCTCCTGGATGAGAGTTGTGACAGGTGAGGGCTGTCTGCAAATTCCTGGCTGAGGACAAGTGAGGCACAGGCAGAGAGCTGGCAGAGAACCTTCTTCTGAGCCACCAGCCTCACCCAACACACACAGCCTCAACTTCTTTCCCTGTCACTCCAATTCAGACTTCTCAGAAGGTGAGTTAGAACACATCAAGAGCATTCAAAACAGAAGGGAAAGCATGTGCAAAGGCTCTGGGGAGGAGAATTCCAGGTATGTCCAGGAGCAGCTAGAAGCCCCTGTGGCCACAGGAGACAGCTTAGGACATGAGCTCAGAGAGGTGAAAGAGGGTGACAGAAAGCCATTCCAGGGTTATAACCCCATGAGATGCTGTTTCACTAGGCCATCTTGGCTACAGTGTTGAGAACAGATGACAGAGAGTTGAAGATGGCAAGGCAGGTCAATGATGAAGCTTTTCCAGGAACTCAGGCACTGTGGACCAGACAGGTGGCCTTGAATGGTGTGGTTAGACTTATTCTGGGTCCATTTTGAAGATGGAGCTCACAGGATTTGCTGATGAGTTAGATATTAGGAGCAGGAGAACGGAGGAGTTGGGGTAACTCCCAGCTGTTGTGGGCTGTCCTGATCGAGGGGAAGGAGAGGGTTTCTCGGGGCGTAGGAGGTAGTCCATGTTCCGCATGCTGAGGAATGTGCCTTTCCAGGTGGATCTGCTGAGGTTTGTGTCTGGGAGAACCTTTCACATCTCCTCCCTCATCAATGCTCAAGTAAAAGTATCCCCCACTTTTTAAACGTTCACAGTAAGACACTGGGCTTTCTTGAAAGAACTACGTTATTACCCAGCTTCAGTAAGAGGAAGAGACCTGAAGAGGATTTTCCTCTTATGAAAAAAGGTGAACAGTGAGAATCGCGGTCAGCATCTGTTTTGGGGAGAAGCACGACAGAGGCGGCGTGCACCCCAACCAGCTCCTTCCTCTGGGAACCTCTCTCCACATCCAGCCACCAGCACTTTGAATGGTGTCCGTGATCCTCTGCTGTGCTTTATCTTCATTTATGCCGGGCCTCCCTTAGAAACTTGTGTGCTGAGGCCTAAGAAAAGCCAAAGAGAAGGAATTTTGGAGTCTGAGCACACTGTCTAATTGTTCCGTGTAAATTAACAGCCATTCCTTCTTTACACCATTTCTGCTGTGCAAGGTTTCTCAGAAGCCCTGTACTTTCAAAGAGCAGGGAAACCTATACCCCATGCTGCAGGGTTAGTTTTAGTCTCCATGCTGGACAGAACATTTCATGACTGTCGGATTTTCTCACTCAAACATTGAGAGTTTGAACACCTTCACCCGTTTCTACCACCCCATCCCTGAATCTGGAACCTACCAATCTGCTCTCAGTATCTATGCGTTCAGTATTTGTTTATTCCACGTGGAATGTACATGACAGCATCTGGTATTGGTCTTTCTGTGTCTGAGTTACTTGGAATAAGGCCCCCAAGGTCTGTGTTTCCATGCCTGGTTATTGTGAATAATGCTGCAGTGAACGTGGGAGTGCATCTGTCTTTTTGAGGCAGTATTTTTGTGTTCTCCAAATCAATACTCATTAGAGCCATTACTGGGTCATGTGGTAGTTGTATTTATTTTTTCAGGAACCTCCATATCGTTTGTCACAGTGGCTGCACCAATTTCCATTCCCACCAACAGTGCACAGAGTCTCCTCGTCTGCACACCCATGACCCCACGTGGTGTCTGTCTCTGGGACAATTTCTGTTCCAACAGTTGTGAGGGGATAGCCGATTGTGGGTTTGACTGATGTTTCCCTGACGAAGATTAGTGATGTCGAACATCTTTTTCTGTCTGTTGACACCTGTGTGCCATCTTTGCATTGTTTCTATTCACATATTCCCCCCATTTTTTTAAAGATTTTTTTTATTTATTCATTTGACAGAGATAGAGACAGCCAGCGATAGAGGGAACACAAGCAGGGGGAGTGGGAGAGGAAGAAGCAGGCTCCCAGTGGAGGAGCCTGATGTGGGGCTCGATCCCAAAACTGGGATCACGCCCTGAGCTGAAGGCAGACGCTTAATGACTGCACCATCCAGGCGCCCCTCCCCCCATTTTTTATACAGTTTTTTTTATTTGTATGAGTGTTGTGTGTATTTTGGATATTAGCGTCTTCTAACACATATGATTCGCAGATACTTTTTTTCTTATTCAGTCAGTGGCCTTTTAAGTTTTTGCTGGTTTCTTTTGCCGTGTGGAAGATTTCAGTTTGATGTTGTTCCACTTGTTTATTTTTGCTTTTGTTGCCTTTGCATTTGGTGTCCGATCTGAAGACTCTTTGCCAAAACCAATGTCGAGAGACTTAGTACCTGTGTCTTCTTGGAGGTTTATGGATTCAGGTCTTATGTTCAAATCATTCATCCATTAAAAATTTTGTGTGTGGTGTAAGAAAGTGACCCAGTTATATTCTTCTGCATTTAGTGTCCAGTTTGCCTGTTACCACTCACTGAAGAGACAGTCCTTCCCTCATGGCATATCTTCTGCTGCTGTGTCGTAAGTTAGGATCATCTACGTGTGGGTAAGTTTCTGAACTTTTTGTTCTGTTCCACTGACCTGGTGTCTGTGTTTATGCCAGTACCATCCTGTTTTGATGACAAGAGCTTTGTAATCTACCTTGAAATCCAGGAGTGTGTTGACTGCACCTTTCTTTCTCCAGGTTGCATTGGGTATTTGGGGTCTTTTGTGATTCCATACAAGTCTGAGGACTGTTTTCTATTTGCTTGAATAATGCCACTGGAATTCAGATAGGCATTTCATCACATCTGTCAATTGCTTTGGGTACGATGGACATGTTCACATAATTAACTCTTCCAGTTAAGGAGCATGTCATATGCTTCCATTTGTTTGTGTTGCCTTCCAAATCTTTGACCCATACATTCTGCCCCCTCGACACACATGTTTTTCATTTCTTTTCTGCCATGTGTTGAGTGTACTATGTCTTTCTCATTCTTGGTTACTTTTATTCCTAGATTTTTTTTATGCAATTGTAAATGGCATTGCTTTTTTAATTTCTCTTTGCGAAAGTGTGTCATCAGTATACAGAAATGCAAGAAGTTGGTTCATCTGGGTGGCCCCATAGGTGAAGCGTCTGCCTTCAGCTCAGGTCATGATCCCAGAGTTCGGGGATCGAGCCCAGTGTTGGGCTCCCCGCTTAGCGAGGGTCTGATTCTCCCTCTTTCTGACACTCCCCCTGCTTGTGCTTTTTCTCTTCCTGTCAAATAAATAAATAAAATCTGAAAAAAAATAAAGACAACAGGTCTCTGTATATTATATCCTGCAGCTTTCTTGAATTTGTTTATTCTAACATTATTTTTGTGGAATCTTTCGGGATTTCGTGTCAGTTGCAAATAGTGACAGTTTTCCTGTATGGATTTCATATCTTTCTCTTTTTTTAAAATTATGTTAGTCACCCTACAGTACTTCTTTTGTTTTTGATGTAGTGTTCCATGATTCATTGTTTGCATATAACACCTAGTGCTCATTATGACACGTGCCCTCCTTAATACCCATCACCAGGATAACCCATTCCCCTTCCCCTCCCTTTCTGCAACCTTCATTTTGTTTCCGAGTGTCAGTAGTCTCTCATGGTTCATGTCCCCCTCTCATTCCCCCTCTTCACTTTTCCCTTCCTTCTTCTAATGTCCTCCATGCTATTCCTTCCATTCCACATAGGAGTGAAACCATATGATAATTGTCTTTCTCTGCTTGACTTAATTTCACTTAGCATAATCCCCTCCTGTCCATCCACCTTGGTGCAAATGGTGGGTATTCATCCTTTCTGATGACTGAGTAACATTCCATTGTATAGATGAACCACATCTTCTTTGTCCATTCATCTGCTGAAGGACATCTTGGCTCCTTCCACAGTTTGGCTATTATGGACATTGCTGCTATGAACATTGGGATACAGGTGCCCCTTCTTTTCATTACTCTGTGTCTATGGGGTAAATACCCAGTAGTGCAATAGGTGGGTCGTAGGATAGCTCTGTGTTTAACGTCTTGAGGAATCTCCATATTGTTTTCAAAAGTGGCTGTACCAGCTTGAATTCTCACGAGTAGTGTAAGAGGGTTCCCCTTTCTCCACATCCTCTCTGACTTTTTTAAATTTCCTGCCTTGTTAATTTTCTTTTCAAAATTTTATTTATTTATTCCACAGAGATGGAGACAGGCAGCAAGAGAGGGAACACAAGCAGGGGGAGTGGGAGAGGAAGAAGCAGGCTCATAGTGGAGGAGCCTGATGTGGGGCTCGATCCCATAACGCTGGGATCACTCCCTGAGCTGAAGGCAGATGCTTAACTGCTGTGCCACTCAGGCACCCCGTCTTTGTGTCTTCTGTCCATTTTTTGGGTGTCGAATTTGAGGAGTTCTTTATAGATCTTGGATACCAGACCTTTATCTGTAATATCATTTGCAGATATCTTCTTCGATTCCAAAGGTTGCCTTTTTGTTTTGTTGATCGTTTGCTTTGCCGAGCAGAAGCTTCTTATCTTGATGAAGTGCCAATAGTTCATTTTTGCTTTTATTTCCTTTGCCTTTAGAGACGTGGCTTGCAAGAAGTTGTTTGTCCAAGGTTGAAGAGTTCTTTTGATTTTGATATGAGACAGGAATCCATTATCTTCCTTTCCTCATTGTGTTGGAGTCCTCTGTCTTTCTTGGTGAGTCTAGCTAAGTTTGTCAGTTTTTTTTATCTTTCCAAAAAAGGCAACTCTCATTTTTATTGTTTTTTTTTTGTCTTTTTAGTCTCCTTTGGATTTATTTATGTATTCATTTTTGTTATTTCCTTATTTCTACTAATTTGGTGCTTTGTTTTTTGTTTTATTTTCTACTTCTTTACCACATAAATCAGGTTGTTTCTTGGAGAGCATTCTCATGGATTGATGAAGACTTGAATTACTATGAACGTCCCCATAGAGCTACTTTTGCTGCATCCCCTAAGTTTTTGTAGGTTGACTTTTTCATCAGTGTCAAGGTACTTCCAAAATTTTTTTTTATTTCTTCTTTGACTGATGGTTGTTCAGTAGCATGTTGTTAAATCTCCACATATTTTTTAAGATTATTTAATTATCTGACAGAGAGTGAGACAGCGAGAGAGGGAATGCAAGCAGAGGGTGGGAGAGGGAGAAGCGGGCTTCCCACTGAGCAAGGAGCCTGATTCGGGGCTAGATTCTAGGATCCTGGGATCACGACCTGAGCTGAAGGCAGATCCTTAAGACTGAGCCACCCAGGCCCCCCAATCTCCACCTATTTTTGACTGTCCTATTTTTTTTTTTTCTTGAGACTGATTTCTAGTTTCATATCATTGTGTTTGGACAAGATTTGAAGCAGAAGGTGAAGAGTACATTCAGATGAAAGGTTTGTTTCCTAGAGGGATTTCTGAGGGCAGACCATGAGTTCTGTGGGGACGGAGGAAGGTTTTGTGAGTCGGGGGATGGGGTTAACCCTTGTTGGAATTACTGACTACTACCATGCAGGCTGTGTGCTACCGTTCACAGTGTAATCCTGATGGACTTGTACTTCATTAGAAATATTTTCTAGGAGGTGTAGGCATAGCCTTCTCTTTAAAGAAAGGTGCCATATGAGTTCATGGCATGACCCCAGGTCAGCAACCAGGATGTATGGTATTGTGGGGGATCAGAACCAGGCTTTCTGTGCGAATTGACAGAAATTGGGTACGGGGAGCTCCATGACCATAGGTGAAGTCCCAAGTGACCCACTGGGTGTTGGGTTCTGTGGATCTGTCTCATCAGGTGCTGTGGAATTCAGGGACACCCTCCTGTCTGTGGATTTGTGTGGAGACAGGTAGACATCACTGGCCAGGCACGAGGGTCGCACTGGACCACCACCAGAGGTGCAGCGTGTGTGGGGGGGGGCACTGCTTGGATTCCATGAAAGCTGACCAGGGTCTGTGACCATGATTCCTAGCAGCTGCAAGGGGAGAGGAGGCTGGGGGTGGTGCACACTTCCTAGACTTGTGGTCAGGACTAGTCTGGAACCCACTGAAGTCAGCCACACCGGGCACAAAAGGCACCCAGTCAGTGTAGCTGTGGGCACTGCTCCCATGGCACTTTTGGGCCGGCTCCATGCTGCCACCTCCTGCTTTTCATCATCATCTTCAAGGTCCTGTGCCTCTGCTCTTGCCCCATGGCCTCCGGGGTATTGTCCGTCCTCCATCTGGCCCTCGTCCCTGGTGCCCTGTGCAGTCCGATGCCAGTGTAGCCTTCTCGAGACAAACATCTGGCCCTGATGGAACACTTCCATGGATCTCGTGTGATGCGAGGATGATGCCCTGCCCTGGAAGGGGGCTGCAGGTCCTCAATCAGGAGAGCAATGTCTCCCTTTTCAGCATGGCCTGCCCTCCCCTCAGTCTTCTTCAGGGAAGCTCTCCCCACTTCCTGAGCTGACAGCTCTGAACTTAAAAATGAATGTTATTTTACATATCTCTATGCTTTAGTTCATCCATGGCAAGTCTTTCAACCCCGTTAGTGGGTTTTTTTTAGCAGTTCTGAAGGGCTGTCTGCTCAAAGAGGGGGTGACCAGGGTGGGGCAGCTTTCCCTCTCATCTCCCTCAGCATGTCTCTGAGCCCTGGGGACAGCTGTCCCACTGAGGATTGAGGGACCCGAGACAGCCCATCATGAGACCAAGCTGTGTCAGCTGTGTAGACTGATGCGTGTCGGAGCGGTGGTCAGCTGGCATGGGCCAGGGGCAGGCAGTGTCTCCTTCTCATTCCTTCCCTCCCTTCCTCCCAGAGGTAGCTCAGAGCAGCCTTCAACCCCTGCATCTCCAGATCCCTTGACCTGTGCCTCCTGTGTTCAGCCGGTGACCTTGGAGTTTCGCATGGATTCTACCTCCGGTACCCTCTCCTGTGGCAGTTCCTGGATCAGGGGAGGGGTCGGACCCTTGTCTGCTTTTGGTCTTCTTCCTGTCCCGCACCAAGCCCACCCACCTTTGCATCTTCCATGTATGTGCTTGGAAGTAAGCCCATCCACAGGGAAACTATTAGCAAAATGGATCCAGGCAATAAACATTGAAGTAGAGATCCAGGATGCATAATAAACCTGCTCTGAAACCTGTCCCAAAATCTGTGACTATAGCACACTGAAACAGAAATAATAATAGCTTTCTGGACTGTGAAGTGACATGTGTCTTTACTTCCAATCTTGAATGCATAGGTGCTGAGCCTGGACAGAAAAGGACCATGGCTCCCGTGGGCTGGATCCACAGTAAGAACTCAATGAAATCTGAATTCGAGACATAGAGTGAATAATTATTGTAGAGTGAACCCTCCCAACTAGGGCTTATGCTCATTGCACAGGAAAAGCTTTTTCAAAGAGGTTCCTGAAAGAACAATCTTTTTAAAAATTTATTTTAATTCCAGTAGAGCTAACATACAGTGTTATATTCGTTTCAGATGTACAATAGAGTGATTCAGTGATTCTATATGAATCTATAATTCAGTATATTCTATATTACTCAGTGGTCATCAAGAAAAGTGTCCTCTTAATCCGCTTCATCTATTTCACTCATCCCTCTATCCACCTCCTCTCTGGTATCCATCCGTTTGTTCTCTCTTGTTAAGAGTTTGTATTTTGGTGTGTCTCCTTTTTCTATTTTATTGATTTATTTTTGTTTGTTTCTCAAATTCCCCATCAGAGTGACATCGTATGGGATTTGTCTTTCTCTGACTGACTGATTTTAGTTAGGATAATACTCTCTAGCTCCATCCATGTGGCTGCAAATGGCAAGGATTCATTCTTTTTCAAGCCGAGTAATACTACATCTTGTGTGTGTGTGTGTGTGTGTGTGTGTGTGTGTGTGCATGTGTGTGTGAATACACACATCTATCATCTCATTTGTCAATTTTTCTACAGACACTTGGTTTGCTTCCATATTGTGATATTGTAAATAATGGTGCAAGAAACATAGGGGCGCACATATCCTTTTAAGTTACTGCTTTCCTAGTCTTTGGAGAAATACTAGTAGAGTGATTGTTGGATCGTAGCTTAGTTCTATATTTAATTTTTTGAGGAACCTTCATACTGTTTTCCACGGTGGCCACCACAGTTTGCATTTCCACCCACAGTTCGCGAGGAATCCCCTTTATCCACATCCTCCTAACACCTGCTCTTTGTTGTGCTTTTGATGTTAGCCATTCTGACAGGTTTGAGGTATTACCTCATTGTCCTTTGGATTTACATTTTCCTGATGATGGGTGATGGTGAACATCTTTTCACGGGACTGTTGGCCATTTGTATTTCTTCTTTGGAGAAATGTCTGTCCATGTCTTCCGCCTATTTTTTAACTGGATTATTTGTTTATTTGGGGTCGAGTAGTATCAGTTGTATATGTTTTGGACACTATCCCTTTATTGCATATGATCTTTGCAAATATCTTCTCCCTTTGAGTAGGTTGTCTTATTACTTTTACGTTTTCATTGTTCTTCTGCCGTGTGGAAACTTTTTATTTTGCTGTATTCCCAATAGTTTATTTTTGCTTTCATTTCCTTTGCCTCAGGAGACAGTCCAGAAAAACGTTGGTATGGTCCATGTCAAGAAGTTACTGTCTTCCCTCCTGTAGGATTTTTATGGATTCAGGTCTCATATTAAGGTCTTGAAACTGTTTTGTGTTTGTCTGTATTGTGTAAGAAAGCAGTCTAATTTCATTCTTTTGTGTGTAGCTGTCTAGTTTTCCCAACACCATTTGTTGTAGAGACTGTCCTTTTCCCTTTTGATATCGTTGCTTGCTTTGTGGAAGATTCATGGACCACATAATTGTGGGTTTCTGTCTGAACTTGTATCCTGTTCCTTTGGTCGCTGTGTCTATTTTTGTGCCATACTGTCCTGTTAGGATGACTGCAGCTTTGTAGTATAACCTGAAATCTGAAATTGTGAGTCCTCCAGCCTTGTTTTTCTTTTCCACGTTGCACTGGCTGTTCAGTATCTTTAGTGGTTCCATACAAATGTTTAGGTTTGTTTATTCGAGGTCTTTTATTCTTTAATTTAAATTCAATTTGCCAACTTGCAGTACACCATTAGTTTCAGATGTAGTCTTCAATAAATTATCAGTCGTGTGTAACACCCAGTGCTCATTGTATCATGTGACCTCCTTAATGCCACTCACCCAGTTACCCCCCCCCCCAACTTCTCCTCCAGCAATCATCAGTTTGTTGCAATAGTTAAGAGTCTATCATGAGTTTTCTCCCTCTCTGATGACTTCCAATTCTATTTTCCCTCCCTTCCCCTATGGTCTTCTTCCCTTTTTCTGATATTCCACATAGGAGTGAAAGCATATGATCATTGCCTTTCTTTCGTTGGCTTATTCCACTCACTATAATACCCTCCAGCTCCACCCAGGTCGGTGTGATGGTAAGTGTTCATGCTTTCTGATGGCTGAGTAATATTCCATTATATATATGATCCACATCTTCTTTATCCATTCATCTGTCCATGCTCATCTGCACTCTTTCCACAGTTTGTCTATTATGGATATTGCTGCTATGAACACTGGGGTGCATGTGTCCCGTCTTCACTACCTGTCTCTTTGGGGTAAATACCCAGTAGTGCAATTGCTGGGATATAGGGTAGCTTTATTTATAACTTTTTGAGGAAACTCCGTACCATTTTCAAGAGTGGCTGTACCGGACTGCGTTCGCACAGGGGTGTAAGAGGGTTCCCATTTCTCCACATCTTCTCCACATGTATAGTTTCATGTCTTCTTATTTTTAGATATTCGGCCTCGTGTGATATGGCATCTATAGGGGTTTAGAATTGCATTTCCCTGAAGCCAAGTGATATGAAGCATTTATGCATGTATCTTTTGGTCCCCAGTGCGTCGTCATCAGTGAAATGACTTCCCATTTTAATCCATCTCAAGACCTAAAGCTGGGTAAGGCACTGAAGCTCGATGATGCCATCGGTTGGAAGTGTGGAGAATTTCAAAAGATCTCTGTGGAGATTAAGTTTAAAGGTCAGTGTGAAGCTAGTAATTGGATCCAGGGCGATCTCTGAAAGTGGGGGTTCCCTGGGATGGGCTGAGGGGGGCCCTCCGATTTTCCTGCTATGAATCCGTGCGGTAGCTCCAAACGGACATTTTCCTGCTGTGGGGCAGGCTGAGTCCTCTAGTCGTGCAGAGGTGATCCCAATGCCTGGTACCTTGGAGGCAGGCAAACGGGGAGGGGACCCTCAGCAGAAGCCCCAGGGTTAGGTTAGGCCTCAAGAGACAGCAGGTCCGAACTGCCCAGTGCTCAGAGAACTCCCAGGCCGACTGAGATGAGGGCACAAGGGCGGGTGAATGTGAGCCTTGGGGTTTCATCCGGAAAGGCCCACAAAGGTCAGAGGTCATCAGCAGGTGCTCTCAGGGGGTGCCCCAATTCTCTTGCCCTGAATGCTCTGTTGTGCCCCCAAACGGTACAGTTTCCTGTGTGCTGCAGGCTGAGTCCTACGGTGGGGCTTGGGTGTCCCCAATCCCCCGGAGTGGGGTGCCAGGACCCTGGGGAGGGGCCCCTCTCTGCCCAACCTAGGGTAAGGGTTACGGTCCAGGAGCCCGGCAGGGACAATCTGCAGGCTGTGCGGCGAGCTCCGTGGAGGGCTGAGAGGAGGCCATGGGGGAGGGTGAGCATGGGCCTCAGGGTTGGGGCATGGGGGGCTGCCAAATGTGGGGATGGGCTCCGGGGGCCTCCCCAAGTTCTCGTGCCCTGTAGGCTCCGTAGAGCCCCAAGGGGCATGGTTTCCTGTCGGGTGGCAAGCTGAGTCCTGCGGTGGGGCACAGGTATCCCAATTCCCCAGGCCTGCAGTATAAGGCTCCTGGGGAGGCCCCCACACCTGCGGCCGACCTAGGGTTAGGGTTAGGTCTCAGGGGCCCCGCAGGCCCGATCTGCTGGCTGTATGTCGAGCTACATGGACTGAGGTGAGGGTGTGGGGAGGGTGAGCGTGGGCCTTAGGGTTGGGGTGTGGGAGGCTGCCGAAGTTCGCTGCTGGCTCAGGAGTGCCCTCCTGGTTCTCCCGCCCTGAATACTCTATGGCCTCCCAAGGCACACGGTTTCCTGTGGGGTGGCAGACTGAGTCCTGCTGTGGGGCTCAGGTGTCCCCAATCCCTGGGGCTGCAGCTCCAGGCTCCTGGGGAGGGGCCCCTCCACAGATGAACTAGGGTTAGGGTTGGGGTCCAGGAACCCCGCAGGCCAGATCTGCCCACTATGTCGCGAGCTCTGCCACGGGCTGAGGTGAGGGTGTGGGGTGGGGTGAGCATGGGCTTCAAGGTTGGGTTTAGGTATCGTCGAAGTTCGCCGGGGGCTCTGGGGGCCCTCCTGGTTCTCCCGCCCTGAATGCTCTACAGCCTCCCAAGGGGCCTGGTTTCCTGCAGGCTGGCAGGTTTTGTCTTGCAATGGGCCTCAGGTGTCCCCAGTCCCTGGGGCTGCGGCACTGGGCCCCAGGGGAGGGGCCCTACCCAGCCAACCTAGGGTCAGGTCTAGGCCCCAGGAACCTGGCAGGCCTGATCTGCCGGCTCTGCATCGAGCTCGGTGGCAAGCTGAAGGGAAGGCGTGGGGTGGGATGAGCGTGGGCCTCAGGGTTGGGGTGTAGGGGGCTGCCGAGAATCGCTGGGGCTCAGGGGGGCCCTACCAGTTCTCCTGCACGGGATGCTCTGCGGCGCCCCAAGGGGCATGGTTTCCTGAGGGGTGGCCGGCTGAGTCCTGTGGTGGGGCTCAGGTGTACCCAATCCCTGGGTTTAAGGTACGGATTAGGGTACGGGTTAAGGTTAGGGTATGGGTTACGGTTAGGGTATGGGTGAGTGTAGGGGTTAGGGTTAGGGTTAGGGTAAGGAAAGGGTACGGGTTAGGGTTGGGTTTAGGGGTTACAGGTTAGAGGTTAGAGGTTATGGGTTAGGGTACGGATGCGGGTTTAGGGTACGGGTTAGAGTTTAGGGTTTGGGTTTAGGGTTAGGGTTAGGGTTGGAGTACGGGTTAGGTTTAGGGTATGGGTTAGGGTTAGGGTACGGGTTAGGGTATGCATTAGGGTATGGTTTAGGGTACGGGTTAGGGTACTGTTTAGGGTAAGTGTTGGCGTACGGATTAGGGTACGCTTTAGGTTACGGGTTAGGGTTAGGGTTAGGGTAAGGGTTAGGGATAGGGTACAGTTTTTGGGTTATGGTACAGGTTAGGTTCGGTTTAGGGTTAGGGTTAGGGTACGGGTTAGGGAACAGGTTTGGGATAAGGATAGGGTACGGTTTAGGGTTAGGGTATGGGTTAGGGTATGGGTTAGGGTACAGGTTAGGGTTAGGTATGGGTTAGGGTATGGTATAGGGTCCGGGTTAGAGATAGGGTATGGATTAGGGTATGGGTTAGGGTACAGGATAGGGTACGGGTTAAGGTTAAGGTAAGGGTACTGGTTAGGGTTAGGGTACGGGTTACGGTTTAGGGTTTAGGGTTATGGTTAGGGTACGGGTTCGGGTTAGGGTACGGGTAGGGTTAGGGTACAGGTTATGTTACGAGTTAGGGTATGGGTTAGGGTCAGGGTTTAGGGTTTAGGGTTAAGGTTAGGGTACGGGTTAGGGTACTTGTTAGGGCTACAGTTAGGTTTAGGGTACGGTTTAAGTTATGGGTTAGGGTACCGTTTATGGTTAGGGTAGGGTACGGGTTAGAGTATGGGTTAGAGTACGTGTTAGGGTTACGGTTAGGGTTAGGGTACATGTTAGAGTTAGTGTTAGGGTATGGGTTAGAGTTAGGGTTAGAGTATGGGTTAGTGTATGGGTTAGGGTTAGGTTTAGGGTTAGGTTACGGGTTAGGGGTAGGGTTAGCTGAAGGGGTAGGGATGGGGGTTAGGGGTATGGTAGGGGTCGGGGTAGGGTTAGGGTTTAGGGTTAGGGTTTGGGGTTTGGCGTTAGTGGTTAAGGCTAGGGTTTAGTGTTTAGGGTATCGGGTTTAGGGTTAGGGTTTAGGGTTTAGGGTTTAGGGCTAAGGTTAGGGTTTAGGGTTTAAGGATTAGGGTTTAGGGTTAGGTTTAGGGTAGGTATAGGGTTAGGGTAAGGTTTAGGGGTTAGGGTTAGGGTAGGGTTAGGGGTTAAGGTTTAGGTTTTAAGGTTATGGGTTAGGGTTTAGGGTTAGGGTTACACCCCAGTATTCCAGGAGGACCATTCCACCAACTGTGCGGTAGTGGAGGGCTGGGCCGAGGTGAAGGTGCTGGCAAGCTGGAGTGTGGGCCCAAGCATTTTGGCGCGGGGGGCCTTGATGGGTCGCCAGGGGATCGGAGGGCCCTGCCGGTTCTCCCGCCCTGAATGGCCAGCTGTACCCCTAGCGGCCTGGGTGGCGGCAGGGCGGCACAGTGATTACAGCGCTGGGGCTCGGGGGTCCCCAGCGTTTCAGCCCCAGGCCCCTTGGGAGGGGCCCCTTGGGGGCCAACCTAGGGTAAAGGTTAGCTCCTGGAGGCCGGCAGGCACAATCCGCCGTCTGGGGCGAATGCAGGTGCAGTGAAGATCAGGGCGCTGGTGAGCGGGAGAGTGGGCCCCAGCGTTTTGGCGCTGGGAGCCTTCGAAGTCACCAGGGCAAGGAGGGTCCTGCCCGTTCTCCCGCCCTGAATGATGGGCTGTGCCCTAGCGGCCTGCGTATGGTCGGGGCGGAAGGGTGAGTCCAGCGTTGCGACTCGGGGGTCCCCAATCCCTGGCGTTCGGCGGCAGTCGCTTTGGGAGGGGCCCCTTGGGGGCTAACCTAGGGTTAGGGTTAGCCCTCGGGAGGCCGGCAGGCTCGATTCACTGGCTCTGCGGCGAATGGAGGGGTGGGCCAAGGTGAGGTCGCTGACGAGCGGAAGCGTGGGCCCCAACATTTTGGCTCAGTGGGCCTTCGAATGTCACAGGGGGCTCGGAGGGCCCTGCTTGTTCTCCCGCCATGAAGGACCGGCAATCCCCTAGCGCCCCGGGTGGCGGCGGAGTGGCAGGGTCAGTCCAGCAGTGTTGCTCGGTTTTCCCCAATCCCCAGCGTTGCAGCGCCAGGCCCCTTGGGAGGGGCCCCTCGGGGACTGTCCTAGGGTTAGGTTAACCCCCAGGAGGCCAGCAGTCCCGATTTGCCGGCTGTGCAGTGAGGGGAGGGATTGACCGTGGTAGGGCGCAGTCGAGCGGTAGCGTGGTACCCAGCATTTTGGCGTGTCGGGGGCCTTCGTATTTGACCGGAGGCTCGGAGGGCCCTGCCGGTTATCCCGCCCTGAATGCCCAGTGGCGCCGCTAGTGGCCCGCATGGCAGCGGGACGGCAGGGTGAGCCTGGCGCTGGGGCTTGCGGGTCCCCAATCCCTGCCATTGCAGCACCAAGCCTCTTGGGAGGGGCCACTCTGGGGCCCACCTAGGGTTATGGTTAGCCCCAAGGAGCCCAGGAGGCCGGATCCGCCAGCTGTGTGGCTAGAGGGGGGGTGGGCCGAGGTGAGGGCGCTGTAGAGCGGGAGCGTGGGCCTCAGCGTTTTGGCGCAGGGGACCTACGAATGTCGCCTGGGGCTCGGAGGGCCCTGCCTGTTCCCCCACCCTGAATGACAGGTGACACCCCAAGTGGCTCGGGTGGCGGCGGAGGGGCAGGTTGAGTACATCGCTGGGGCTTGGGGGTCCCCAATCTCCGGCGTCGTGGTGCCAGGCCCTTTGGTAGGGCCCTTCGGGGGCTGACCTAGGGTTAGAGTTAGCCCCCAGGAGGTCGGCAGGCCCGATAAGATGGCTGTGGGGCGAGTGCAGGTGTGGGCCGAGGTAAGGGTGCTGGCGAGTGGAAGCGTGGTACCCAACATTTTGGCACGGGGGGCCTCCAGAGGTCGCCAGGGGTCTGAGGATCCTGCCCTTTCTCCCGCCTTGAATGACTGGTGGCACCCTTAGCGGCCTGGGTGGTGACGGGGAGGCATGGTGACTCTGTCGCTGCGGCTCAGGAATCCCCAATCCCAGGCGTTGCAGCACCAGGCCCCTAGGATGGGCCCCTTGGGGCCGACCTAGGGTTAGGTTTAGCCCCTAGGAGGCCTGCAGGCCTGATTCACCGGCTGTTGGAGAAGCGGAGGGTGGACTGAGGTGAGGGCCCAGGTGAGTGGGAGCATGGGCCCCAGCGTTTTGGCATGGATGGCCTTCAAAAGTTTCTGGGTTCTTGAGAGCCCTGCCCGTTTTCCCACCCTGAATGACCTGCGATGCCCCAGTGGGTCCGGTGTCGGTGGGGTGGCAGGGTGAGTCCAGTGCTGCAGCTAGGGCGTCCCCAATCCCAGGCGTTGCTGCTCCAGTCCCCTTGGGAGTGGCACCTTGGGGGCTGACCTAGGGTAGCGTCAGCCCCCAGGAGGCCGGCAGGACCGATACGCCACTGTGGGGCAGCAGAGGGGCGGGCTGAGTTGAGGGTGCTGGTCAGTGGGAGCGTGGCCACGGTGGTTTGGCTCGGGGGGGCCTTCGAATGTCCCGCGGCTCCGAAAGCCCTGCCCCTTCAACAGACCTGAATGACCGGCGGCGCCCCTAGTGGCCCGGGTGATGTGGGACGGCAGCGTGAGTCAGGCGTTAGGAATTGGGAGTCCCCAATCCCCGGCATTGCGGGATCAAGACCCTTAGGATGGGCCCCTCATGGGCCAATCTAGGGTTACGGTTAGCTCCCAGGAGGCCGGCAGGCCTGATATGCCAGCTAGACTGCGAGAGGAGGGGCGGGCGGAAGTAAAGGTGCTGGCGAGCGGGAACATGGGCACCAGCGTTTTGACTTGGGGCTTTCAAAGGTCGCCGGGGTCTCGCGGGCCCTGCCCGTTCTCCCACCCTGAATGAACAGCGACGCCCCAGTGTGCCTGGTGTCAGCAGGGAGGCAGAGTGAGTCTGGCGCTGGGGCTCGGGGGTCCCCAATCCCCGGCGTTGTGGCCCAGGCCCCTTGGGAAGCGCCCCTCGTGTGCCGACCTAGGGTTAGGGATAGCCCCCAGGAGTCCTGCAGGCCTGATCCGCCAGCTGTGTGGCAAACGGAGGGGGGGGCGGGCAGAGGTGAGGACGCTGGCGAGCGGGAGCGTGGGCCCAAGGGTTTTGGTGCGGGGGGCCTTCGAGTGTCACCGGGGGTTCGGAGGGCCATGCCCGTTCTCCCGCCCTGAATGACCGGCGGTGCCTCTAGCGGCCCGGGTGGTGGAGGGGCGGCAGGTGAATCCGGCGCTGGGGCTCAGGGGTCCCCAATCCACCGTTTTGCGGCGCCAGGCCCCTTGGGAGGGGCCCCTCAGGGAATGACCTAGGGTTAGGCTTAGCCCCCAGGATGCCGGCAGGCTCAATCCGCCAGCTGTGTAGCAAATTGAGGGGTGGGTCGAGGTGAGGTCTCTGTGGAGTGGGAGCGTGGGCTCAAGTGTTTTGGCACCGGGGGCCTTCGAATGTTTCCGGGGACTCGACAGGCCCTGCCCATTCTCCTCCCTGAGTGACCGGCAGCGCCCCTAGCAGCCCAGGTGGCGGCAGGGCGGCAGGGTGAGTCAGGCACTGTGGCTCGGGTATCCCCAATCCCTGGCATTGTGGCGCCAGGCCCCTTGGGAGGGGCCCCTCGGGGGCCAAACTAGGGTTAGGTTTAGCCCCTAGGAGGCCGGCAGGCCCTATTCCCCAGCTGTGTGGAGACAGGAGTGACGGACCGAGGTTAGGGCGCTGGTGAGCAGGACTGTGGGCCCAGGTGTTGTGGCGCGGGGGGCCTTTGAAGGTCTCCGTGTCTCTGAGGGCCCTGCCCGTTCTCACGCCCTGAATAACGGCAGCACCCCACGCCCCCGGGTGGCAGCTGGGGGGCAGGGTGAGTCCAGTGCTGAAGCTCGGGGGTCCACAATCCCTGGCGTTGTGGCGCCAGGCCCCTTGGAAGGGGCCCCTCGGGGGTCAATCTAGGGTTACGGTTAGCCCCCAGAAGGCCAGTGGACCCGATCAGCGGCTGTGCAACACGCTGAGGGTTGGGCCGAGGTGAGGGCACTGGCGAGACTGAGCATGAGCCCAAGTGTTTTAGCGCGGGGGGCCTTCAAAGTTCGGCGGGGGCTCGGAGGGCCCTGCTGGTTCTGTCGCCCTGAATGACCGGCGGTGCCCCTAGCGGCCCGGGTGGGGACAGTGCATCAGGGTGAGTCCGGCTCTGGGGCTCTGCGTCACCAATCCCCAGCGTTGCAGAGCCAGGCCCCTTGGGATGTGCCCCTCGGGCTCGACCTAGGGTTTCGGTAGGCCCCCAGGAGCCTGGCAGGCCCTATCCACCAGCTCTGAATCAAGCGGAGGCGTGGGCCAATGTGAGGGCACTGGCGAGCAGGAGCATGGGGCCAACGTTTTTGCGCGGGGGGCCTTCGAAGGTCAGCGGGGGCTTGGAAGGCCCTGCCTGTTCTCCCGCCCTGAATGACCGGCGGCGCCCCTGTGGCCCAGGTGGCGGCGGGATGGCTGGGTGAGTCCAGAGCTAGGGCTCGGGGGATCCCAAGCCCTGGCGTGGCGGCGCCAAGCCCTTTGGAGGAGCCCCTTGGGCGCTTATGTAGGGTTTGGTTTAACCCCCAGGAGGCAGGTGGGCCTGATCCACCGGCTATGCGGTGTGTGGAAGGGCTCGCTGAGTTGAGGGCGCTGGTGAGTGGGAACGTGAACACAAGCGTTTTGGCGTGGGGTGCCTTCGAAGGTCACCGGGGGCTCAGAGGGCCCAGCAAGTTCTCCCGTCCTGAATGACCGCCGGTGCCCTAGCAGCCTGGGTGGCGGCGGGGCGGTAGGGTGAGCCCGGAGCTGGGGCTCGGGGATCCCCAATCCCCGGCGTGGCATCACCAGGCCCCTTGGGAGGGGTCCCTCTCGGCTGACGTACGGTTATAATTAGCTCAAAGGAGGCCGGCAGGCCGGATCTGCCAGCTGTGCGGCGAACAGAGTGGTGGGCCGAGGTGAGGGCGCTGGTGATCTGGAGCGTGGGCCCAAGCATTTTGGCATGGGGGGCCTTCGAAGGTCGCCAGGGGCTCGGAGGCCCTGCCCCTTCTCCCGCCCTGAGGGACCGGCGGTGCCCCTAGCAACCCAGTTGGCGGTGGTGTGGCAGTGTAAGTCCGGCGCTGGGGCTCAAGGGTCCCCAATCTCTGGCATGGCGGTGCCAGTCCCCTTGGGAGGGGCTCCTCAGGGGCCGACCTAGGGTTAGGGTTAGACCCCAGGAGGCCAGCAGGCCCAATCCGGCGGTTGTGCAGCTTGCAGAGGGGCTGGCCGAGGGGAGGGCGCTGGTGAGCGGAAGCGTGGGCCAAAGCATTTTGGCGCGGGAGGCCTTGGAATGTCGCCGGAGGCTCGGAGGGCCCTGCCCATTCTCCAACCCAGATGACCGGTGGCGCCCCTAGTGGCCCGGGTGGCGGCGGGGCGCCAGGGTGCATCCCGCAGTTTGCTCTGGGGGTCCCCAATCCCCAGTGTGGCAGCGCCAGGCCCCTTGGGATGGGCCCCTCAGGAGCTAACCTAGGGTTAGGGTTAGCCCCCAGGAGGCCGGCAGTCCCGATCTGCCAGCTGTGCGGCGAGCGGAGGGGTGGCCTGAGGAGAGGGTGCTGGTGAGCAGGAGCGTAGGCCCAAGCGTTTTGGCGTGGGGGGGCTTCGAAGGTCTCCAGGGGCTCGGAGGACCCTGTCTGTTCTCCCGCCCTAAATGACCGGCGGCGCCCCTAGCTGCCCGGGTGGCGGCGGGGTGGCAGGGTAAGTCCTGCGCTGAGGCTCGAGGGTCCCCAATCATCAGCTTCGCGGTGCCAGGCCCCTTGGGAGGGGCCCCTCGTGAGCAGACCTAGGGTTAGGGTTAGTCCCCAGGAGGCCGAGAGGCCCAATCTGCCTGCCTGTGGTGAGCGGAGGGACGGGCCGAGGTGAGGGCATTGGTGAATGTGAGCTTGGGCCCAAGCGTTATGGCGTAGGGGGCCATGGAAGGTCGACGGGCTCGGAAGGCCCTGCGTGATCTCCCGCCCTGAATGAGGACGGCATCCCTAGCGGGCCAGGTCATGGCAGGGCGGCAGGGTGAGTTCGGCGCTGGTGCTCGGGGGTCCCCAATCCCCAGCGTGGCAACGCCAGGCACTTGGGAGTGGTCCCTCGGGGACCGACCTAGGGTTATGGTTAGCTCCAGGCGGCTGGCAGGCCCGATCCGCAGGCTGTGCAGCGAGCAGAGGGGCGGGCCGAGGTGGGGGCGCTGGGGAGTGGGAGCGTGGGCCCAAGCGTTTTGGTGTGGGGGGTCTTCAAAAGTCGGTGGGGGCTTGGAGGGCCCTTCCAGTTCTCACGCCCTGAATGACCGGCGGCTCCCTTAGCGGCCCAGGTGGCGGCAGGTTGGCAGGTTGAGTCCGGCCTTGGGGCTCGGGGGTCCCCAATCCCTGGGGTTGCTGCGCCAGGCCCTTTGGGAGGGGCCCCTTGGGTGCTGACCTAGGGTTAGGGTTAACCCCCAGGACGGCGGCAGGCCCTTTTCGCCGGCTGTGTGGTGAGCAGAGGGGCAGACAGAGGTGAGGGCCCTGGCGAACAGGAGCATGGGCCCAAGCGTTTTGCCGTGGGGGGCCTTCGAAGGTCACTGGGGGCTTGGAGGCCGTGCCCATTCTCCCTCCCTGAATGACCAGCGGCACCCCTAGTGGCCTGGGTGGTGGCGCGGCGGCAGGATGAGACTGGCAATGGGGCTCGGGGGTCCCCATTCCCTGGCATTGCGGCGCCAGGCCGCTTGGAGGGGCCCCTTGGGTGTGAGCTTGGGTTAGGGTTAGCCCCCAGGAGGCTGGCAGGCCCGATCAGCCGGGTGTGTGGCAAGCGAAATAGCGTGCAGAGGTGATGGCACTGGCGAACGGGAGCGTGGGCCTAAGCGTTTTGGCGCTGGGGGCATTCGAAAGTCGCCAGGGGCCCAGAGCGCCCTACCCATTCTCCTGCCCTGAATGATTGGTGGCGCCCCTAGGGGCTGGTAGGGGAGGGGCAGTAGAGTGAGTCCAGCGCTAGGGCTCGGGGGTCCCCAATCCCCGGCGTTGTGGCACCAGGCCTTTGGAAGGGGCCCCTCAGGGTCCGACCTTGGGTTAGGTTTAGCCCCCAGGAAGCAGGCTGGCCCCATATGCTAGCTTTCGGCGAGCGGAAGGGCAGCCTGAGAAGAGGGCGCTGACAAACAGGAGCATGACCCCAAGCGTTTTGGTGCGGGGGGCCTTCGAATGTTGCCGGGGGCTCGGAAGCCCCTGCCCGTTCTCCCGCCCTGAATGACTGCAGCACCCCTAGTGGCCCGGGTGGCGGCAGGAAGGCAGGGTGAATCCGGCGCAGGGGCTCAGGTGTCCTCAATCCCCGGCGTTGTGGCGCTAGGACCCTTGAAAGGGGTCCCTCCGGGGGGACCTGGGTTTAGGGTTAGCCCCAGGAGGCCGGCAGGCCCAATCCACAGGCTGTGCGGCATACGATGGGGCGGGCCTAGGTGAGGCCGCTGGCGAGTGGGAGCATGGCTCCAAGCATTTTGCAAAGTGGGCCTTCGAAGGTCGTCGAAGTCTCAGAGGGCCCTGCCCGTTCTACCGCCCTGAATAACCGGCAGTGCCCCTAGCACCCCGGGTGGCGGTGGGGCCCCGGGTGACTCCGGTGCTGGAGCTTGGGGGTCCCCAATCCCAGGCGTTGCTGCTCCAGGCCCCTTGGGATGGGCCCCTCGAGGACTGACCTAGGGTTACGGTTAGTCCCAGGTGGCCAGCAGGCCCGATCCGCCAGCTGTGTGGGGAGCGGAGGGGCGGGCCAAGTTGAGGGCTCTGGCAAGCGGGAACGTGAGCCCAAGCGTTTTGGCGTGGCGGGCCTTCGAAGGTCGCCGGGGGCTCGGAGGGCTATGCCCGTTCTCCCGTCCTGAATGAGGATGGCGCCCCTATCGGGCGGGGTCGCGGCAGGGTGGCAGGGTGAATCCGGTGCTGGTGCTCAGGGGTCCCCAATCCCCGGCGTGGTGGTGCCAGGCCCCTTGGGAAGGGCCCCTTGGGTGCCGAAGTAGGGTTTGGGTTAGCCCCAGGAGGCCGGCAGGCATACGGAGGTGCTGGCCGAGGTGAGGATGCTGACGAGCAGGAGCGTGGGCCCAAGAGTTTTCGCACGTGGGCCTTCGAAGTTCGCTGGGGGCTCGGAGGGCACTTCACGTTCTCCCGCCCTGAATGACCAGCGGTACCCCTAGCGGCCAGTGTGGCGGTGGGTTTGCAGGGTGATTCCGGCGCTGGGGTCGGGGGTCCCCAAACCCCGGCGTGTTTTGCGCCAGGCACCTTGGGAGGGGCCTTCGGGGGCCGACCTAGTGTTAGGGTTAGACCAAAGGAGTTCGGCAGGCCCGATCTGCCGGGTGTGCGGCGAGCGGAGTGGTGGGCTGAGGTGAGGGCACTGGCGACAGGGATCGTGGGCCCAAGCGTTTTGGCCCTGGGGGCCTTCGAAGGTCGCCAGGAGCTC
The DNA here is from genome assembly GCF_024610735.1 of Ursus americanus. NCBI lineage: Eukaryota > Metazoa > Chordata > Mammalia > Carnivora > Ursidae > Ursus > Ursus americanus. The sequence continues at coordinate 1,052,578 of NW_028273633.1, forward strand.
TGAGGGCCCTGCCCGTTCTACCACCCTGAATGATCGGCGGCGCACCTAGCGGCCCGGGTGGTGGCGGGGCAGCAGGGTGAGTCTGGCGCTGGGGCTCTAGAGTCCCCAATCCCTGGCGTGGCAAAGCCAGGCCCCTTTGGAGGGGCCCTCGGGGACCGACCTAGGGTTAGGGTTAGCCCCGAGGAGGCCGGCAGGCCAGATCCGTCAGCTGTATGGGGAGTGGAGAGGTGGGCCGAGGTGAGGGCGCTGGGGAGCGGGTGCGTGGGCCCAAGCATTTTGGCGCTAGGGCCTTCGATGGTCGCCGGGGGATCGGAGGGCTCTGATAGTTCTCCCGCCCTGAATGACCATCGGCGCCCCTAGTGGCCCGGGTTGTGGCAGGACGGCAGGGGGAGTCCGGCCTTGTGGTTGAGGGGTCCCCAATCCCTGGGGTTGCTGCGCCAGGCCCCTTGGGAGGGGCCCCTTGGGGGATGACCTAGGGTTAGGGTTAACCCACAGGACGCCTGCAGGCCCTATCCCCCGGCTGTGCAATGTGCAGAGGGGCGGACCGAGGTGAGGACACTGGAGAGCGGGAGCATGGGCCCAAGCGTTTTGTCGAAGGGGGCCTTCGAAGGTCATCGATGGCCCGGAGGGCCTTGCCTGTTCTCCCGCCCTGAATGACCGGCGGTGCCCCTAGCGGCCCGGGTGGTGGCGGGGCATCCGGGTGAGTCCGGCGCTGGGGCTCAGGGTTCCCCAATCCCCGGTGTTGCGGCTCTAGGCTCCTTGCTAGGGGCCCCTAGGGGGATGGCCTACGGTTAGATTTAGCCCCCAGGAGGCCGTCAGCCCGATCCGCCAGCTCTGTGGCGAGCGGAGGGCGGGGGGAGGTGAGGCCGCTGGCGAGCTGGAGCGTGGGCCCAGGCGTTTTGGCGCGGGGGTCCTTCAAAAGTCTCCGGGGGCTTTGAGGGCCCTGTTCGTTCTTCTGCCCTGAATGACCGGCGGCTCCCCTAGCGGCCTGGATGGCAGCGGGGTGGCAGGGTGAGTCTGGCACTGGGGCTCGGGAGTCCCCAATCCCTGTTGTTGCGGCGCCAGGCCCCTTGGGAGGGGCCACTAGGGGGCCGACCTAAGGTTAAGGTTAGCCCCCAGAAGGCCCACAGGACCAATCCGCCAGCTGTGCGGCGAGCGGAGGGACGGGCCAAGGTAAGGGCGCTGGTGAGCGGGAGCATGGCCCAAGCGTTTTGGTGCAGGGGGCCATCGAAGGTCACCGGTGGCCTGGAGGGCCCTGCCCGTTCTCCCTCCCTGAATGACCGGCGGCACCACTAGCGGCCCAGGTGGCGGTAGGGCGGGAGGGTGAGTCCGGCCTTGGGGCTCGGGGGTCCCCAATCCCCAGCATTGCGGCAATAGGAACCTGGGATGGGCCCCTCCGGGGCCCACCAACAATTAGGGTAAAACTCAGGAGGCCGGCAGTCCCGATCCACCAGATGTGCAGCGAGCTGAAGGGCGGATCGAAGTGAGGGTGCAGGCGAGCAGGAGCATGGGCCCAAGCATTTTGGCGCGGGGGGCCTTCGAAGGTCGCCAGTGGCTCAGAGGAATCTACCAGTTCTCCCTCCCTGAATGATCGACGGCGCTCCTAGCGGCCCGGGTTGTGGCAGGGCAGCAGGATGAGTCCGGCGCTGGGGCTCGGGAGACCCCAATCCCTGTTGTTGTGGGGCCAGGCCCTTTGGGAGGGTCCACTAGGGGGCCGACCTAAGGTTAGGGTTAGCCCCCAGAAGGCCCACAGGCCCGATCCACCAGCTGTGCAGTGAGTGGAGGGGCAGGCCGAGGTAAGGGCGCTGGGGAGCAGGAGCGTGGGCCCAAGAGATTTGGTGTGGGGGGCCTTCGAAATTTGCCAGTGGCTCAGAGGGCCCTGCCTGTTCTCCCTGCCTGAATGAACGGCGGTGCCCCTAGCGGCCCAGGTGGCGGTAGGGCGGGAGGGTGAGTCCGTCCTTGGGGCTCGGGGGTCCCCAATCCCTGGCATTGCAGCAATAGGAACCTATGATGGGCCCCTCTGGGGCCCAACAACAATTAGGGTAACACCCAGGAGGCTGGCAATCCCGATCCACCAGCTGTGCAGTGAGCTGAGGGGCGGACCAAAGTGAGGGCGCAGGCGAGCAGGAGCATGGGCCCAAGCGTTTTGGCACGGGAGGCCTTCGAAAGTCACCAGGGCTCGGAAGGCACTGCCTGTTTTTCCGCTCTGAATGACCGGCGGTGCCCCTAGCTGCCCAGGGGGCGGCGTAGCAGCAGTGTGAGTCCAGTGCTGGGCCTCTGGGGTCCTCAATCCCCGTCATTGCGGAGACAGGCCCCTTGGGATGGGCCCCTCGGGGGCAGACCTAGGGTTAGGGTTAGCCACCAGGAGGCCGGATGGCCCGATCCGCCGGCTGTGCGGCGAGCGGAGGGGCGGGCTGAGGTAAGGGTGCTGGCGAGTGGGAGTGTGGGCCCAAGCATTCTGGCGCGGGGGGCCTTTGAAGGTGGCCGGGGGCTCGGAGGGCCCTGCCCGTTCTGCACTGAATGACCAGCGGCACCCCTAGCGGCCTGGGTGGTGGTGGGGCAGCAAGTTGAGTCCAGCACTGGGGCTCAGGGGTCCCCAATCCCCGGCATTGCAGCGATAGGCCACTGGGATGGGCCCCTCAGGAGCCGACCTTTGGTTAGGGTTAGCCCACAGGAGGCCGGCAGGTCCGATCCGCCAGCTGTGCATTGAGCGGAGGGGCAGGCTGAGGTGAGGGCGCTGGCGAGTGGGAGCGTGGGCCCAAGCATTTTGGCGTGGGGGGCCTTCGATGGTTGCCGGGGGCTCGAAGGGCCCTGCCCATTCTGCCGTCGTGAATGACCAGCGGTGTCCCTACCAGCCCGGGTGGCATTGGGGCAGTAGGGTGAGTCTGGCGCTGGGGCTCGGGGGTCCCCAATCCCTGGCGTTGCGGTGCCAGGCCCCTTCGGAGGGGCCCCTCAGGGGCCAACCTAGGGTTATGGGGAGCCCCCAGAGGAGAGCAGGCCTCATCCGCCAGCTCTGCGGCAAGAGGAGGGGCAGGCCGAGGTGGGGGCGCTGAGGAGCGGGAGCATGGGCTCAAACGTTTTGGTTGGGGGGGCCTTCAAAGGTCGCCAGAGGCTCGGTAGACCCTGCCCATTCTCCCGCCCTGAATGACCGGCAGCACCCGTAGCGGCCCGGTTACATCAGGGTGACAGGATGAGTCCAGCGCTGGGGCTCAGGGGTCCCCAATCCCCTGCATTGCAGAGCCAGGCCCCTTGGGATATACCCCTCGGGGGCCGACGTATGGTTAGGGTTAGCCCCTAGGAGGCCAGCAGGCCCGATCCGCCGGCTGTTTGGAGAGCGGAGGGGCGGGCCGAGGTGAGGGCGCTGGCGAGCGGCAGCATTGGTCCAAGCGTTTTGGCGTGGGGGGCCTTCGAAAGTCTCCGGGGACTCGGAGGGCCCTGCCCGTTCTCCCACCCTGAATGACCGGTGGCGCCACTAGCGGTCCGGGTAGCAGTACGGCGGCTCGGTGAGTCCGGCGCTGGGGCTCGGGGGTCAGCAATCCCAGGCTTTGTGGTGTCAGGCCCCATCAGACGGGTCCCTCGAGGGCCGACCTAGGGTTAGGGTTAGCCCACAGGAAGCCGGCAGGCCGCATCAGCTGGTTGTGCGGCTAGCGCAGGATCTGGCCGAGGTGAGGGCGCTGGTGAGCGGGAAGGTGGGCCCAAGCGTTTTAGCGCGGGAGTTCTTCGAAGGTCGCCAGGGGCTCAGAGGGCCCTGCCCCTTCTGCCTCCTTGAATGACCGGCGGCGCCCCTACTGGAGGGCCCTGCCCGTTCTCCTGCACTGAATGTCCTGCCGCGCCCCTAGCAGCCCGTGTGCTGGCGGGGCAGCAGGGTGAGTCCAGCGTTGGAGCTCGGGGGTCCCCAATCCCTGGCGTTGCGGCGCCAGGCCCCTTGGGAAGGCCCCCTTGGGTGTCGACCTAGGGTTAGTGTTACCCCCAGGAGGCCGGTAGGTCAGATCTGCCAGCTGTGTGGCGAGCAGAGGTACAGGCTGAGATGAGGGCGCTGGCGAGCGGGAATGTGGGCCCAAGCATTTTGGTGCAAGGGGCCTTCGAATTTCGCCAGGGGCTCGGAGGGCCCTGCCCATTCTCCTGCCCTGAATGACCAACGGCACCCCTCGCGGCCCGTTTGGCAGCGGGGCAGCAGGGAGAGTCTGGCGCTGGGGCTCGGGGGTCCCCAATCCCCGCCTTTTAGGCGCCTGGGCCCTTGGGAGTTTCCCCTTGGGGACAGACCTAGGTTTAGGTTTAGCCCCCGGGAGCCCAGCAGGCCCGATTCGCCGGCTGTGCGGCGAGCGGAGGGGCAGGCCGAGATGAGGGCACTGGCGAGCTGGAACATAAGCCCAAGCGTTTTGGCGCGAGTGGCCTTCAAAGGTCGCCGGGGGCTAAGAGGGCCCTGCCTGTTCTCCCTCCCTGAATGCCCGGCGGCGCCCCTACTGGCCCAGTTGGCAGCGGGGCAGCAGAGTGAGTCCGGCGCTGGGACTCGGGGGTCCATAATCCCCGGGGTTGCGGCGCCAGGTGCCATGGGAGGGGCCCCTCCTGGGCAGATCTAGGGTTAGGGTTAGCCCCCAGGAGGTCGGCAGACCCGATAGGCCAGCTTTGCGGCGAGCAGAGGGGTGGGCCGAGGCGAGGGCGCTGACAAGCAGGAGTGTGGGCGCAAGCATTTTAATGTGGGGTGCCTTTGAAGGTCGCCCGTGGCTCAGAGGGCCCTGCCTGTTCTCACGCCCTGAATGACCGGCGGTGCAGCTAGCAGCCCGGGTGGTGGCGGGGCGGCATGGTGAGTCCCTCGCTGGGGCTCAGGTGTCAGCAATCCCAGGCGTTGTGGCGCCAGGCCCCATTAAGGGCCCCTCGGGGGCCGACCTAGGGTTGGGGTTAGCCCCCAGGAGGCCGGCAGGCCGGATCCACCAGCTGTGCGGCGAGTGGAGGGGCAGGCTGAGGTAAGGGCGCTGGCAAGCAGGAGTGTGGGCCGAAGCGTTTTATCGCGGGGGGCCTTCAAATGTCTCTGGGTCTCAGAGGGCCCTACCCGTTCTCCCGCACTGAATGACGGGCGGCTCCCCTAGCGGCCCGGGTGGTGGCGGGGCGGCACAGTGAGTCCAGCACTGGGGCTCAGGAGTCCCCAATCCCAGGCATTGCGGATGCCAGGCCCCTTGGGATGGGCCCTTGGGGGGCCTACCTAGGGTTAGGGTTAACCCCCAGGAGGCTGGGAGGCCCGATCCGCCAGCTGTGTGGCGAGTGGAGAGGCGGGCCGAGGTGAGGGCACTGGCGAGCGGGAGCGTGGGCCCAAGCGTTTTGGTGCGGTGGGCCTTTGAAGGACGATAGGGGCTCGGAGGGCCCTGCCCGTTCTCCTGCACTGAATGTCCTGCCGCACCCCTAGCGGTCCTTGTGGTGGCGGGGCGGCAAGGTGAGTCCGGCGCTGGTGCTCAGGGGTCCCCAATCCCCAGCGGTGCGACTCCAGGCCCCTTGGGAGCCTACCTAGGTTTAGGGTTAGCCCCAGGAGGCTGGCAGGCCCATTACGCAGGCTGTGCGGCAAGCGGAGGGGCGGGCAAGGTGAGGGCGCTGGCAAGAGGGAATATGGGCCCTAGCGTTTTAGCGTGGTAGGCCTTCGAAGGTCGCCGGGGGCTCGGACGGCCCTGCCCGTTCTCCTGCCCTGAATGACCGACGGCACCCCTCGCAGCCTGGTTGGCAGCGGGGCGGCAGGGAGAGTCTGGTGCTGGGGCTCGGGGCTCCCATCACCGGCATTGCAGCACCAGGCCCTTTGGGATGGGCCCCTAGGGGGCCTACCTAGGGTTAGGGTTAGCCCCCAGGAGGCTAGGGTGCCCGATCCGCCGGCTGTGTGGCGAGAGGAGGGGCAGGCCGAGGTAAGGGTGATGGCGAGCGGGAGCGTGGGACCTAGTGCTTTGGTGCGGGGGGCCTTCGAAGGTCGCTGGGGGCTTGGAGGGCCCTGCTGTTCTCCTGCCCTGAATGACCGGCGGTGCCCCTAGTGGCTCGGGTGGCAGCGGGGGGCATGGTGAGTCTGGCGCTGGTGCTCGGGAGTCCCCTTTCCCCATTGTTGTGGCGCCAGGCCCCTTGGGAGGTGCCACTAGGGGGCCGACCTAGAGTTAGTGTTAGCCCCCAGAAGGCCCACAGGCCCGATCCGCCCACTGTGTGGGGAGCAGAGGGGAGGGCCGAGGTAAGGGTGCTGGCGAGCGGGAGCGTGGGCCCAAGCGTTTTGGTGCGGGGGGCCTTCGAATGTTGCAGGTGGCTCGAAGGTCCCTGTCCATTCTCCCTCCCTGAATGACCAAGGGCGCCCGTAGCAGCCCAGGTGGCGGTAGGGCGGGAGGGTGAGTCCGGCGCTGGGGCTCGGGAGTCCCCAATCCCCGGTGTTGTGGCAATAGGAACCTGGGATGGGCCCCTCAGGTGCCCACCAGCGGTTAGGGTAACACCCAGGAGGCCGGCAGTCCCGATCAACCGGCCCTGCAGCGAGCGGAGGGGTGGACCGAGGTGAGGGCCCAGGCGAGCGGGAGCACGGGCCAAAGCGTTTTGGCGCGGGGGGCCTTCGAAGTTCACCAGGGACTCAGAGGGATCTGCCCGTTCTCCCACCCTGAATGACCAACAGTGCTCCTAGCGACCCGGGTGGCGGCGGGGCGAGACTGTGAGTCCAGGCTGGGCCTCGGGGGTCCCCAATCCCAGGCATTGTGGTGCCAGACCCCTTCAGAGGGGCCCCTCAGGGGCCAACATAGGGTTATGGGTAGCCCCCAGGATGAGGTCAGGCCTCATCCGCTGGCTCTGTGGCGAGCGGAGGGGCAGGCCGAGGTGAGGGCGCTGAGGAGTGGGAGCGTGGGCTCAAGCGTTTGCATAGGGGGGCCTTTGAAGGTCGCCACGGGCTCGGAAGGCCCTGCCCATTCTCCCGCGCTGAATGACCAGCGGCACCTCTAGCGGCCCAGGTGGCGGCGGGGTGGCAGGGCAACTCCGGCGCTGGGGCTCGGGGTCCCTAATACCCGGCGTTGTGGCGCCAGGCCCCTTGGGATGGGCCTCTCGGGGGCCGACCTCCGGTTAGGGTTAGCCCCCAGGAGGCTGGCAGGCTCATTCCGCCCATGTGCAGGTGGGGTAGGTGAGGTAGCTGGCGAGCGGGAGCGTGGGCCAGAGCATTTTGGCTTTGGCTTGGGGTGCCTTCGAAGGTCGCAGGTTGCTCGGAGGGTCCTGCCCTTTCTGTCGCCCTGAAGGACTGGTGACGCCCTTAGCGCCACCTGTGGAGGCGGAATGGCAGGGAGCGTCTGGTGCTGGGACTTGGGGGTCCCGAATCCCTGGCATGTGGCGCCAGGCCATGTGGGGGGGGCCACTCGGGGGCAACCTAGGGATAGGGTTAGCCCCCAGGAATCCAGCAGGCCTGATCCGCCAGCTCTGCAGCGAGCGGAGGGATGGGCCGAGGTTAGGGCACTGGCGAGCAGGAGCGTGGGAGCCAGAGTTTTTGCGCGGGGGGCCTTCGAGGTCACAGGTGGATTGGAGGGCCCTGCCCGTTCTCCCTTCCTGAATGACTGGCAATACCCCTAGCACCCTGGGTGCTTGTGGGGTGGCAGAGTGAGTCCAGCACTGGGGTTCGGGGGTCCCAAATCCCCGGCATTGTGGTGCCAGGCTCCTTGGGAGGGGCCCCTCGGGGACCGACCTAGGGTAAGTGTTAGCCCCCAGGAGTCCGGCAGGCCCATTCCGCCAGCTCTGCGGCAGGCGGAGGGGCAACCCGTGGTGAGGGCGCTGGTGAGAGGGAATGTGGGCCCAAACGTTTTGGCGCGGGGGGCCTTCGAGGGTCGCCGGGGGCTTGGAGGGCCCTGCCAGTTCTCTCGCCCTGAAAGACTGGCGGCGCCCCAGCAGCCCGGGTTGCTGCGGGGCGGCAGGGTGACTCCGGTGCTGGGCTCAGGTGTCCCCAATCCCCGGCGTTGTGGCACCAGGCCCCTTGGGAGGGGCCCCTCGTGGGCCGACCTAGGGTTAGTGTTAGTCCCCAGGAGGCCGGCAAGCCCAGCGCTAAGTGGTTCTGGCAATGTAACAAAAATGCCATACACTTATCTGTAAGAAATAACAGTGTACAGGAACCCTCTTAGCCCTAACATCATCCTTTGTGAATATGGAAGCCAGCCCCAAGGTGGTCGTGGAAGTCTGACGAAAGTGCTAAGCACTTTTCTCTGAATCACCACACTATACAGGGAAAGACCAATGTACATCATCTTTCACAAGTAGGAAGCATTAATGAAAAGGTTCTGGAATTTCGAGGACTCTGACCCATTCTTATTGGTAATAAACCACCGTGTACAGGAAAACACCTTCAACTCTCATCAGCCTCCTCAATCCTGATTCCGATTCAACTTTGGGTGTGTAGGACTAGGGAAATGTCCACATCTTATTGCTAAGAAAGAACGATGTCAGGGTAATGCCCTTCAAGTCACCTCAGCCTTCCTGAAGACGGAAGCAGGAATCAAGTTGGTTATGTTACCATGAGGTAAGGAAGATGAGCATATAAGTGAGAAACAACTGTGGGCAGGACCTCTCTTCCAACGAACAGTATCTTTGCTTAATGTTGAATCCCTATGGTAAGTGGTTGTGGGCATTTGTGAGGTCAAAATCTTGAGTGTTTTGTAAAATCTCTTGGCCATTCACAGATGAGACTAAGGTAGTTGGGGACTCCTAGGCAGTGATTTGTCCACTGTCAAAAATATGGAAAGATAAAAGAGACAGATGAGGTCTCCTCAGGCATTGTCCTTTATCCTCATCCTCCGTGAGGATGGCCATCTCTGGACAGCTCAGTGGCAGGGTCTCATTCACAGTGGGGGCATCTGTTCCTCACAGACATCAGGCAGGGAAATGGATTTGGTTCTCTGTGCCAGCCCAGCCACAGCTGAGTGTCACAGCACCCTCTCGTGGGCTCATAAGAGTTTCACTGTCACCAGGCAGGTCATTGTATTTGATAAACCACTGTGAGAGTTTGCAATTGCCTTCATCTGCAACCTCCTAGAGGCAAATGCAGGTGTCTGGTACCATGTGAAGTCATGTGAAGGCATTGTGAGAAAGTGTCCTTATGCTTAAGAAAAACATGGCTGGGGCTCCTGGCTGGCTCAGCCAGTTAAGCATGTGCCTTTGGCTCAGGTTATGATCCCAGGCTTCTGGGATCGAGACCGGGCTCCCTGCTCAGCAGGAAAGGAGGTAGGGAAATCGCTTAGAACCCACAGAGAATGTGAATAAAGGGGAGTGAAATGGAACTTGGTCTGTGTTTGGCTTTAGGGATTGGAAGTTAGTTTTTTCTCAATTGTGATTGTTCTTGAAACAGAAAAGCTGTATTGTTTTTTTTTACCTTTAATTTTTTTTCTAATAATAATTTTTATTATGATATGTTAGTCACTATACAGTATTTCCTTAGTTTTTGATGTAGTGTTCCGTGATTCATTATTTGCATATAACACCCAGTGCTCCATGCAATATGTACCTTCCTTAATACCCATCACTGGCCCATCCCAATCCCCCACCCCTCTCCCTTCTGAAGCCCTCAGTTTGTTTCCCAGAGTCCATAGTCTCTCGTGGTTCATTCCCCCTTCTGTTTACGGTCCACTGTTTAAAGGGACAGACAGTGGAAGTTCACCAAATATAAGATCGAAATTTCATTGTTCATTATACATGCCACCAAGTAGTTCCCAGACATTTCATTCTACTGTAGTAATTCATTATACCTGTGCAAGTGCACGTGGAAGACAATTGATGCATGTATAGTGGTAATAAAACACGCCCCTCAGTAGTAGAATAATAGAGGATGCATATGTGTAAAATTATTCGACTACAGCTTCCATGCTTTCCCTTTGGTTCCTTATTATCTATGAAATTGGACAATTTTTGTTCTCTAGGCTTCAAACTCATTGTCAGTATTCAGAGTTTTTCAATGCTGATCTTCTCCTGTATAAGTTACCAAAAACCTAAAATATGTATGAACTTTAAAAAACGCTATATTGAAAATGACAGCAGGGAAGTTCCATTTTGTGAATATTGTGTCAATGGATCTCTATTTTGACATCAGTGTTCATTAGAAATGATGACATTTCATGTGAGTATAAATATCAATGTGAAAAAGAAAAGGTAGGACGAACCTTGAATGTTTAAGTAATTGGTGAAATGACAGGGGTGTGTGTGTGTGTGTGTGTGTGTGTGTGTGTGTGTGTATGTGTGTTTAATTGATTTTCAGTGAATGGTTCAGCTTCTTGTAGGGCCTCCGAGAGAGCCCAGGTGAACCTTTCAATGAGTTGGTATCTGTTTTCAGAACATGGGAATCTCTTAGTCCAATAGTCAATCAGGCAAGCTTTGAGGTCTTGAAGAGTTTCAGTCCTCAGCGATGGTGTTGCAGACCCTTGTGAGCAAACCCTAGGGTATGCTTAGAGCCCTCATTAGCTGGTACCAAGGTGTGACGATTTCAGACAGCATTTCCCAAAGAAGTACCTCTTGATTCTCTGTCCTTGTCAGTTCCCTACACTTGCTTACACTAGTTATGTGATCAGTGTGTTTCAGGATAATCCCCACATGTGATTTTTGCTATTTCCTACTAGTCCTATCTGTTTCTCATCTTCTTCTTTTATGGTAGGGGTTGGGAAGCAACCTGTGTGGTGTAGGAAGGGGTGTGGTAGTTGTCTGCCTTCAGAGGACCGAATGATGCCTAGAAATTGTACTGTAGTTTGAGGTCAATTGTCCATCCTCTGAGTGTCAGGAATTCCATCACTTTACTTTGATGCTAGTCTGTTCTTCAAGCTGTCCTCAGAAATAAGGATGTCATCCATCTAGGGAATACTGGTTTGTGTGTATGTTTTCATTTTAGGAAAGGCCTTGCTGCTCCTGAAAATAATACTGTAGAGCACCCTTTCCTGTTCTTATTGGCCATGAGTCAATCTTTTGTGAAGTATTCGTTTATAAATAGACTTTCTATGGTTCATGAGCAGGAATTCTTTATTGACAAGTCTTGTCAGTGTGTGTATTGCAAATCTTTACTTCCCAGCCTGCGGTTCACTTTTTCATTTTCTTATGGTCATAAGATAAGGAGAAATGTCACATTTTTATGAGGTCCCACTGAATTCTTTTAAATGGTTAGTGCACCCTATGTCCTACCCCAAGATTGACAGGTTCTACGTTTTCTTTCAGAAATTGTCCAATGGGAAGCACAATCCATCTCAAATTTATAAATTGCATTTTTAATTCTAATAGGGTATTTATAGACTGTTTTGGATTTTCTATGTACACAATCGTATTATCTGTGAATAGTCACAATTATCCCCTCAATTCTTATACTTTTTGTTTCTCTTGCCTTCTAACACTGGTAGATTCTCCGATGCCACGTTGAATAGAGCAGCATTGTTTGAAGATTTTAATATACCTTTCTCAATATCTGACAGAAAAAGCAGACAAAACATTGGTAAAAATGTGACCTAATTGAGATATAGGGAACATTCCATAATAAGTGCAGAATACATTATTTTCAAGTGGTCATAGACTCTTTACCCAAATAGATGATAGGTGGGGCCACGAATCAAGGCTACAAATGTTAAACCCTGAAATTAACTAGATTCTATTCTTAGACCACAGGGGAATTGAGCCACAGTCATAGTGAAAATAAAACCAGGAAGTCCTTCGATGTTTAAAAATTAAATGGAACTTTGCTACATATCCTAAAGGTCAGAGAAGGAATCTCAATGGAAATACTGAACCTTTTCTACATGAGGGCTCACACACAATGGCACTTTCTTTGTGAAGAGCATAATAATAACCTAGACAGGAGTTGAGCCTTAAGTCAGAGTTCTGCCTGCCCCAGCCACACCTGGCAGCCTTGGCCTGTGGTCCCCCTCAGCTGTCCTATCTGGTGGCCCTGAGCTAAGGGGGTCAACATGGCCATATGGAAATGGGAAGCTCCCCACTCATAGGGATGACGGTGCCCCCTCCCCAGCTGCCCTTTCTGGTTGCTCTGAGCTAAGGGGGTCAACATGGCCGTATGGAAATTAGAAGCTCCCCACTCTTAGTGATGACGTCGCTATCGTATCATCCTCACCAGTCCAACAACATGATTTCTGAGTGAAATATGACACAAGAGCGACTTCTGGGCCTTCCTTCAGGTTTGAAAAACATCTGGTGAGTCATCGATTAGGATTATGGATTCAACATGTGTTCTTTCTTCTGGAAAAGAAATAGACCCAATAGCAATTATGGCTTCCTGAGCACCTGTTCCTGAGAGACATCATACTGGCTCTTTGTAGCATTCTGCCTCTTAAACTTCTCAACTAGGGTGTAGATATTTTTAGGCACATGGTCAGGTGGTTAGACAGGGACTCAGATGATATGAGTCACAGAGGATTTTAGTGTCAGAAACCTAAATGGGATCCCCAAATTGACTCCAAATCCCTTGTTGTTCCATACAGGGTACTATTTCCCTCTTATCTCTGGTCTTCTTGATCTGGAAACCTATCAAGTATCAGGATTTTCTTGTAATGTGGACAACTGGAACGAATTCAGCGGGCCTTTTCACCTCTGCCAATGGTGATCATTAAGATCATTATCTCAGTGGAGGACCTCTGGGTAAGATACTCAAAGATCCTTAGGAATACAGACAGCATAATATTTTCCTGGTATTAAAGTTACTGAAACCAACTCTCTTTTTTAGTCGATTCAGGCTCTGGTATATTCAGAGGGTGCTGTAAAACAGGTCTGAAATAGTATTTAAAAACACTCAGCTCAGCCTCTTCTACAACGTGAGCCAATGCTTATAAACATGGCTAAAATATTCCCTTACCTACGATGACTTCCCAGCCATCGTAGTGTTTATATGTTATGACTGTGACTTACATTAGTCAACATTTGCAGAGAAAGAACTTAGTGCATCCAGGGGGCACTTCATGTTGAAATTAGTTTGTGACAACGAGCTACTGTGTTTTATTCTGCAGTCCAAGGGAATGGTGCCAGACATCTCTAAGGTGTCTAGCAGTTCTACAATTCTGATTTTAAGTGGTCTGTGTGCTTCAGAGATTTGGGCAGGAGAAGGGCAGGAGTCCAGAGACTGTGAACACTTCTGTCACCTGTGCTGACCATGGAGCATGCCGCCTTCTGTGGACATCATTTTGATTTCTTGGTACTCTTGGGAAAGGTGCTTTTGTCTCACATTCCTCCATTTAGGAGTAATTATAATGATGAAAGTAATTTTTATCTTATATCATCTGTGGGCCCTGATCCTGGGCTCCCAGGTAAGCTATCCTTTAACATTTTACCCGGCTCAAAACGACTGGGCAAAACCTGAAAGCATGATCCCTATTTCTGCCCCAAGCACATGTTGTACATCTGCTTCGAGAAGAAAACAATAACCAAAAATACCAACATAAAGATAAGAGAAAATAAAGAACCTCTTTGGCTCCCATAAGATTAAAGTCATACTGACATGTGCATACTGAAAATGCATGAAATCATTGCATTTCCTAAAGCCCAAGTCTTGGAGGGTCTGATAGTCACTGACTATGCCCAGAACCAGGCACACCCCAGCAGGGAGGGCTGGTGCAGAAAGGGAAGGGGCAGGACTCTGAGGGTGGTCTGCAGCTAGAGAGGTCCCTAGAAGGGGCCAGGTTGTGTGGGGGCCCCAGCCCACGAGCCCACCCATGCCTGTGCCTGGTGTTGGGTAGAGGAGGCTCCTCTTGTGCCCCCTGCACTTTCAGGGTTCCAGGGGCTTGAGGACTGGTTGCGCAGCATCCAAGGAGCTCAGGCACCACCCTCCCAGACCATTCACCACTTGGGGGTGGAGCTACATCACTGTGGGCTGGCCCAGATTTGCAGTGGGTTGCAGACTTGGGGCAGAAGAAGGGGCACTGAGAGAGAGTTGCCCTGTGGAGATCCCTGCTGGTGAGTGAGCAGCATGCACTGGGGTGGGGGTCTGGGGGTAGGGTGCGCCTCAGGTGGGAGGCAGGGTTCTGGAAGGGCACGTGGAGAGGGTTCATTGTGGGGACTCAGGTGAGTTTTCTTTTTCCCTTTAAAGTCTCTTCTGCCCCATGTCCTCAACTGGCCTTATCTCCATACCCGTGAACTCCAGGGCGCCCGCTCCCCTGAGCTTTGGTGGGATGGTTTGCAGAATTTCAGGGTTTCCCCTGTTCCCCTGGAAGAGTGCGGGAAAGGACCTCACACAATCCCCACATTTAGTTCTCTGACACAGTGCAGGTGATGCCTCTTGAGCAGTACCCCGAGTTCAGCAGGGTGTGCCCTGGTCCCCCAGGCACAGGTGTGGCAGTAGCAAGCCCCAGAGCCGTCCCCCAACTTCAGCATTATGCCCCCTGTGCCCCTGGGTTAGTGGTAATTGGCTATTAGAATCATGCAGGAAAATCCTCCAGGTGGGGGCCTGGAGGCGTGCGTAAACCAGACCCCACTCTAGTTGCATTGGGAATAGATGAATTGAGGGTTTCTTTAGAAGAGTAAGTCTGCTTTCCAGAAAAGGCAAGGTCATTGGTCTGTTGAGAATGAAGATAATTACTGACAAACAACAAGTATGTGTTGCCCCTTCGCCCAGAAAACGAAGCAGGTGTGCAGGCTTTAGGTCAGAGGTGCCTTCTTGTCCCCAGCTGACAACACTTCTCTGCTCTGGCTCCAAGACACCCGAGGTTTTGAACGTCAGCATCGGAGTCAGCGAGGCAGCTTGTCACAGGACACCAGTGTTCAGAGAAAGCACAGGTATGTTTGGCAAAATGTCCTATCTATGTCAGGGCTGGAGGTAAAACCTCTCATTATGCCAAAACCTCCTGGGCTTTTCTCTTTTCTCTAGTTGAGCCACAAAGTAAAATTGAATTAGCTGTCAGGATTCTGGGTTTGGTGCAAGAATTACTTAGTTTCCCTGCAGGTAGAACTTTGCAGGGGATCACAATTTCTCTGTCCATTTATTGCTTAGAGATGTATTTTGACCATCTGTTTCCTAGGAACCCTCTTTTATTAGAAAAGGAAGGTGAGATTCACTCTGTGCCTGTTTGTAACATCTAATTTGTTCCTTCATCTAACAGTGTTTATTCAATTGGGCCTAAGATATGGTTGAGTGGCCAGCATCTAGAGTTAGGTGGCTTTTTTTTCATCTGATACAGACTTGGATGATGTCATTTGACAAAGGTGATGTTTCATCATTGATTAGTTTATTCATCAGAAGAGCTAAAATTAGGGTGGAGGGAAAATTGAAAATTATCCAAAGCAGACTGCTCCTGTTTAAAAGTTGAGCTTGACTTTCTACTTTTACTAAATGTATTATCTCGATAGTTTGAGATGCCATATTCTCTCTGTAGTTTCTTTGGTGGTGGAGTCAGAAGGAGAGTCTGGGAATTCTTTTGGATAGTGGCATGCTGGTGGCTTCGAGGGGCTTGGCGTCAGGAGCCTTGGGGTGAGGTATGCAACTGCTTGCCTGACCCTGGGTGCATCTCACAGAGGTTTTGTTTCCTCTTATGAAATTGCCGGCAGATAATGTTCTGCTTAAAGGGGAACCCTCCCATCCTGTTGGTGGCAATGCAAAGTGGTTCAGCCAGTCTGGGAAACAGTGTGGGGGTTCCTCAAAAAGTTAAACATTGAAAAACCCCATGATTCAGCAACTGCTCTCCTATGTAATTACCCAAAGGATACAGAAATGCAGATTCGAAGGGGGTCCATGCACAATGATGTTTATGGCAGTAATGTCCACAGTAGCCAAACTATGGAGAGAATCCCAAAGTCCATGCACTGATGAATGGATAAAGCAGATGTGGGATACCTATATATAATGGAATATGACCCAGCTTCAAAAAGAATGAAATCTTACCATTTGCAAGGATGTGCATGGACCTAGAGTGTATTAAGCTAAGCAGAATCAGTGAGGAAAGACAAATATCCTATCTCTCACACTTGTGGAATTTCAGAAAAAAAAAACAGATGAACAGAGTGGAGGGGTGATGAGAGAGGCAAACAAGGAAATAGACTCAACCTTGGAGAACAAACTGAGTATTGCTGCAGGACAGGGGCGTGGGGGGAAGAGTTAAATGGGTGAGGGGTATTAAGGATGGTACTTGTGATGAGCACCAGGTACCGTATGCAGGTGAGGAATCACTAAATCCTACCCCTGAAGCGAATATTCCATGGCATGTGAACTAACTGGAATTTAAGTAAGAGAAGAAAGGAAAAAGTGTTCTGCTTCATGAAGAGTGAGGTAAAATTGTAGTGATTTGGGCTGTACTATTCTATAGATGAGAGTTGTAAAACACCCTGTTGTAAGATACACTAGTTTCATATCACATAAGGAGTCCTCAGAAAGCTGCAATGAAAGATTCAGGTCTCAGAGCATGTTCATGTTCCACTGATATGTTACGATTTGCACAGGTAGGAAAGAAGGTGGAGAGAAAGGCAACAGAAGGGGAAAGTAGGTGTGAACCTTTCATTAGTTAGCGTTATAGCTTTCTCATGAAAGCCTTGCGCCAGTGTGATTTTGGAAGAAGAGGGGGAATCCAGGAGCATTGCAGAAGATGGGGGAGTTCCAGGTCTGGGTAAAGCTGACAGGGGTCCCAGATGAGAGCTGAATGCATTCTGCAGCAGGGTATGGGCAGGGTGGGCTCCAAGGGTGGCTGTGGGTCTCCTGGGTGAGAGTTCTGACAGGTGAGGGCTCTGTGCAAGTTCCTGGCTGAGGACAAGTGAGGCACAGGCGGAGAGCTGGCAGAGAACCCTCTTCTGGGCCACCAGCCTCACCCAACACACACAGGCTCATCTTCTGTCCCTGTCACTCCAATTCAGACTTCTCCGAAGGTGAGTGAGAACACATCAAGAGCATTCTTAACAGAAGGGAAAGCATGTGCAAAGGCTCTGGGGAAGGAGAATTCCAGGTATGTCCAGGAGCAGCAAGAAGGCCCTGTGGCCACAGGAGACAGTTTAGGACATTACCTCAGAGAGGTGAAAGAAAGCCATTCCAGGGCTATAACCCCATGAGACCCTGTTTCACTGGGCCATCCTGGCTACAGTGTTGAGAACAGATGACAGAGTGTTGAAGATGGCAAGGCACGTCAATGACGAAGCTTTTCCAGGAACTCAGGCACTGTGGACCAGACAGGTGGCCTTGGATGGAGTGGTTAGACCTATTCTGGGTCCATTTTGAAGATGGAGCTCACAGGATTTGCTGATCGGTTAGCTATTAGGAGCAGGAGAATGGAGGAGTTGGGGTAACTCCCAGCTGTTGTGGGTTGTCCTGATCGAGGGGAAGGAGAGGGTTTCTGGGGGTAGGATGTAGTCTGTGTTCCACATGCTGAGGAAGGTGCCTTTCCCGGTGGGTCTGCTGAGATTTGTGTCTAGGAGAACCTTTCACATCTCCTCCCTCAGTAATGCTCAAGTACAAGTGTCCCCCACTTTTTAAACGTTCACAGGAAGACACTGGGCTTTCTTGAAAGAACTATGTTATTACCCATCTTCAGTAAGAGGAAGAGACCTGAAGAGGATTTCCCTCTTATGAAAAAAGGTGAACAGTGAGAATCACGTTCAGCATCTGTTTTGGGGAGAAGCACAACAGAGGCGGCGTGCACCCCAACCAGCTCCTTCCGCTGGGAACCGCTCTCTGCATCCAGCCACCAGCACTTTGAATGGTGTCTGTGAGCCTCTGCTGTGCTTTATCTTCATTTATGCTGGGCCTCCGTTAGAAACTTGTGTGCTGAGGCCTAAGAAAAGCCAAAGAGAAGGAATTTTGGTGTTTGAGCACACTGTCTAATTGTTCCGTGTAAATTAATGGCCATTCCTTCTTGACACCATTTCTGCTGTGCAAGGTTTCTCAGAAGCCCTGTACTTTCAAAGAGCAGGGAAAACTATACCTCATACTGCGGGGTTAGTTTTAGTCTCCATGCTGGACAGAACATTTCATGACTGTCGGATTTTCTCACTCAAACATTGAGACTTTGACCACCTTTACCCATTTCTACCACCCCAACCCTGAATCTGGCACCTACCAATCTGCTCTCAGTGTCTATGCGTTCAGTATTTGTTTATTCCTCATGGAATGTACATGAGATCATCTGGTATTGGTCTTTCTGTGTCTGAGTTACTTGGCATAAGGCCCCCAAGGTCTGTGTTTCCATGTCTGGTTCTTGTGAATAATGCTGCAGTGAACGTGGGAGTGCATCTGTCTTTTTGAGGCAGTATTTTTGTGTTCTCCGAATCAATACTCAGTAGAGCCATTATTGGGTTATGTCGTAGTTGCTTTTATTTTTTCAGGAACCTCCATACCGTTTGTCACAGTGGCTGCACCAATTTCCATTCCCACCAACAGTGCACAGAGTCTCCTCGTCTGCACACCCTTGACCCCACCTGGTGTCTGTCTCTGGGACAATAGGTGTTCCAACAGTTGTGAGGGAATAGCCAATTGTGGGTTTGACTGATGTTTCCCTGACGATATTTAGTGATGTGGAACAACTTTTTCTGTCTGTTGGCACCTGTGTGCCGTCTTTGGAAAGTATCTATTCACATATTCCCCACATTTTTTATACCGTTGTTTTTTTTTGTTTGTTTGTTTTGATTTGTATGAGTGTTGTGTGTATTTTGGATATTAGCGTCTTCTCACACATATGATTCACAGATATTTTTTTCTTATTGGGTCTGTGACCTTGTAAGTTTTTGCTGGTTTCTTTTTCCGCGTGGAAGATTTCACTTTGAAGTTGTTCCACTTGTTTATTTTTGCTTTTGTTGCCTTTGCATTTGGTGTTCGATCTGAAGACACTTTGTCAAAACCAATGTCGAGAGACTTAGTACCTGTGTCTTCTTGGAGGTTGATGGATTCAGGTCTTACATTCATATCATTCATCCATTAAAAATTTTGTGTGTGGTGTAAGAAAGTGACCCAGTTATATTCTTCTGCATTTAGTGTCCAGTTTGCCTGTTACCGCTCACTGAAGAGACAGTCCTTCCCTCATGGCATATCTTCTGCTGCTGTGTCGTAAGTTAGGATCATCTACGTGTGGGTAAGTTTCTGAGCTTTCTGTACTGTTCCACTGACCTGGTGTCTGTGTTTATGCCAGTACCATCCTGTTTTGATGACAACAGCTTTGTAATCTAGCTTGAAATCCAGGAGTGTGTTGACTGCACCTTTCTTTCTCCAGGTTGCTTTGGGTATTTGGGGTGTTTTGTGATTCCATACAAGTTTGAGGACTGTTTTCTACTTGCTGGAATAATGCCACTTTAATTAAGATAGGGATTTCATCACATCTGTCGATTGCTTTGGGTACGATGGACGTGTTCACATAATTAACTCTTCCAGTTAAGGAGCATGGCGTATGCTTCCATTTGTTTGTGTTGCCTTCCAAATCTTTGACCCATTCATCCTGTCCCCCTCGACACACATGCTTTTCATTTCTATTCTGCCATGTGTTGAGTGTACTATGTCTTTCTCATTCTTGGTTACTTTTATTCCTAGATTTTTTTTATGCAATTGTAAATGGCATTGCTTTTTTAATTTCTCTTTATGACAGTGTGTCATCAGTATACAGAAATGCAAGAAGTTGGTTCATCTGGGTGGCCCCATAGGTGAAGCGTCTGCCTTCAGCTCAGGTCATGATCCCAGAGTTCTGGGATCGAGCCCTGTGTTGTGCTCCCCGCTTAGCGAGGGTCTGCTTCTCCCTCTTTCTGACACTCCCACTGCTTGTGCTTTTTCTCTTCCTGTCAAATAAATACATAAAATTTGAAAATAAATAAAGACAACAGGTCTCTGTATATTGACTTTATATCCTGCAGCTTTCTTGAATTTGTTTATTCTTACAGTTTTTTTTGTGTGTGTGTGTGTGGAATCTTTCGGGATTCATTGTCATTTGCAAATAGTGACAGTTTTCCTGTATGGATTTCATATCTTTCTTTTTTTAAAATGATGTCACCCTACAGTACTTCATTTGTTTTTGATGAAGTGTTCCATGATTCATTGTTTGCATATAACACCTAGTGCTCATTATGACACGTGCCCTCCTTTTTTTAAAAAAGAATTTATTTATTTATTCGACAGATATAGAGACTGCCAGCGAGAGAGGGAACACAAGCAGGGGAAGTGGAAGAGGAAGAAGCAGGCTCACAGCGGAGGAGCCTGTTGTGGGGCTCGATCCCATAACGCCGGGATCACGCCCTGAGCCGAAGGCAGACGCTTAACCGCTGTGCCACCCAGGCGCCCCAACACGTGCCCTCCTTAATACCCATCACCAGGATAACTCATTCCTCTTCCCCTCCCTTTCTGCAACCTTCAGTTTGTTTCCCAGTGTCAGTAGTCTCTCATGGTTCATCTTCCCCTCTCATTCCCACCCCTTCAGTTTTCCCTTCCTTCTTCTAATGTCCTCCATGCTATTCCTTCCGTTCCACATAGGAGTGAAACCATATGATAATTGTCTTTCTCTGCTTGACTTAATTTCACTTAGCATAATCCCCTCCTGGTCCATCCACGTTGGTGCAAATGGGGGGTATTCATCCTTTCTGATGACTGAGTAATATTCCATTGTATAGATGAACAACATCTTCTTTGTCCATTCATCTGCTGAAGGACATCTTGGCTCCTTCCACAGTTTGGCTATTATGGACATTGCTGCTATGAACATTGGGATACAGGTGCCCCTTCTTTTCATTACTCTGTGTCGATGGGGTAAATACCCAGTAGTGCAATTGGTGGGTCATAGGATAGCTCTGTGTTTAACGTCTTGAGGAACCTCCATATTGTTTTCAAAAGTGGCTGTTCCAGCTTGAATTCTCACGAGTAGTGTAAGAGGGCTCCCCTTTCTTCACATCCTCTCTGACTTTTTTTTATTTCTGTCTTGTTAATTTTTTTTCAAGATTTTATTTATTCATTCCACAGAGATAGAGACATCCAGCGAGAGAGGGAACACAAGCAGGGGGAGTGGGAGAGGAATAAGCAGGGTCATAACGGAGGAGCCTGATGTGGGTTTCGATCCCATAATGCCAGGATCACGCCCTTAGCCGAAGGCAGATGCTTAACCTCTGTGCCACCCAGGTGCCCCCTGCCTTGTTAATTTTAACCATTCTAACTGGTGTAAGGTGGTATCTCATTGTCATTTTGATTTGTATTTGCCTGATGGCAAGTGATGTGGAGCATTTTTTCATGTGTCTGTTGGCCATTTGTATGTCTTCTCTGGACAAGTATCTCTTTGTGTCTTCTGCCCATTTTTGGGGTGTTGAGTTTGAGGAGTTCTTTATAGATCTTGGATACCAACCGTTTATCTGTAAAATCATTTGAAGATATCTTCTTCAATTCCATAGGTTGCCTTTTTGTTTTTTGATCATTTGCTTTGCCGAGCAGAAGCTTTTTATCCTGATGAAGTGCCAATAGTTCATTTTTTGCTTTTATTTCCTTTGCCTTTAGAGATGTGGCTTACAAGATGTTGTTGTGTCCAAGGTTGAAGGGTTCTTTTGATTTTGATATGATACAGGAATCCATTATCTTTCTTTCCTGATTGTATTCGAGTCCTCTGTCTTTCTTGGTGAGTCTAGCTAAGTTTGTCACTTTTGTTTATCTTTCCAAAAAAGGCTGCTCTCATTTTCATTTTTTTTTCTTTTTAGTCTCCGTTGGATTTATTTATGTATTCGTTTTTGTTATTT
This sequence comes from Ursus americanus, assembly GCF_024610735.1. Lineage (NCBI taxonomy): Eukaryota > Metazoa > Chordata > Mammalia > Carnivora > Ursidae > Ursus > Ursus americanus. Next base: position 1,074,190 of record NW_028273633.1, read on the forward strand.
CCTTATTTCTACTAATTTGGGGCTTTGTTATTTTTTTTCTACTTCTTTACCACATAAATCAGGTTGTTTATTGGAGAGCATTTTCATGGATTGATGAAGATCTGAATTTCTATGAATGTCCCCCATAAAGCTACTTTTGCTGCATCCCATAAGTTTTTGTAGGTTGTCTTTTTCATCAATGTCAAGGTACTTCTAAAATTTTTTTGATTTCTTCTTTGACTGTTGGTTGTTCAGTAGCATGTTGTTAAATCTCCACATATTTTTTAAGATTATTTAAGTATCTGACAGAGTGAGACAGCGAGAGAGGGAACGCAAGCAGGGGGGTGGGAGAGGGAAAAGTGGGCTTCCCACTGAGCAAGGACCTGATTTGGGGCTAGATCCCAGGATCCGGGGTCAAGACCTGAGATGAAAGCACATCCTTAACGACTGAGCCACCCAGGCCCCAAAAATCTCCACCTATTTTTGACTGTCCCATTTTTTTCTTGAGACTGATTTCTAATTTCCTATCATTGTGGTTGGACAAGATTTGAAGCAGAAGGTGAAGAGAGCACTCAGATGAAAGGTTTGTTTCCTGGAGGGTTTTCTGAGGGCAGACCATGAGTTCAGTGGGGATGGAGGAAGGCTTTGTGAGACGGGGGGTGGGGTTAACGCTTGTTAGAATTACTGACTACTACCATTCAGGCTGTGTGCTACTGTTCACACCATAGTCCTGATGGACTTGTACTTCATTAAATATTTTCTATTAGATATAGGCATAGCCTTCACTTAATGAAAGGTGCCATGTGGGATCATGGCATGACCCCAGGTCAGCAAGCAGAATGTACGGTATTGTGGGGTATCAGAACCAGGCTTTCTGTGGGAAGTGACAGAAATAAGGTATGGTGAGCTCCATGACCATAGGTGAGGTCCCTAGTGACCCACTGGGTGTTGGGTTCTGTGGATCTGTCTCATCAGGTGCTGTGGAATTCAGGGACACCCTCCTGTCTGTGGATTTGTGTGGAGACAGGTAGACATCAGTGTCTGGCCAGGCACGAGGGTCGCACTGGACCACCACCAGAGGTGCAGCGTGCGGGGGAGCCACTGCTTGGTTTCCATGAAAGCTGACCAGGGTCCGTGACCGTGATTCCTAGCAGCTGCAGGGGGAGAGGAGGCCGGGGGTGGTGCACACTTCCTAGACTTGTGGTCAGGACTAGTCTGGACCCCACTGAAGTTAGCCACACCGGGCACAGAAGGCACCCAGTCAGTGTAGCTGTGGGCACTGCTCCCATGGCACTTTTGGGCCAGGTCCATGCTGCAACCTCCTGCTTTTCATCATCATCTTCAAGGTCCTGTGCCTCTGCTCTTGCCCCATGGCCTCCGGGGTATTGTCCGTCCTCCATCTGGCCCTCGTCCCTGGTGCCCTGTGCAGTCCGATGCCAGTGTAGCCTTCTCGAGACAAACATCTGTCCCTGATGGAAAACTTCCATGGATCTCGTGTGATGCGAGGATGATGCCCTGCCCTGGAAGGGGGCTGCAGGTCCCCAATCAGGACAGCCATGTCTCCCTTTTCAGCATGGCCTGCCCTCCCCTCAGTCTTCTTCAGGGAAGCTCTCCCCACTTCCTGAGATGACAGCTCTGAACTTAAAAATGAATGTTATTTTACATATCTCTATGCCTTAGTTCATCCATGGCATGTCTTTCAACCCCGTTAGTGGGGTTTTTTTTAGCAGTTCTGAAGGGCTGTCTGCTCAAGGATGGGATGACCTGGGTGGGGCAGCTTTCCCTCTCATCTCCCTCAGCATGTCTCTGAGCCCTGGGGCCAGCTGACCTACTGAGGATTGAGGGACCCAAGCCTGCCCATCCTGAGCCCAGGCTGTGTCAGCTCATAGACTGATGCGTGTCGGAGCGGTGGGCAGCTGGCATGGGCCAGGGGCAGGCAGTGTCTCCTTCTCATTCCTTCCCTCCCTTCCTCCCAGAGGTAGCTCAGAGCAGTCTTCAACCCCTGCATCTCCAGATCCCTTGACCTGTGCCTCCTGTGTTCAGCTGGTGACCTTGAAGTTTCACATGGATTCTACCTCCCGTACCCTCTCCCATAGCAGTTCCTGGATCAGGGGAGGGATCGGACCCTTGTCTGCTTTTGGTCTTCTTCCTGTCCCGCACCAAGCCCACCCACCTTTGCATCTTCCATGTATGTGCTTGGAAGCAAGCCCATCCACAGAGAACCTATTAGCCAAATGGTTCCAGGCAATGAACATTGAAGTAGAGATCCAGGATCCATAATAAATCTGCTCTGAAACCTGTCCCAAAGTCTGTGACTCTCTCACACTGAAACAGAAACAATAATAGCTATCTGGACTGTGAAGTGAAATGTGTCTCTACTTCCAATCTTGAATGCATAGGTGCTGAGCCTGGACTGAAAAGGACCATGGCTCCCGTGGGCTGGGATCCATGGTAAGAACTCAGTGAAATCTGAATTTTAGGCATAGAGTGAATAATTATTGTAGAGTGAATCCTCCCAAGTAGGGCTTTTGCACATTGCACAGGAAAAGCTTTTTCAAAGAGGTTTCTGAAAGAAAAATCTTTTTTTTAATTTATTTTAATTCCATTAAAGCTAACATACAGTGTTACATTAGTTTCAGGTGTACAGTAGAGTGATTCAGTATTTCTATATATTACTCAGTGGTCATCAAGAAGTGTCCTCTTAATCCCCTTCATCTATTCCACTCATCCCTCTATCCACCTTCTCTCTTGTAACCATCCGTTTGTTCTCTATTGTTAAGAGTTTGTATTTTGGTGTGTCTCCTTTTTCTCTTTTAGTTATTTATTTTTGTTTGTTTTTTAAATTCCCCATTAGAGTGACATCATATGGGATTTGTCTTTCTCTGACTGATTTTAGTTTGGATAATACTCTCTAGCTCCATCCATGTGTCTGCAAATGGCAAGGTTTCATTCTTTTGCAAGCCGAGTAATACTCCATTGTGTGTGTGTATGTGTGTGTGTGTGTGTGTCTGTGTCTGTGTGTGTGTGTGTGTGTGAATACTCACATCTATCATCTCATTTGTCAATTTTTCTACAGACACTTGGGTTGCTTACATATTGTGACATTGTAAATAATGGTGCAAGAAACAGGGGTGCACGTATCCTTTTTACTTACTGTTTTCCTATTCTTTGGCTTGGAGGGTCCTGCCCATTCCCCCACCCTGAATGACCGGCGGCGCCCCAAGTGGCCCGGGTGGCAGCGGAGGGGCATTTTGAGTACATCGCTGGGGCTTGGGGGTCCCCAATGTCTGGCATCGCGGTGCCAGGCCCTTTGGGAGTGCCCTTCGGGGGCCGACCTAGGGTTAGGGTTAGCCCCCAGGAGGCCGGCAGTCCCAATACGATGGCTGTGGGGCGAGAGAGGGGTGGGCCGAGGTGAGGGCGCTGGGGAGCAGGATTGTGGGCCCCTGCATTTTGGCGCTGGAGGCTTCAAATATCTCCGGTTTCTCCAGGGCCTTGTCCCTTCTCCCGCCCTGAATGACCGGCGGTGCCCCTAGCGGCCCTGGTGGCAGAGTTGTGGGAGGGTGAGTCTGGCTCTGGGGCTTGGAGTCCCAGATCCTGGGCGTAGTGGCACTAGGACCCTTGGGAGGGGCCCATGGGAGGCTGACCTAGGGTTAGGATTATCCCCAAGGAGACCTTCAGGCCCAATCCGCACACTGTGCGGCGAGCGGAGGTGTGGGCCGAGGAGAGGGCGCTGGGGAGCGGGAGCGTGGGCACCAGCGTTATGGTGTGGGGAGCCTGTGAAGGTCACCTGTAGCTCAGATGGCCCTGCCCTTCTCTTGCTCTCTATGACCGACAGCTCCCCTAGTGGCCCGGGTGGGTACAGTGCGGCAGGGTGAGTCTGGCTCTGGGGCTCTGAGACACCAATCCCCAGAATTGCAGAGCCAGGCCGCTTGGGATGTCCCCACAGGGCCGACCTAGGGTTTTGATTAGCTGCCAGGAGCCCAGCAGGCCCTATCCACTGGCTCTGAAGCAAGCGGTGGGGTGGGCCTAGGTGAGGGCGCTGGCGAGCAGGATCCTGGGAGCCAACGTTTTTGTGCGGGGAGCCTTCAAAGGTCAGCGTGGGCTCAGAGGGCCCTGCCCGATCTCTTGCCCTGATTGACCAGCGGGGCCTCTAGTGGCTCGGGTGGCTGAAGGGCAGCAGGGTGAGTCAGGCACATGGGCTTGGGATCCCCATCCCCAGAGTTGCGACACCAGGCCCCTTGGGAAGGGCTCCTCGGGGGCCGATGTATGGTTAGGGTTAGTCTCCAGGAGCACCGCAGGCCCGATACACCACCTGTGCGTCGAGGGGATAGTTGGGGCGAGGTGAGGGTGCTGGTGAACATGATCCTGGGCCCAAGCGTTTTGGTTTGGTGTGCCTTCGAATGTCTGTAGGGGTTCGGAGGGCCCTCCACTTCTCCTACCCTGAATGAATGGCGGCGCCCCTAGCGGCCCCTGTGGGGTGGGGCGGCAGCGTGCATCTGGCGCTGGGGCCTGGGGGTCCCCAATCCCCGGCGTTGCGGCTCCAGACCCCTTAGGAAGGGAGCTTCAAGGGCTGTCCTAGGGTTAGGGTTAGCGCCCAGGATGCCGGCAGGCCCGAGTCGCAGGCTGTGCGAGGAGCGTAGGTGTGGGCCAGGTTGAGGGCGATGCCCAGCAGGAGCGTGGTCCCCAGCATTTTGGCGACCTGGGCCTTCGAATGTTGCCATGGCTCGCAGGGCCCTGCCCTGTCTCCTGCCCTGAATAACGAGTGACGCCCCTAGGGGCTCCGTTGGCAGTGGGGCGGCAGGGTGAGTCCTGTGCTGCAGTTCAGGGATCCCCAATCCACAGCGTTGCGGGGCCAGGCCCCTTGGGAGGGGCTCCTCGTGGGCCGACCTAGGGTTAGAGTTAGCACCCAGGAGGCCAGCAGGCCCAATCCTCTGGCTGGGAGGGGAGAGGTGGGTGGGAGGAGGTAAAGGCGCTGGCGAGCGGGAGCCTGGGCCTCTGCATTTTGGCACGGGAGGCTTCAAATGTCTCCGGTTTCTCCAGGGCCCTGTCCCTTCTCCCGCCCTGAATGACTGGCGGTGCCCCTAGCGGCCTGGGTGGCAGGGTTGTGGCAGGGTGAGTCTGGCTCTGGGGCCTGGGGTCCCCGATCCCTGGCGTAGCGGCACCAGGAACCTTGGGAGGGGCCCCTGGGGGGCCGACCTAGGGTTAGGGTTAGCCCCCAGGAGGCCGGCAGGCCCTATCTGCCCGCTGTGCGGCGAGTAGAAGGGTGGGCCAAGGTGAGGGCGCTGGGGAGTGTGAGTGTGGGCACCAGCGTTTTGGTGCGGGGAGCCTTTGAAGGTCACCATGGGCTCAGAAGTCCCTGCCCCTTTTCTCCCCCGAATGACCGGCGGCGCCCCTAGTGGCCCAGGTGGCGATAGTGCAGCAGGGTGAGTCTGGCTCTGGGGCTCTGAGTCACCAATCCCCAGTGTTGCAGAGCCAGGCCACTTGGGATGTGCCCCATGGGGCAGACCTAGGGTTTTGGTTAGCCCCCCGGAGCCTGGCAGGCCCTATCCACCGGCTCTGAATCAAGCGGAGAGGCGGGCCGAGGTGAGGGCCCTAGGAGCAGGAGCATGGGAGCCAACGATTTTGCGCATGGGGCCTTCGAAGGTCAGCACGGGCTCGGAGGTCCCTGCTCGTTCTCCTGTCCTGATTGACCCGTGGTCCCCTAGCGGCTTGGGTGGCTGAAGGGCAGCAGGGTGAGTCCGGCACTTGGGCATGGGGTCCCCATCCCCAGCGTTGCGACGCCAGGCCCCTGGGGAAGGGCCCCTCGGGGTCCGACCTATGGTTAGTGTTAGCCCCCAGGAGCCACGCAGGCCCGATACACCACCTGTGCATCGAGAGGACAGTTGGGCCGAAGTGAGGGTGCTGGTGAACATGAGCCTGGGCCCACGCGTTTTGGTTCTGGGAGCCTTCGAAGGTCGGCGGGGGTTCGGAGGGCCCTGCCAGTTCTCCCACCCCGAATGAATGGCGGCGCCCCTAGCGGCCTGTGTGGGGCGGGGCAGCAGCGTGCATCCGGCGCTGGGGCCTGGGGGTCCCCAATCCCCGGCGTTGCTGCACCAGGCCCCTTAGGAAGGGAGCTTCAGGGGCTGTCCTAGGGTTAGGGTTAGCGCCCAGGAGGCCGGCAGGCCCGAGTCATCGGCTGTGCGAGGAGCAGAGGTGCGGGCCAGGTTGAGGGCGATGCCCAGCAGGAGCATGGTCCCCAGCATTTTGGCGCCCTGGGCCTTTGAATGTTGCCATGGCTCGGAGGGCCTTGCCCTTTCTCCTGCCCTGAATAACCAGCGACGCCCCTAGCGGCTCCATTGGCAGTGGGGCGGCAGGGTGAGTCCCGCACTGCGTCTTGGGGATCCCCAATCCCCAGCGTTGCAGGGCCAGTCCCCTTGGGAGGGGCTCCTCGTGGGCTGACCTAGGGTTAGAGTTAGCCCCCATGAGGCCGGCAGGCTCGATCCTCTGGCTGGGCGGCGAGAGGTGGGCGGGCTGTGGTAAAGGCGCTGGGGAGTGGGATTGTGGGCCCCTGCCTTTTGGCAAGGGAGGCTTCAAATGTCCCTGGTTTCTCCAGGGCCCTGTCTGTTCTCCCGCCCTGAATGACCAGCGGTGCCCCTAGCGGCCAGGGTGGCAGCGTTGTGGGAGGGTGAGTCTGGCTCTGGGGCTCTGAGTCACCAATCCCCAGCATTGCAGAGCCAGGCCGCGTGGGATGTCCCCACAGGGCCGACCTAGGGTTTTGGTTAGCTGCCAGGAGCCCGGCAGGCCCTATCCACCGGCTCTGAAGCAAGAGGAGGGGCGGGCTGAGGTGAGGGCGCTGGCGAGCAGGATCCCGGGAGCCAACGTTTTTGCGCGGGGAGCCTTCAAAGGTCAGCGTGGGCTCGGAAGGCCCTGCCCGATCTCCTGCCCTGATTGACCGGCGGGGCCTCTAGTGGCTCGGGTGGCTGAAGGGCAGCAGAGTGCGTCCGGCACATGGGCTCGGGGTCCCCATCCCCAGCGTTGCGACGCCAGGCCCCTTTGGAAGGGCCCCTCGGGGGCCGACCTATGGTTAGGGTTAGCCTCCAGGAGCCCCGCAGGCCCGATACACCACCTGTGCGTCGAGGGGAGAGTTGGGGCGAGGTGAGGGTGCTGGTGAACATGAGCCTGGGCCCAAGCGTTTTCGTTCGGGGCGCCTTCGAAAGTTGGCGGGGATTCGGAGGGCCCTGTCTATCCTCCCACCCTGAATGAATGGCGGTGCCCCTAGCGGCCTGCGTGGGGAGTGGTGACAGGGTGCATCCGGCGCTGGGGCTTGGGGGTCCCCAATCTCCGGTGTTACAGCACCAGGCCCCTTGGGAGGGGCCCTTCGGGGGCCAACCTAGGGTTAGGTTTAGCCCCTAGGAGGCCAGCAGGCCCTATTGCCAGCTGTGTGGAGAGCAGAGTGGCAGACCTAGGTGAGGGCGCTGGTGAGTGGGAGGGTGGACGTAGGTGTTTTGGTGCAGGGAGACCTTGAAGGTCACTGGGGACTCTGAAGACCTGCCACTTCTCTCGCCCTGAATGACCAGCGGCGCCCCTAGCTGCCTGGGTGGTGACAGTGTGGTAGGGTGAGTCTGGCTCTCGGGCTCTGAGTCACCAATCCCAAGCATTGCAGAGCCAGACCCCTTGGGATGTGCCCCACGGGGCCGACCTAGGGTTTTAGTTAGCCCCCAGGAGCATGGCAGGCACTATCCACTGGCTCTGCAGCAAACGGAGGGGCGGGCCGAGGTGAGGGCGCTGGGGAGCGGGAGCATGGGCACCAGCGTTCTGGCGCGGGGAACCTTTGAAGGTCACCGGGGACTCAGAAGGCCCTGCCCTTCTCTCACCGTGCATGACCGGTGGCGCCCCTAGAGGCCCAGGTGGCGATAGTGCGGCAGGGTGAGTCCGGCTCTGGGGCTCTGAGTCACCAATCCCCAGCGTTGCGGAGCCAGGCCCCTTGGGATGTGCCCCACGGGGCCGACCTAGGGTTTTCTTTAGAACCAAGAGCCCAGCAGACCCTTTCCAACGGGTCTGAATGAAGCAGAGAGTTGGGCCGAGGTGAGGGTGGTGGTGAACATGAGCCTGGGCCCACGCGTTTTGGTTCTGGGAGCCTTCGAAGGTCGGCGGGGGTTCGGAGGGCCCTGCCAGTTCTCCCACCCCGAATGAATGGCGGCGCCCCTAGCGGCCTGTGTGGGGCGGGGCAGCAGCGTGCATCCGGCGCTGGGGCCTGGGGGTCCCCAATCCCCGGCGTTGCTGCACCAGGCCCCTTAGGAAGGGAGCTTCAGGGGCTGTCCTAGGGTTAGGGTTAGCGCCCAGGAGGCCGGCAGGCCCGAGTCATCGGCTGTGCGAGGAGCAGAGGTGCGGGCCAGGTTGAGGGCGATGCCCAGCAGGAGCATGGTCCCCAGCATTTTGGCGCCCTGGGCCTTTGAATGTTGCCATGGCTCGGAGGGCCTTGCCCTTTCTCCTGCCCTGAATAACCAGCGACGCCCCTAGCGGCTCCATTGGCAGTGGGGCGGCAGGGTGAGTCCCGCACTGCGTCTTGGGGATCCCCAATCCCCAGCGTTGCAGGGCCAGTCCCCTTGGGAGGGGCTCCTCGTGGGCTGACCTAGGGTTAGAGTTAGCCCCCATGAGGCCGGCAGGCTCGATCCTCTGGCTGGGCGGCGAGAGGTGGGCGGGCTGTGGTAAAGGCGCTGGGGAGTGGGATTGTGGGCCCCTGCCTTTTGGCAAGGGAGGCTTCAAATGTCCCTGGTTTCTCCAGGGCCCTGTCTGTTCTCCCGCCCTGAATGACCAGCGGTGCCCCTAGCGGCCAGGGTGGCAGCGTTGTGGGAGGGTGAGTCTGGCTCTGGGGCTCTGAGTCACCAATCCCCAGCATTGCAGAGCCAGGCCGCGTGGGATGTCCCCACAGGGCCGACCTAGGGTTTTGGTTAGCTGCCAGGAGCCCGGCAGGCCCTATCCACCGGCTCTGAAGCAAGAGGAGGGGCGGGCTGAGGTGAGGGCGCTGGCGAGCAGGATCCCGGGAGCCAACGTTTTTGCGCGGGGAGCCTTCAAAGGTCAGCGTGGGCTCGGAAGGCCCTGCCCGATCTCCTGCCCTGATTGACCGGCGGGGCCTCTAGTGGCTCGGGTGGCTGAAGGGCAGCAGAGTGCGTCCGGCACATGGGCTCGGGGTCCCCATCCCCAGCGTTGCGACGCCAGGCCCCTTTGGAAGGGCCCCTCGGGGGCCGACCTATGGTTAGGGTTAGCCTCCAGGAGCCCCGCAGGCCCGATACACCACCTGTGCGTCGAGGGGAGAGTTGGGGCGAGGTGAGGGTGCTGGTGAACATGAGCCTGGGCCCAAGCGTTTTGGTTCGGGGCGCCTTCGAAAGTTGGCGGGGATTCGGAGGGCCCTGTCTATCCTCCCACCCTGAATGAATGGCGGTGCCCCTAGCGGCCTGCGTGGGGAGTGGTGACAGGGTGCATCCGGCGCTGGGGCTTGGGGGTCCCCAATCTCCGGTGTTACAGCACCAGGCCCCTTGGGAGGGGCCCTTCGGGGGCCAACCTAGGGTTAGGTTTAGCCCCTAGGAGGCCAGCAGGCCCTATTGCCAGCTGTGTGGAGAGCAGAGTGGCAGACCTAGGTGAGGGCGCTGGTGAGTGGGAGGGTGGACGTAGGTGTTTTGGTGCAGGGAGACCTTGAAGGTCACTGGGGACTCTGAAGACCTGCCACTTCTCTCGCCCTGAATGACCAGCGGCGCCCCTAGCTGCCTGGGTGGTGACAGTGTGGTAGGGTGAGTCTGGCTCTCGGGCTCTGAGTCACCAATCCCAAGCATTGCAGAGCCAGACCCCTTGGGATGTGCCCCACGGGGCCGACCTAGGGTTTTAGTTAGCCCCCAGGAGCATGGCAGGCACTATCCACTGGCTCTGCAGCAAACGGAGGGGCGGGCCGAGGTGAGGGCGCTGGGGAGCGGGAGCATGGGCACCAGCGTTCTGGCGCGGGGAACCTTTGAAGGTCACCGGGGACTCAGAAGGCCCTGCCCTTCTCTCACCGTGCATGACCGGTGGCGCCCCTAGAGGCCCAGGTGGCGATAGTGCGGCAGGGTGAGTCCGGCTCTGGGGCTCTGAGTCACCAATCCCCAGCGTTGCGGAGCCAGGCCCCTTGGGATGTGCCCCACGGGGCCGACCTAGGGTTTTCTTTAGAACCAAGAGCCCAGCAGACCCTTTCCAACGGGTCTGAATGAAGCAGAGAGTTGGGCCGAGGTGAGGGTGGTGGTGAACATGAGCCTGGGCCCAAGCGTTTTGGTTCAGAACGCCTTCAAAGGTCGGCGGGGGTTCGAAGTGCCCTGCAGGTTCTCCCACCCTGAATGAATGGCGGCGCCCCTAGCGGCCCAGGTGGTGAGGGGTGGCAGGGTGAGTTAGGCCCTGCAGCTCGGGTATCTCCAATCCCCAGGGATGCGGTGCCAGGCCCTTTGGGTGGGGCCCCTCGGATGACAACTTAGGGTTAGGTTTAGCCCCTAAGAACTCGGCAGGTCCTATTCGCCAGCTGCGTGGAGAGTGGAGCGGCGGACCGAGGTGAGGGCGCTGGTGTTTGGGTGCGAGGGCCCGGGCGTTTTGGCGCGGGGGGGACTCGAAAGTCACCGTGTCTCAGAGGGCCCTGCCCGTTCTCCCGCCCTGAATGAACGGCAGCACCCCAAGCCCCTGGGTGGCGGCTGGGTGGCAGGGTGAGTCAGGTGCTGAGGCTCAGGGTCCCCAATCCCCGGCATTGCGGCGCCAGGCCCCTTGGGAGGGGCCCCTCGGGGGTCGATCTAGGGTTACAGTTAGCCCCCCAGAGGCTGGTGGACCCGATCAGCATCTGAGCGGCACGCAGCAGGGTGGGCCGAGGTGAGGGCACTGGCGAGCCTGAGCATGAGCCCAAGCGTTTTAGCGTGGGGGGCCTTCGAAGGTCAGTGGGGGCTCGGAGGGACCTGCCCATTCTCCCACTCTGAATGACCGGTGGGGCCCCTAGTGGCTCAGGTGGCTGAAGGGCAGCAGGGTGAGTCCGGCACTTGGGCTCGGTTGCCCCATCCCCGGCGTTGGGGCACCAGGCCACTTGGGAAGGGCCCCTCGGGGGCCGACCTACAGTTAGGGTTAGCTCCCAGGAGGCTGGCAGGGCCTATACACCACCTGTGCGTGGAGCGGAGAGTTGGGCGGAGGTGAGGTTGCTGGTGAACATGAGCCTGGGCACAAGCATTTTGGTTCTGCGCGCCATTGGGGGTTCGGAGGACTCTGCCAGTTCTCCCACCCAGAATGAATGGCGGCGCCCCTAGTGGCCTGTGTGGGGCGGGGCGGCAGGGTGTACTGGGCGCTGGGGCTTGGGGGTTGCCAATCCCCAGAGTTCCGCCGCAAGGCTCCTTAGGATGGGACCCTCAGGGGCCATCCTAGGGTTAGGGTTAGCGCCCAGGAGGCCGGCAGGCCCGATCCGCCAGCTGTGCGAGGAGTGGAGGTGTGGGCCGAGTTGAGGGGGATGCCGAGCGGGAGTGGGGGCCCCAGCGTTTTGGCGTCCTGGGCCTTCGAATGTTGCCATGTCTCGGAGGGCCCTGCCCATTCTCCTGCCCTGAATAGCCAGCAGCACCCCTAGCAGCTCCGTTGGCGGTGGGGCTGCAGGGTGTGTTTGGAGCTGGGGCTCGGGGGTCCCCAATCTCTGTCGTTGCGGTGCCAGGCCCCTTGGGAGGGGCCCCTCGAGCGCCGACCTAGATTTAGGGTTATTTCCCAGGGCACCGGCAGGCCCGATCCGCCAGTGTGTGGCAACAGTGGGGTGGGCTGACTTGAGGGCGCTGGTGAGCGGGAGCGTGGGCCCAAGCGTTTTGGCGTGGGGGGCCTTCAAAAGTTGCCAGGGGACTGGAGGGCCCTGCCCGTTCTCCCGCCCTGAATAACCGGCGGCGACCCTGGTGCCGCGGGTTGTGGTGGGGTGGCCGGGTGAGTCCGGTGCTGGGGCTCGGAGGCCCCCAATCCCAGGCCTTGCAGCTCCAGGCTCCTTGGGAGGGGCCCATTGGGGGCCAACCTAGGTTTAGGGTTAGCCCCCATGAAGCTGGCAGGCCTCATCCACTGGCTGTGCTGCGAGCAGAGCAGCGCGCTGAGGTGAGGGCGCTGGCATACGGAGGCGTGGACCCAGCCTTTTGGCGTGCGGGGCCTTCGAAAGTCACTGGGGGCTCGGAAAGCCCTGCCCGTTCTCCCGACCTGAAAGACCGGTGGTACCCCTAGTGGCCCGGGTTGCGGTGGGGCAGCACGGTAAGTCCGGAGCTGGGGCATGGGGGTCCCCAATACTCTGCGTTGGGGCGCCAGGCCCCTTGGGAAGGGCCCTCGGGGTCCAAACCAGCGTTAGTATTAGCCCCCAGGAGGCCGGCAGGCCGATCCGCTAGCTGTGTAGAGAGCAGTGGGGCAGGCCAAGGTGAGGGCACTGTAGAGCGGGAGCATGGGCCCAAGCGTTTTGGCGTGGGGGCATTCAAAAGTTGCCAGGGGATGGGGCGCCTGGGTGGCACAGCGGTTAAGCATCTGCCTTCGGCTCAGGGCGTGATCCCGGCGTTCTGGGATCGAGCCCCACATCAGGCTCCTCTGCTGAGAGCCTGCTTCTTCCTCTCCCACTCCCCCTGCTTGTGTTCCCTCTCTCACTGGCTGTCTCTCTGTCAAATAAAAAAAAAAAAAAACAAAAGTTGCCAGGGGTTCAGAGCGCACTTCCGGTTCTACTGCGCTGAAAGCCCGACGGTGCACCTAGCGGCTCGGGTTGCAGAGGGGCGGCAGAGTGAGTCTGGTGCTGGGGCTCGGGGGTCCCCAATCCCCGGTGTTGCAGCGCCAGGCCCCTTGGGAGGGGCCCCTCGGGTGCGACCTAGTGTTAGCGTTAGCCCCCAGGAGGCCCACAGGCCCGATCCGCCAGCTGTGCGGCGAGCGGAGTGGTTGGCCGAGGTGAGGGCGCTCGCGATTGGGAGCGTGGGCCCAAGCGTTTTGGCACGGAGGGCCTTCGAAGGTCGCTGGTGGCTCTGAGGTCCCCGCACGTTCTCCCGCCCTGAATGAGGACAGTGCTCCTAGCGGGCCGGGTCCTGGCGAGGTGGCAGGGTGTCTTGCACTGGTGCTCGGGGGTCGCCAAGCCCCGGCTTAGCGGTGCCAGGCCCATTGGGAGGGGCCCCTCTTGGGCCGACGTATGGTTTGGGTTAGCTCCCAGGAGGCCTTCAGGCCCAATCAGCCAGCTGTGCGGTGAGCGGAGGGGCGGGCCGAGGTGAGGCTGCTGGCGAGCGGGTGCACGGGCCCAAGGATTTTGGCGCTGGGAGCCTTCAAAGGTCTCCAGGTGCTCTGAGGGCCCTGCCCGTTCTCCTGCCCTGAATGACCAGCGGCGCCCCTATCGGCCAGGGTGGAGGCGGGGCAACACATTGAGTCTGGCGCAGGGGCTCAGGGGTCCCCAATCCCCACGTGCCGCACCAAGCCCCTTGGGAGGGGCCCTCGTGGGCCGAACTATGGTTAGGGTTAACCCCCAGGAGGCCAGCAGGCCCGATCCGCCGGCTGTGCTGCGAGGGGAGGCGCGGGCCGAGGTGAGGGCGCTGGCGAGAAGGAGCATGGGCCTAAGCGTTTTGGGATGGGGGGCCTTCGAATGTCACAGGGGGCTTGGAGGGCCCTACACTTTCACCGCCAAAAATGACCAGTGGCGCCCCTAGCGGCCCAGCCGCCGGCAGAGCGGTAAGGTTAGTCTGGTGCTGGGGTTTGGGGCTCCCCAATCCCCGCATTGCGATGCCAGGCCCCTTGGGAAGGGCCCCTCGGTGGTCGACCTAGGGTTAGGGTTAGCCCCCAGGAGCCACGCAGGCCCGATACACCACCTGTGCATCGAGAGGACAGTTGGGCCGAAGTGAGGGTGCTGGTGAACATGAGCCTGGGTCCAAGCGTTTTGGTTCGGTGCGCCTTCGAAGGTCGGCGGGGGTTCGGAGGGCCCTGCCAGTTCTCCCACCGGGAATGAATGGCGGCGCCCCTAGCGGCCCGTGTGGGGTGGGGCGGCAGCGTGCATCCGGCGCTGGGGATTGGGGGTACCCAATCCCCGGCGTTGCGGTGCCAGGCCCCTTAGGAAGGGACCCTCAGGGGCCGTCCTAGGGTTCTAGTTAACGCCCAAGAGGCCGGCAGGCCCGAGTCGCCGGCTGTGCAAGGAGCGGAGGTGCGGGCCGAGTTGAGGGTGCTGGTGAACATGAGCCTGGGCCCAAGCGTTTTGATTCGGGGCACCTTCAAATATAGGTGGGGGCTTGGAGGGCCCTACCCGTTCTCCCGCACTGAATGACCGGCTACACTCCTAGCGGCCTGTGTGGTGGCAGGGCGGCAGGGTGAGTCTGGCGCTGGGGCTCAGGGGTCCACAATTCCCGGTGTTGTGGTGCCAGGGCCCTTGGGAGGGGCCCTTGGGGGTCGATCTAGGGTTATGGTTAGCCCCCAGCAAGCCGGTGGACCCGATCAGCGGCTGTGCAGCACGCGGAGGGTTGGGCCGAGGTGAGGGCGCTGGCGAGACTGAGCATGAGCCCAAGTGTTTTAGTGCGGGGGTCTTCGAAGGTCGGTGCGGGCTCAGAAGGACCTGCCCGTTCTCCCGCACTGAATGACCGGCGGGGCCCCTAGAGGCTCCGGGGCCTGAAAGGCAGCAGGTTGAGACCGGCACTTGGGTTGGGGTCCCCATTCCCGGCATTGTGGCGCCAGGCCACTTGGGAAGGGCCCCTCCGTGGCCGACCTACAGTTAGGGTTAGCCCTCAGGAGGCCAGCAGGCCCAATACACCGCCTGTGTGTTGAGCGGAGAGTTGGGCAAGGTGAGGGTGCTGGTGAACATGAGCCTGGACCCAAGTGTTTTGGTTCAGGGCGCCTTCGAAGGTCAGTGGGCATTCGAAGGGCCCTGCCTGTTCTCCCACCCTGAATGAATGGCGGCGCCCCTAGTGGCACGTGTGGGCGGGGCAGCAGGTTGCATCCAGCGCTGAGGATTGGGGGTTCCCAATCCTTGGCGTTGTGGCGCCAGGCTCCTTAGGAAAGGCCTCTCAGGGGCCGTCCTAGGGTTAGGACTAGCGCCCAGGAGGCCGGCAGGCCCGATCCGCCAGCTGTGTGAGGAGTGGACATGCGGGCCCAGTTGAGGCCAATGGCAAGCAGGGGCATGGTCCCCAGCGTTTTGGCGTCCTGGGCCTTCGAATGTTGCCATGGGTCATAGGGCCGTGCCCGTTCTCCTGCCCTGAATAACCAGAGATGCCCCTAGCGGCTCCGTTGGCGGTGGGGTGGCAGGGTGAATCCCACACTGTGGCTCAGGGATCCCCAATCCCCAGCGTTGCAGGGCCAGGCCCCTAGGGAGGGGCTCCTCGTGGGCCGACCTAGGGTTAGAGTTAGCCCTGATGAGGCCAGCAGCCCCAATCCTCTGGCTTGACAGCGAGAGGTGGGTGGGCGGAGGTAAAGGTGCTGGCGATCGGGAGCATGGGCCCCTGCATTTTGGTGCAGGAGGCTTCAAATATCGCCGGTTTCTCCAGGGCCCTGTCCCTTCTCCTGCCCTGAATGACTGGCGGCGCCCCTAGCGGCCTGGGTGGCGGGGTTGCAGCAGGGTGAGTCTGGCTCTGGGGCTTGGGGTCCCAGATCCCTGGTGTAGCGGCACCAGGACCCTTGGGAGGGGCCCCTGGGGGGCCGACCTAGGGTTAGGGTTAGCCCCCAGGAGGCCGGCAGGCCCTATCTGCTCGCTCTGCGGCGAGTAGAAGGGCGGGCCGAGGTGAGGGCGCTGGGAAGTGGGAACTTGGACACCAGCGTTTTGGTGTGGGGAGCCATTGAAGGTCACCGTGGGCTCAGAAGTCCCTGCCCCTTCTCTCTCCCTGAATGACCGGCGGCGCCCCTAGCGGCCCAGGTGGCGATAGTGCAGCAGGGTGAGTCCGGCTCTGGGGCTCTGAGTCACTAATCCCCAGCGTTGCAGAGCCAGGCCCCTTGGGATGTGCCCCACGAGGCCGATCTAGGGTTTTGTTTAGCCCCCAGGAGCCTGGCAGGCCCTATCCACCGGCTCTGAATCAAGCGGAGGGGCGGGCTGAGGTGAGGGCGCTGGGAGCAGGAGCATGGGAGCCAACTTTTTTGTGCTCCGGGCCTTCGAAGGTCAGCACGGGCTCAGAGGTCCCTGTCCGTTCTCCTGTCCTGATTGACCCGTGGTCCCCTAGCGGCTTGGGCGGCTGAAGGGCAGCAGGGTGAGTCCGGCACTTGGGCACGGGGTCCCCATCCCCAGCGTTGCGACGCCAGGCCCCTGGGGATGGGCCCCTCGGGGGCCGACCTATGGTTATGGTTAGCCCCCAGGAGCCACGCAGGCCCAATACACCACCTGTGCATCGAGAGGACAGTTGGGCCGAAGTGAGGGTGCTGGTGAACATGAGCCTGGGCCCACACGTTTTGGTTCTGGGTGCCTTCGAAGGTCGGCGGGGGTTCGGAGAGCCCTGCCAGTTCTCCCACCCTGAATGAATGGCGGCGCCCCTAGCGGCCCGTGTGGGGCGGGGCGGCAGAGTGCATCTGGCGCTGGGGCTGGGGGTACCCAATCCCCGGCGTTGCGGTGCCAGGCCCCTTAGGAAGGGACCCTCATGGGCCGTCCTAGGGTTCTAGTTAGTGCCCGGGAGGCCGGCAGGCCCAAGTCGCCAGCTGTGCAAGGAGCGGAGGTGCGGGCCGAGTTGAGGGTGCTGGTGAACATGAGCCTGGGCCCAAGCGTTTTGATTCGGGGCGCCTTCGATAGTAGGTGGGGGCTCAGAGGGCCCTACCCGTTCTCTCGCCCTGAATGACCGGCGGCGCCCCTAGCGGCCTGTGTGGTGGCAGGGCGGCAGGGTGAGTCTGGCGCTGGGGCTCAGGGTTCCCCAATCCCCGGTGTGCAGTGCCAAGACCCTTGGGAGGGGCCCTCGGGGGTCGATCTAGAGTTACGGTTAGCCCCCAGGAAGCCGGTGGACCCGATCAGTGGCTGTGCAGCACGCGGTGGGTTGGGCCGAGGTGAGGGCACTGGCGAGACTGAGCATGAGCCCAAGTGTTTTAGTGCGGGGGGTGTTCAAAGGTCGGTGGGGGCTCAGAATGACCTGCCCGTTCTCCCGCTCTGAATGACTGGTGGGGCCCCTAGAGGCTCTGGGGCCTGAAGTGCAGCAGGTTGAGACCGGCACATGGGTTGGGGTTCCAATTCCCGGCTTTATGGTGCCAGGCCATTTGGGAAGGGCCCCTCCGTGGCCGACCTACAGTTAGGGTTAGCCCTCAGGAGGCCAGCAGGCTCGATACACCTCCTGTGCATAGAGACGACAGTTGGGCCTAAGTGAGGGTGCTGGTGAACATGAGCCTGGGCCCAAGCGTTTTGGTTCTGGGCGCCTTCGAAGGTCGGCGGGGGTTCGGAGGGCCCTGCCAGTTCTCCCACCACGAATGAATGGCGGCGCCCCTAGCGGCCCGTGTGGGGCGGGGCGGCAGCGTGCGTCCCGCGCTGGTGCTTGCTGGTCGGCAATCTCCGGCGTTGCGCTGCAAGGCTCCTTAGGAAGGGACCCTCAGGGGCCGTACTAGGGTTAGGGTTAGCGCCCAGGAGGCTGGCAGGCCCGAGTCACCGGCTGTGCGAGGAGTGGAGGTGTGGACCGAGTTGAGGGGGATGCGGAGAGGGAGCGTGGGCCTCAGCATTTTAGCGTCCTGGGCCTTTGAATGTTGCCTTGTCTCGGAGGGCCCTGCCCATTCTCCTGCCCTGAATAACCAGCGGCGCCCTTAGCGGCTCCATTGCGGTGGGGTTGCAGGGTGAGTCCTGAGCTGCGGCTCGGGGATCCCCAATCCCCAGCATTGTGGGGCCAGGCCCTTTGGGAGGGGCTCCTCCTGGGCCGACCTAGGGTTAGAGTTAGCACCCAGGAGGCCAGCAGGCCCAATCCTCTGGCTGGTTGGTAAGAGGTGGGTGGGCCGAGGTAAAGGCCCTGGGGAGCGGGAGCGTGGGCCCCTGCATTTTGGCGCGGGAGGCTTCAAATGTCGCCGGTTTCTCCAGGGCCCTGTCCCTTCTCCCGCCCTGAATGAGTGGTGGCGCCCCTAGTGGCCTGGGTGGCAGCGTTGCGGCAGCGTGAGTCTGGTTCTGGGTCTTGGAGTCCCCGATCCCCGGCGCATAGGCACAAGAATCCTTGGGAGGGACCCTGGAGGGCCGACCTACAGTTAGGGTTAGCCCCCACAAGGCCGGCAGGGTGGATCCACCCTCTGTGCAGGGAGCGGAGGGGCGGGCCGAGGTGAGGGCGCTGGGGAGCGGGAGCGTGGGCACCAGGGTTTTGGCACGGGGAGCCTTCGAAGGTCGCCAGTGGCTTGGAGGACCCTGTCCGTTCTTGCGCCCTGAATGACCGGCGGCGCCCCTAGTGGCCTGAGTGGCAGCAGGGAGGCAGGGTGAGTCTGGCTATGGGGCCTGTGGTCCTAGTCCCAGGCTTGGTGGCCACAGGCCCCTTGGGAGGGGCCCCTCTGGGGCCTGACTAGCTTTAGGGTTAACCCCAGGAGTCCAGCAGCCTGATCCGCTGGCTGTGCGTCGAGCGGAGGGGCGGGCCGAAGTGAATGCGCTGGCGAGCCGGAGCGTGGGCCCAAGTGTTTTGGCGTGGGGGGCCTTCAAAGGTCACCAGGGGCTCAGAGGGCCCTGCCTGTTCTCTCGACCTGTGATGACGTTGCCCCTAGCGTGCCGGGTCACGGCGGGGTGGCAGGGTGAGTCTGGAGCTAGGGCTCGTGGGTCCCCAATCCCCAGTGTGGCGGCGCCAGGCACTTGGGAGTGGTCCCTCGGGGGCCTACCTAGGGTTAGGGTTAGCCCAAAGGAGGCCGGCAGGCCCGTTCTGCCGGCTGTGCGGTGAGAGGAGTGGTGGTCCAAGGTGAGGGCGCTGGCGAGCGGGAGCATGGGCCCAAGGGTTTTGGCGCGGGACTCCTTCAAAAGTCGCCGGGGGCTCAGAGATCCATGCCCCTTCTCCCGCCCTGAATGACTGGCGGCGCCCCTAGCAGCCCGGGTGGCGGCGGGGAGGCTGGGTGAGTCTGGCGCTCATGCTTGTGGGTCCCCAATATCTGGCCTTGCAGAGCCAGTACCCTTGGGAAGGGCCCCTCGGGGGCCGACCTAGGTTTAGGGTTAGCCCCCAGGAGCCCGGCAGGCCCGATCCGCCAACTGTGTTGCGAGCGGAGTGGAGGGCTGAGGTGAGCGCGCTGGCGAGCAGGAGCATGGGCCCAAGCGTTTTGGCGCAGGGGCCTTCGAAGGTCGCCGGGGGCTCAGAGGGCCCTGCCCCTTCCTCTGCCCTGAAGGACCGGCGGCGCCCCTAGCAGCCCGGGTGGCGGCGGGGTGGCAGTGAAAGTCTGGCGCTGGGGCTCGATTGTCCCCAATCCCCAGAGTGATGGCGCCAGTCCCCTTGGGAGGGGCTCCTCAGGGGCTGAATTAGGGTTAGGGTTAGCCCCCAGGAGGCTGGCAGGCCCGATCCACTGGCTGTGTGGTGAGCGGAGGGTGGGGCCCAGGTGAGGGCAATGGTGAACAGGAGGGGGGCCCAAGCGTTTTGGGGCGCGTTGCCTTTGAAGGTCTCAGGGGGCGTGGAGGGCCCTGCAAGTTCTCCCACTCTGAATGAGGACGGCGACCCTAGCAAGCCAGGTCTTCGCAGGGCACCAGGGTGAGTCCGGCACTGGTGCTCAGGGGTTCCCAATCCCCGGCGTGGTGGTGCCAGACCCCTTGGGAGGGGCCCCTCGACAGCCAACCTAGGGTTAGGGTTAGACCCCAGGAGGCCGCCAGGCCCTATCCGCTGGTTGTGCAGCTTGCGGAGGGGCTGGCCGAGGTGAGGGCATTGGTGAGCAGAAGCGTGGGCCAAAGCATTTTGGCGCGGGGGGCCTTCGAATGTCACCGGGGGCTTGGAGGGCCCTGCCCGTTCTCCAACCTAGATGACCGGTGGCGCCCCTAGCGGCCTGGGTGTCGATGGGGTGGCAGGGTGTGTCCGGCGGTTTGGCTCGGGGGTCCCCAATCACCAGCGTGGCAGCGCCAGGCCCCTTGGAAGGGGCCTCTCGTGAGCTGACCTAGGGAAGGGTTAGCCCCCAGGAGGCCAGCAGACCCGATCCGCCGGCTGTGCGGCGAGCGAGGGGTGGGCTGAGGTGAGCACGCTGGCGACTGGGAGCGTGGGCCCAAGCATTTTGGCACAGGGGGCCTTTGAATGTCACCGGGGGCTCGGAAGGCCCTGCCCGTTCTCCCGCCTTGAAAGACCGGTGGCTCCCCTAGCGGCCGGTGTGGTGGTGGGCCGGCAGGGTGAGTCTGGAGCTGGGGCTCGGGGGTCCCCAATCCCCGGCGTGGCAGCGCCGGGCACTTGGGAGTGGTCCCTTGGGTGCCGACCTAGCGTTAGGGTTAGCTCAAAGGAGGCCAGAAAGCCCCATCCACCGGCTGTGCGGATTATGGAGTGGCAGGCCAAGGTGAGGGCTCTGGCTAGCGGGAGCATGGGCCCAAGTGTTTTTGCACGGGGGGCCTTCCAAGGTCGCCGGGGGCTCAGAGGTCCCTGCCTGTTCTCCCGCCCTGAATGAGTGTCGGCGCCCCTAGCAGCCCGGGTGGCTGCAGGGCGGCAGGGTGAGTTCGGCGCTGGTGCTTGGGGGTCCCCAAGCAGGGGCATGGCGGTTCCAGGCCCCTTGGGAGGGGCACCTCGGGGGCTGACATAGGGTTTGTGTTAGCCCCCAGGAGGCCGGCAGGCCCGATCTGCCAGCTGTGCGGCGTGCAGAGGGGCAGGCTGAGGTAAAGGTGCTGGAGACCAGGAGCGTGGGCCCAGGCGTTTTGGCGTGGGGGCCTTCGAAGA
Organism: Ursus americanus; assembly: GCF_024610735.1. Taxonomy (NCBI): domain Eukaryota; kingdom Metazoa; phylum Chordata; class Mammalia; order Carnivora; family Ursidae; genus Ursus; species Ursus americanus. The sequence goes on from NW_028273633.1 coordinate 1,094,910, forward strand.
TCGAGGGTGGCTCGGAAGGCTCTGCACGTTCTCCAGCCGGGAATGACCGGCGGCGCCCCTCGCGGCCCTGGTGGAGGCGGGGCAGCAGGGTGCGTCTGGTGTTGCGGCTCAGGGGTCCCCAATCCCTGGTGTGGCAGTGCCAGGCCCCTTGGGACGGGCCCCTCTGGGGCCGACCTAGGGTTAGGGTTAGCCCCCAGGAGGATTGCAGGCCCGATCCGCCAGCTGTTCAGAGAGTGGAAGGGCTGGCCGACGTGAGGGCGCTGGTGAGTGGTAGCTTGGCCCAAGCGTTTTGGTGCGGGAGGCCTTGGATGTTCGCCAGGGGCTCGGAGGGCCTTGCCAGTTCTCCCACCCTGAATGACCGGCGGTGCCTCTAGCAGCCATGGTGGCAGCAGGGTGCAGGGTGAGTCTGGAGCTGGGGCACAGGGGTTCCCAATCCCTGGTGTGGCAGCTCCAGGCACTTGGGGGGGAACCTCAGGGGCTGACCTAGGGTTAGGGTTAGCTCAAAGGAGGCCGTCAGGCCCGATACACCAGCTGTGCAGTGAGGGGAGTGGCGGGCCGAGGTCAGGGCGCTGGCAAGCAGGAGCGTGGGCCCAAGCGTTTTGGCGAGGGGGCCTTCGAAGTTCGCCGGGGGCTCGGAAGGACCCTGCCCGTTCTCCCGCCCTGAATGACCTGCGGCGCCCCTAGTGGGCCGGGTGACGGCGGGGCTGCAGGGTGTGTTCAGAGTTGGGGCTCGGGGGTCCCCAATCTCTGTCGTTGTGGTGCCAGGCCCCTTGGGAGGGGCCCCTCGGGCGCCGACCTAGAGTTAGGGTTATCCCCCAGGGCACTGGCAGGCCCGATCCGCCGGCTGTGCGGCGACGGTGGTGCGGGCTGAGGTGAGGGCGCTGGTGAGTGGGAGCATGGGCCCAAGCGTTTTGGCGTGGGGGGCCTTCAAAAGTTGCCGGGGGCTCGGAGGGCCCTGCCCATTCTCCCGCCCTGAATGACCGGCGGAGCCCCTAGCGGCTCGGGTGGCAGTTGAGCCGCAGGGTGAGTCCGGCGCTGGGTCTCGGGGGTCTGAATCCCTGATGTTGTGGGCCAGGCCCCTTGGGAAGGGCCCCTCAGGGGTCGACCTAGTGTTAGGGTTAGTCCCAAATATGCTGGCAGGCCTGATCCCCCGGCTGCGTGGCGATCGGAGGGGCGGGCCGAGGTGAAGCGTTGGCGAGCGGGAGCATGGGCCCAAGCGTTTTGGCGCGGGGAGACTTTGAAGTTCGCCAGGGGCTCGGAGGGACCTACCCATTCTCCCGCCCTGAATGACCGGCGGCGCCCCTAGCGGGCCGGGTGGCGGCGGGGCGGCACAGTGTGTTCGGAGCTCGGGTTCGGGGGTTCGCAATCCCTGCGTTGCGAGGCCAGGCCCCTTGGGAGGGGCTCCTTGGGGGCCAACTTAGGGTTAGGGTTAGCCCCCTGGAGGCCGGCAGCCCAGATCCGCCATCTGTGCAGCGAGTGGAGGGGCAGGCCGAGCTGAGGGCACAGGCAAGCGTGATCGTGGGCCCAAGCGTTTTGGCGCGGGGTGCCTTCGAAGGCCATCCGGGGCTTAGAAGGCCCTGCCTGTTCTCACACCCTGAATGATCAGTGGCGCCGAGTGGCCTGGGTGTTGGCGGGGCGGCAAGGTGAGTCTGGCGCTGCGGCTCGGGGGTCAGCAATCAGACACGTTGTGGCGCCAGGCCCCATCGTACGAGCCCCTCTGGGGCCAACCTAGGGTTAGGGTTAGCCCCCAGGAGGCCGGCAGGCCCGATCCGCCGGCTGTGGGGCGAGGGGAGGGGCGGGCCGAAGTGAGGGCACTGGCGAATGGGACCGTGGGCCCAAGCATTTTGGCACGGGGCTCCTTCGAATGTCGTCGTGGGCTAGGAGAGCCCCGCTTGTTCTCCCGCTCTGAATGACCGGCGATGCCCCTAGCGGTCCGGGTGGCAGCGGGACAGCAAGGTGAGTCCTGGCTGGGGCTCGGGGGTCCCAATCTCCGGCTTTGCCATGCCAGACCCCTTGGGAGGGGCCCCTCGGGAGCCGACCTAGGGTTAGTGTCAGCCCCCAGGAGGCCATCAGGCCCGATCCGCCAGTTGTGCGGCGAGCGGAGGGGCGCGGAGGTGAAGGCGCTGGCGAGCCGGAGCGTGGGCCCAAGCGTTTTGGCTTCGTGGGCCTTCGAAGGACGACAGGGACTCGGAGGGCCCTGTCCCTTCTCCCGCACTGAATATCCTGCGGCGCCCCTAGCAGCCGGGTGGCGGCGGGGTGGCAGGATGAGTCCGGCGCTGGGGCTCGGGGGTTCGCAATCCCCGGTGTTGCGCTGCCAGGCTCCTTGGAATGGACCACTCGGGGGCCGACCTAGGGTTAGGGTTAGCCCCCAGGAAGCCGGCAGGCCCGATCTGCCAGCTGTGCGGCGAGCAGAGGGGCGGGCTGAAGTGAGGGCACTGACTAGCGGGAGCGTGGGCCCAAGTGTTTTGGCGCGGGGGGCCTTCGAAGGTCTCCGGTGGCTTGGAGGGCCCTTCACATTCCTCCGCCCTGAATGACCGGCGGCGACCCTACTGGCCCGGGTGGCGGCGGGGTGGCAGGTTGAGTCCAACACTGGGGCTCTGGGGTCCCCAATCCCCGGTGTTGTGGCGCCAGGCCCCTTGGGAGGTGCCCCTCGGGGGCCGACCTAGGCTTAGGGTTTACCCCCAGGAGGCCGGTAGGCCCGATCCGCTGGCTGTGTGGCGAACGGAGGGACGGGCCGATGTGAGGGCGCTGGAGAGAGTGAGCCCGGGCCCAAGCGTTTTGGTGCGGGGGACCTTCGAAAGTCGCCAGGGGCTTGGAGGGCCCTGCCCGTTCTCCCGCCCTGAGTGACCAGTGGCGCCCATAGTGGCCCGGGTGGCGGCGGTCCGGCAGGGTGAGTCTGACACTGGGGCTCAGGGGTCCCCAATCCCCGGCGTTGCGGCTCTAGGCCCCTTGGGAGGGGCTCCTCGGGGGCTGACCTAGGATTAGGATTAGCCCCCAGGAGGCCGGCAGGCCCGATCTGCCAGTTGTGTGGCGAGTGGAGGGACGGGCCGAGGTGAGGGCGCTGGCGAGCGGGAGTGTGGGCTGAAGCATTTTGGCGGAGGTACCTTTGAAGGTCGCCTGGGGCTTGGAGGGCCCTGCCCGTTCTCACGCCCTGAATGACCGGCGGCGCCGCTAGCGGCCCGGGTGTCGGTGGGGCAGCACAGTGAGTCTGGCGCTGCAGCTCGGGGTTCAGCAATCAGAGACGTGGCGCCAGGCCCCATCGGATGAGCCCCTCGAGGGCCGACCTAGGTTTAGGGTTAGCCCCCAGGGGGCCAGAGGCCCGATCCGCCAGCTGTGCAGCGAGCGGAGGGGCAGGCCGAGGTGTGGGCGCTGGAAAGCGGGAGCGTGTGCCCAAGCGTTTTGGCGTGGGGGGCCTTAAAAGGTGGCCGGGGGCTCGAAAGGCCCTTCCCATTCTTCCGCCCTGAATGACCGGCGGCGCCCCTAGCGGCCCGGGTAGTGGCAGGGCGGCAGGTTGAGTCTAACGCTGGGGCTCTGTGGTCCCAAATCCCCGGCTTTGCGGTGCCAGGCCCCTTGGGAGGGGCCCCTCGGGGGCCGCCCTAGTGATAGTGTTAGCCCACAGGAGGCCGGCAGGCCTGATCCGCTGGCTGTCAGGCGAGCGGAGGGGCAGGCCGAGATGAGGGCGCTGGTGAGAAGGAGCGTGGGCCCAAGCGTTTTGGCATGGGGGGCTTCAAAGGTCGCAGAAGGCTCGGAGTGCCCTGCCCATTCTCCTGCCCTGAATGACGCGCGGCGCCCCTAGCAAACTGGGTGGCCGGGTGGTGGCAAGTTGAGTCCGGTGCAGGGGCTCGGGGGCACCCCATCCCTGGCGTTGCGGTACCCGGCCTCTTCGGCGCCGCCCTAGGGTTAGGGTTAGCGCACAGGAGGCTGGCAGGCTTGCTCCACCAGCTGTGGGGCGAGTGGAGGGGCAGGCCGAGGTGAGGGCGCTGGCGAGCGGGAGTGTGGGCCAGAGCATTTTGGCTTTGGCTCGGGGTGCCTTCGAAGGTCACAGGTGACTCGGAGGGTCCTGCCCGTTCTGTTGCCCTGAAGGACTGGCGAAGCCCCTAGTGCCCCACGTGGTGGTGGGGCGGCAGGGTGCGTCCGGCACTGGGACTTGGGAGTCCCCAATCCCTGGCATGCGGTGCCAGGCCACTTGGGAGGGGCCATTTGAGGGCGACCAAGGGATAGGGTTAGCCCCCAGGAAGCCAGCAGGCCTGATCCGCCAGCTCTGCAGCAAGCTTAGGGGTGGGCCGAGGTTAGGGTGCTGGCGAGCAGGAGAGTGGGAGCCAGAGTTTTTGCATGGGGGGCCTTTGAAGGTCGCAGGCAGATCAGAGGGCCCTGCCCGTTCTCCCTTCCTGAATGACTGGCAACGACCCTAGCGCCCTGGGAGCTTGGGGTTGGCAGAGTGAGTCCAGCACTGGGGCTCGGGGGTCCCAAATCCCCGGCATTGAGGTGCCAGGCTCCTTGGGAGGGGCACCTCAGGGACCGACGTAGGGTAAGTGTTAGCCCCCAGGAGTGCAGCAGGCCCGTTCCCCCAGCTCTGCGGCAGGCGTAGGGGAAGGCCGAGATGAGGGCACTGGCGAGAGGGAGTGTGGACCCAAGCATTTTGGCGCGGGGGGACTTCAAAAGTCGCCGGGGGCTTGGAGGGCCCTGTCCGTTCTCTCGCCCTGAAAGACTGGCGGCCCCCCTAGCAACCCGGGTTGCTGTGGGGCGGCAGGGTGACTCCGGCGCTGGGCTCAGGGATCCCCAATCCCTGGCGTTGTGGTGCCAGGCCCCTTGGGAGAGGCCCCTCGGGGGCCGACCTAGGGTTAGGGTTCGTCCGCAGGAGGCCGGCAAGCCCGCGCTAAGTGGTTCTGGCAATGTAACAAAAATGCCATACACTTATCTGTAAGAAATAACAGTGTACAGGAACGCTCTTAGCCCTAACATCATCCTTTCTGAATATTGAAGACAGCCCCAAGGTGGTCGTGGAAGTCTGACGAAAGGGCTAAGCACTTTTCTCTGAGTCACCACACTATACAGGGAAAGACCAATGTACATCATCTTTCAAAAGTAGGAAGCATTAATGAAAAGGTTCTGGAATTTCGAGGACTCTGACCCATCCTTATTGGTAATAAACCACCCTGTACAGGAAAACACCTTCAACTCTCATCAGCCTCCTCAATCCTGATTCCAATTCAACTTTGGGTGTGTAGGACTAGGGAAATGTCCACATCTTATTGCTAAGAAAGAACGATGTCAGAGTAATGCCCGACAAGTCACATCAGCCTTCCTGAAGACGGAAGCAGGAATCAAGGTGGTTATGTTACCATGAGGTAAGGAAGATGAGCATATAAGTGAGAAACAACAGTGGGCAGGACCTCTCTTCCAACGAACAGTATCTTTGCTTAATGTTGAATCCCTATGGTAAGTGCTTGTAGGCATTTGTGAGGTCAAAATCTTAAGTGTTTTGTAAAACCTCTTGGCCATTCACAGATGATACTAAGGTAGTTGGGGACTCCTAGGCAGTGATTTGCCCACTGTCGAAAATATGAGAAGATAAAAGAGACAGATGAGGTCTCCTCAGGCATTGTCCTTTATCCTCATCCTCCGTGAGGATGGCCATCTCTGGACAGCTCAGTGGCAGGGTCTCATTCACAGTGGGGGCATCTGTTCCTCACAGACATCAGGCAGGGAAATGGATTTGGTTCTCTGTGCCAGCCCAGCCACAGCTGAGTGTCACAGCACCCTCTCGTGGGCTCATAAGAGTTTCACTGTCACCAGGCAGGTCACTGTATTTGATAAACCACTGTAAGAGTTTGCAATTGCCTTCATCTGCAACCTCCTAGAAGCAAATGCAGGTCTCTGGTACCATGTGAAGTCATGTGAAGGCATCGTGAGAAAGTGTCTTTTGCTTAAGAAAAACATGGAGCTGGGGCTCCTGGCTGGCTCAGCCAGTTAAGCATGTGCCTTTGGCTCAGGTTATGATCCCAGGGTTCTGGGATCGAGCCGAGGCTCCCTGCTCAGCAGGAAAGGAGGTAGGGAAATAGCTTAGAACCCACAGAGAATGTGAATAAAGGGGAGTGAAATGGAACTTGGTCTGTGTTTTGCTTTAGGGATTGGAAGTTAGTTTTTTCTCAATTCTGATTGTTCTTGAAACAGAGAAGCTGTATTGGTTTTTTTTTTACCTTTAATTTTTTTCTAATAATAATCTTTTATTATGATATGTTAGTCACTATACAGTATTTCCTTAGTTTTTGATGTAGTGTTCCGTGATTCATTATTTGCATATAACACCCAGTGCTCCATGCAATATGTACCTTCCTTAATACCCATCACTGGCCCATCCCAATCCCCCACCCCTCTCCCCTCTGAAGCCCTCAGTTTGTTTCCCAGAGTCCATAGTCTCTCGTGGTTCATTCCCCCTTCTGTTTAGGGTCCATTGTCTAAAGGGACAGCCAGTGGAAGTTCACCAAATATAAGATCAAAATTTCATTGTTCATTATAGATGCCGCCAAGTAGTTCCCAGACATTTCATTCTACTGTAGTAATTCATTATACCTGTGCAGGTGCACGTGGAAGACAATTGATGCATGCATAGTGGTAATAAAACACGCCCCTCAGTAGTACAATAAGAGAGGATACATATGTGTAAAATTATTCGACTACAGCTTCCATGCTTTCCCTTTGGTTCCTTATTATCTATGAAATTGGACAATTTTTGTTCTCTAGGCTTAAAACTCATTGTCAAGTATTCAGAGTTTTTCAATGCTGATCTTCTCCTGTAAAAGTTACCAAAAATCTAAAATATGTATGATCTTTAAAAAATGCTATATTGAAAATTACAGCAGGGAAGTTTCATTTTGTGAATATTGTGTCAATGGATCTCTATTTTGACATCAGTGTTCATTAGAAATGATGACATTTCATGTGAGTATAAATATCAATGTGTAAAAGAAAAGGTAGGAAGAACCTTGAATGTTTAAGTAATTGGTGAAATGACAGGTGTGTGTGTGTGTGTGTGTGTGTGTGTGTGTGTGTGTGTGTGTGTTTGTGTGTGTAATTGATTTTCAGTGAATGGTTCAGCTTCTTGTAGGGCCTCCGAGAGAGCCCAGGTGAACCTTTCAATGAGTTGATATCTGTTTTCAGAACATGGGAATCTCTTAGTCCAATAGTCAATCAGGCAAGCTTTGAGGTCTTGAAGTCCTCAGCGATGGTGTTGCAGACCCTTGTGAGCAAACCCTAGGGTATGGTCAGAGCCCTCATTAGCTGGTACCAAGGTGTGACGATTTCAGACAGCATTTCCCAAAGAAGTACCTCTTGAGTCTCTGTCCTTGTCAGTTCCCTACACTTCCTTACACTAGTTATGTGATCAGTGTGTTTCAGGATAATCCCCACATGTGATTTTTGCTATTTCCTACTAGTCCTATCTGTTTCTCATCTTCTTCTTTTATGGTAGGGGTTCGGAAGCAACTGTGTGGTGGAGGAAGGGGTGTGCTAGTTGTCTGCCTTCAGAGGACTGAATGATGCCTAGAAATTGTACTGTAGTTTGAGGTCAATTGTCCATCCTCTGAGTGTCAGGAATTCCATCACTTTACTTTGATGCTAGTCTGTTCTTCAAGCTGTCCTCAGAAATAAGGACGTCATCCATCTAGGGAATACTGGTTTCTGTGTATGTTTTCATTTTAGGAAAGGCCTTGCTCTTCCTTAAAATAATACTGTAGAGCACCCTTTCCTGTTGTTATTGGCCATCAGTCAATCTTTTGTGAAGTATTCGTTTATAAATAGACTTTCTATGGTTGATGAGCAGGAATTCTTTATTGACAAGTCTTTGTCAGTGTGTGTATTGCAAATCTTTACTTCCCAGCCTGCGGTTCACTTTTTCATTTTCTTATGGTCATAAGATAAGGAGAAATGTCACATTTTTATGAATTCCCACTGAATTCTTTTAAATGGTTAAAGCACCCTATGTCCTACCCCAAGATTGACAGGTTCTACATTTTCTTTCAGAAACTGTCCAATGGGAAGCTACAATCCATCTCAAATTTATAAATTGCATTTTTAGTTCTAATAGGGTATTTATAGACTGTTTTGGATTTTCTATGTACACAATTGTATTATCTGTGAATAGTCACATTTATCCCCTCAATTCTTATACTTTTTGTTTCTCTTGCCTTCTAACACTGGTAGATTCTCCGATGCAACGTTGAATAGAGCAGGATTGTTTGAAGATTTTAATATACCTTTCTCAATATCTGAAAGAAAAAGCAGACAAAACATTGGTAACAAATCTGACCTAATTGACATAGAGGGAACATTCCATAATAAGTGCAGAATACATTATTTTCAAGTGGTCATAGACTCTTTACCCAAATAGATGATAGGTGGGGCCACGAATGAAGTCTACAAATGTTAAACCCTGAAATTAACTAGATTCTATTCTTAGACCACAGGCGAATTGAGCCACGGTCATAGCGAAAAGAAAATCAAGAAGTCCTTCAATGTTTAAAATTAAATGGAACTTTGCTACATATCCTAAAGGTCAGAGAGGGAATCTCAATGGAAATTCTGAACCTTTTCTACATGAGGGCTCACACACAATGGCACTTTCTTTGTGAAGAGCATTATAATAACCTAGACAGGAGTTGAGCCTTAAGTCAGAGTTCTTCCTGCCCCAGCCACACCTGGCAGCCTTGGCCTGTGGTCCCCTTCAGCTGTCCTTTCTGGTGGCCCTGAGCTAAGGGGGTCAACATGGCCATATGGAAATGGGAAGCTCCCCACTCATAGTGATGATGGTGCCCCCTCCCCACCTGCCCATTCTGGTGGCTCTGAGCTAAGGGGGTTAACATGGCCGTATGGAAATTAGACGCTCCCCACTCTTAGTGATGACGTTGCTATCGTATCATCCTCACCAGTCCAACAACATGATTTCTGAGTGAAATATGACACAAGAGTGACTTCTTGGCCTTCCTTCAGGTTTGAAAATCATCTGGTGAGTCATCTATTCGAAATATGGATTCAACATGTGTTCTTTCTTCTGGAAAAGAAATAGACCTAATAGCAATTATGCCTTCCTGAGCACCTGTTCCTGAGAGACATCATACTGGCTCTTTGTAGCATTCTGCCTCTTAAACTTCTCAACTAGGGTGTAGATATTTTTAGGCACATTTTCAGGTGGTTAGACAGGGACTCGGATGATATGAGTCACAGAGGATTTTAGTGTCAGAAACATAAGTGGGATTCCCAAATTGACTCCAAATCCCTTGTTGTTCCATACAGGGTACTATCTTCCTCTTAACTCTGGCCTTCTCGATCTGGAAACCTATCAAGTATCAGGATTTTCTTGTCATGTGGACAACTGGAACGAATTCAGCGGGCCTTTTCACCTCTGCCCATGGTGATCATTAAGATCATTATCTCAGTGGAGGACCTCTGGGTAAGATACTCAAAGATCCTTAGGAATACAGAGAGTATAATATTTTTCTGGTATTAAAGTTACTGAAACCAACTATCTTTTTTAGTCCATTCTGGCTCTGGTATGTTCAGAGGGTGCTGTAAAACAGGTCTGAAATAGTATTTAAAAACACTCAGCTCAGCCTCTTCTACAAAGTGAGCCAATGCTTATAAACATGGCTAAAATATTACCTTACCTACGATGACTTCCCAGCCATCGTAGTGTTTATATGGTATGACTGTGACTTATATTAGTCAACATTTGCAGAGAAAGAACTTAGTGCATCCAGGGGGCACTTCATGTTGAAATTAGTTGGTGACAACGAGCTACTGTGTTTTATTCTGCAGTCCAAGGGAATGGTGCCAGACATCTCTAAGTTGTCTAGCAGTTCTACAATTCTAATTTTAAGTGGTCTGTGTGCTTCAGAGATTTGGGCAGAAGAAGGGCAGGAGTCCAGAGACTGTGAACACTTCTGTTACCTGTGCTGACCATGGAGCAGGCAGCCTTTCGTGGGTATCATTTTGATTTCTTGGTACTCTTGTGAAAGGTGCTTTTGTCTCAAATTCCTCCATTTAGGAGTAATTATAATGATGAAAGTAATTTTTATCTTATATCATCTGTGGGCCCTGATCCTGGGCTCCCAGGGAAGGCAGATGCTTAACCACTGTGCCACCCAGGTGCCCCCTGTCTTGTTAATTTTAACCATTCTAACTGGTGTAAGGTGGTATTTCATTGTCGTTTTGATTTGTATTTGCCTGATGGCAAGTGATGTGGAGCATTTTTTCATGTGTCTGTCGGCCATTTGTATGTCTTCTCTGGAGAAGTATCTCTTTGTGTCTTCTGCCCATTTTTTGGGTGTCGAGTTTGAGGAGTTCTTTATAGATCTTGGATACCAGCCCTTTATCTGTAATATCATTTGCAGATATCTTCTTCAATTCCATAGGTTGCCTTTTGTTTTGTTGATTGTTTGCTTTGTGGAGCAGAAGCTTTTTATCCTGATGAGGTGCCAATAGTTCATTTTTGCTTTTATTTCCTTTGCCTTTAGAGACGTGGCTTGCAAGAATTGTTGTGTCCAAAGTTGAAGAGTTCTTTTGATGTTGATATGAGACAGGAATCCATTATCTTTCTTTCCTGATTGTATTTGAGTCCTCTGTCTTTCTTGGTGAGTCTAGCTATGTTTGTCAGTTTGTTTATCTTTCCAAAAAAGGCAGCTCTCATTTTCATTGTTTTTTTTTTTTGTCTTTTTAGTCTTTGTTGGATTTATTTATGCCTTCCTTTTTGTTATTTCCTTATTTCTACTAATTTGGGGCTTTGTTGGTTGTTTTTTTTTTTCCAATTCTTTACCACATAAATCAGGTTGTTTATTGGAGAGCATTCTCATGGATTGATGAACACTTGAATTTCTATGAATGTCCTCCATAAAGCCACTTTTGCTGCATCCCATAAGTTTTTGTAGGTTGTCTTTTTCATCAGCATCAAGGTACTTCTAAAATATTTTTGATTTCTTTTTTGACTGTTGGTTGTTCAGTAGCATGTTGTTAAATCTCCACATATTTTTTAAGATTCTTTAAGTATCTGACAGAGAGTGAGACAGCGAGAGAGGGAACGCAAGCAGCGGGGTGGGAGAGGGTGAAGCGGGCTTCCCACTGAGCAAGGAGCCTGATTCGGGGCTAGATCCCAGGATCCTGGGATCACGACCTGAGCTGAAAGCAGATCCTTAACGACTGAGCCACCCAGGCCCCAAAAATCTCCACCTATTTTTGACAGTCCCATTTTTTTCTTGAGACTGATTTCTAGTTTCATATCATTGTGGTTGGATAAGATTTGAAGCAGAAGGTGAAGAGAGCATTCAGATGAAAGGTTTGTTTCCTGGAGGGTTTTCTGTGGGCAGACCATGAGTTCAGTGGGCAGGAGGAAGGTTTTATGAGATGGGGGGTGGGGATAACCCTTGTTAGAATTACTGACTACTACCATGCAGGCTGTGTGCTACCGTTCGCACCATAGTCCTGATGGACTTGTACTTCATTAGAAATATTTTCTAGGAGGTGTAGGCATAGCCTTCACTTAAAGAAAGGTGCCATGTGTGTTCAGCAACCAGGATGTATGGTACTGTGGGGGATCAGAAACAGGCTTTCTGTGGCAAGTGACAGAAATAAGATATGGTGAGCTCCATGACCATAGGTGAGGTCCCGAGGGACCCACTGGGTGTTGGGTTCTGTGGATCTGTCTCATCAGGTGCTGTGGAATTCAGGGACACCCTCCTGTCTGTGGATTTGTGTGGATACAGGTAGACATCAGTGTCTGGCGAGGCACGAAGGTCGCACTGGACCACCACCAGAGATACAGCGTGCGGTGGAGCCACTGCTTGGTTTCCCCAAAAGCTGACCAGGGTCTGTGACTGTGATTCCTAGCAGCTGCAAGGGGAGAGGAGGCCGGGGGTGGTGCACACTTCCTAGAGTTGTGGTCAGGACTAGTCTGGAGCCCACTGAAGTCAGCCACACAAGGCACAGAAGGCACCAAGTCAGTGTAGCTGTGGGCACTGCTCCCTTGGTACTTTCGGGCCAGCTCCATGCTGCCACCTCCTGCTTTTCATCATCATCTTCAAGGTCATGTGCCTCTGCTCTTGCCCCATGGCCTCCGGGGTATTGTCCGTCCTCCATCTGGCCCTCGTCCCTGGTGCCCTGTGCAGTCTGATGCCAGGGTAGCCTTCTTGAGACAAATATCTGGCCCTGATGGAACACTTCCATGGATCTCCTGTGATGCGAGGATGATGCCCTGCCCTGGAAGGGGGCTGCAGGTCCCCAATCAGGACAGCCATGTCTCCCTTTTCAGCATGGCCTGCCCTCCCCTCAGTCTTCTTCAGGGAAGCTCTCCCCACTTCCTGAGCTGACAGCTCTGAACTTAAAAATGAATGTTATTTTACATATCTCTATGCCTTAGTTCATCCATGGCATGTCTTTCAACCCCGTTAGTGGGTTTTTTTCTTTTTTAGCAGTTCTGAAGGGCTGTCTGATCAAGGAGGGGATGACGTGGGTGAGGTAGCTTTCCCTCTCATCTCCCTCAGCATGTCTCTGAGCCCTGGGGCCAGCTATCCCAGTGAGGATTGAGGAACCCGAGCCAACCCATCCTGAGCACAGGCTGTGTCAGCTCATAGACTGATGCGTGTTGGTGGGCAGCTGGCATGGGCCAGGGGCAGGCAGTGTCTCCTTCTCATTCCTTCCCTCCCTTCCTCCCAGAGGTAGCTGAGAGAAGCCTTCAACCCCTGCATCTCCAGATCCCTTGACCTATGCCTCCTGTGTTCAGCTGGTGACCTTGGAGTTTCGCATGGATTCTACCTCCCGTACCCTCTCCCGTATCAGTTCCTGCATAAGGGGAGTGGTCGGACCCTTGTCTGTTTTTGGTCTTCTTCCTGTCCCGCACCAAGCCCACCCACCTTTGCATCTTCCATGTATGTGCTTGGAAGCAAGCCCATCCACAGGGAACCTATTAGCCAAAGGGATCCAGGCAATGAACATTGAAGTAGAGATCCAGGATCCATAATAAACCTGCTCTGAAACCTGTCCCAAAATCTGTGACTCTCTCACACTGAAACAGAAACAATAGTAGCTTTCTGGACTGTGAAGTGTCATGTGTCTCTACTTACAATCTTGAATGCATAGGTGCTGAGCCTGGACTGAAAAGGACCATGTCTTCCGTGGGCTGGAATCCACGGCAAAAACTCAGTGAAATATGAATTTGAGGCATGGAGTGAATAATTATTGTAGAGTGAATCCTCCCAAGTAGGGCTTATGCACTTTGCACAGGAAAAGCTTTTTCAAAGAGCTTCCTGAAAGGAAAATCTTTTTTAAAATTTATTTTAATTCCAGTAAAGCTAACATACAGTGTTACATTCGTTTCAGGTGTACAATAGAGTGATTCAGTAATTCTATATATTACTCAGTGGTCATCAAGAAAAGCGTCCTCTTAATCCCCTTCATCTATTTCACTCATCCCTCTATCCACCTCTTCTCTGGTAACCATACGTTTGTTCTCTATTGTTAAGAGTTTGTATTTTGGTGTGTCTCCTTTTTCTCTTTTAGTTATTTATTTTTGTTTGTTTTTTAAATTCCCCATTAGAGTGACATCGCATGGGATTTGTCTTTCTCTGACTGACTGATTTTAGTTAGGATAATACTCTCTAGCTCCATCCATGTGTCTGCAAATGGCAAGGTTTCATTCTTTTTCAAGCCGAGTAATACTCCATTGTGTGTGTGTGTGTGTGTGTGTGTGTGTGTGTGTGTGTGTGAATACACACATCTATCATCTCATTTGTCAATTTTTCTACAGACACTTGGGTTGCTTCCATATTGTGATATTGTGAATAATGGTGCAAGAAACATAGGGGTGCACATATCCTTTTAAGTTACTGTTTTCCTATTCTTTGGGTAAATACGAGTAGTGTGATTGTTGGATCGTAGGGTAGTTCTATATTTAATTTTTTGAGGAACCTTCATACTGTTTTCCACGGTGGCCACCACAGTTTGCATTCCCACCCACAGTTCGCGAGGATTCCCCTTTATCCACATCCTCCCAACACCTGCTCTTTGTTGTGCTTTTGATGTTAGCCATTCTGACAGGTTTGAGGTATTACCTCATTGTCCTTTGGGTTTACATTTTCCTGATGATGGATGATGGTGAACATCTTTTCACGGGACTGTTGGCCATTTGTATTTCTTCTTTGGAGAAATGTCTGTCCATGTCTTCTGCCTATTTTTTAACTGGGTTATTTGTTTTTGGGGGGTTGAGTAGAATCACTTGTATATGTTTTGGACACTATCCCTTTATTGCATATGATCTTTGCAAATATCTTCTCCCTTTGAGTAGGTTGTCTTATTATTTTTACGTTTTCATTGTTCTTCTGCCGTGTGGAAACTTTTTATTTTGCTGTATTCCCAATAGTTTATTTTTGCTTTCATTTCCTTTGCCTCAGGACACAGTCCAGAAAAACGTTGGTATGGTCCATGTCAAGAAGTTACTGTCTTCCCTCCTGTAGGACTTTTATGGATTCAGGTCTCATATTGAGGTCTTGAAACTGTTTTGTGTTTGTCTGTATTGTGTAAGAAAGCAGTCTAATTTCATTCTTTTGTGCGTAGCTGTGTAGTTTTCCCAACACCATTTGTTGTAGAGACTGTCCTTTTCCCTTTTGATATCGTTGCTTGCTTTGTGGAAGATTCATGGACCACATAATTGTGGGTTTCTGTCTGAACTTGTATCCTGTTCCTTTGGTCGCTGTTTCTATTTTTGTGCCGTACTGTCTTGTTAGGATGACTGCAGCTTTGTAGTATAACCTGAAATCTGAAATTGTCAGTCCTCCAGCTTTGTTTTTCTTTTCCACATTGCACTGGCTGTTCAGTATCTTTAGTGGTTCCATAAAAATGTGTAGGATTGTTTATTCGAGGTCTTTTGTTCTTTAATTTAAATTCAATTAGCCAACTTACAGTACATCATTCGTTTCAGATGTAGTCTTCAATAAATTTTCAGTCATGTGTAACACCCAGTGCTCATTGTATCGTGTGACCTCCTTAATGCTACTCACCCAGTTACCCCCCCCCCAACTTCTCCTCCAACAATCATCAGTTTCTTGCGATAGTTAAGCGTCCATTATGGGTTTTCTCCCTCTCTGATGACTTCCCATTCTATTTTCCCTTCCTTCCCCTATGGTCTTCTTCCTTGTTTCTGATATTCCACATAGGAGTGAAAGCATATGATCATTGTCTTTCTTTCATTGACTTATTCCACTCAGCATAATACCCTCCAGCTCCACCCAGGTCGGTGTGATGGTAAGTATTCATCCTTTCTGATGGCTGAGTAATATTCCATTATATATATGATTACATCTTCTTTATCCATTCATCTATCCATGGTCATCTGCACTCCTTCCACAGTTTGTCTATTATGGATATTGCTGCTATGAACACTGGTGTGCATGTGTCCCGTCTTCACTACCTCTGTCTCTGGGGGTAAATACCCAGTAGTGCAATTGCTGGGACATCGGTAGCTTTATTTATAACTTCTTGAGGATACTCCGTACCATTTTCAAGAGTGGCTGTACCGGACTGCATTCATACAGGGGTGTAAGAGGGTTCCCGTTTCTCCACATCCTCTCCAACATGTATAGTTTCATGTCTTCTTATTTTTATATATTCGGCCTCGTGTAATATGGCATTTATAGGGGTTTATATTTGCATTTCCCTGAAGCCAAGTGATATGAAGCATTTATGCATGTATCTTTTGGTCACCAGTACGTCGTCATAAGTGAAGTGACCTCCCATTTTAATCCATCTCAAGACCTAAAGCTGGGTAAGTCTCTGAAGCTGGATGATGCCATCGGTTGGAAGTGTGGAGAATTTCAAAAGATCTCCATGGAGAGCAAGTTTAAAGGTCAGTGTGAAGCTACTAATTGGATCCGGGGAGATCTCTGAAAGTGGGGGTTGCCTGGGATGGGCTGAGGGGGGCCCTCCGATTTTCCTATGAATTCTTGCTGCAGCCCCAAATGGACAGTTTCCTGCTGTGGGGCAGGCTGAGTCCTCTAGTCGTGCAGAGGTGAGCCCAATGCCTGGTGCCTTGGAGGCAGGCAAATGGGGAGGGACACTCAGCAGAGGACCCAGGGTTAGGTTAGGCCTCAAGAGACAGCAGGTCCGAACTGCCCAGTGCTCAGAGAACTCCCAGGCCGAGTGAGATGAGGGCACAAGGGTGGGTGAGTGTGAGCCTTGGGGTTTCATCCGGAAGCGCCCACAAAGGTTGGGGTGCACCAGAAGGGGCTCTCAGGGTGTGCCCCAATTCTCTTGCCCTGAATGCTCTCTTGTTCCCCAAAATGGTGCAGTTTACTGTGGGCTGCAGGCTGAGTCCTACGGTGGGGCTTGGGTTTCCCCAATCCCCCGGAGTGTGGTGCCAGGAATCTAGGGAGGGACCTCTCTGTGGCCAACCTAGGGTAAGGGTTAGGGTCCAGGAGCCCGGCAGGGACAATCTTTAGGCTGTGGGGCGAGCTCTGTGGATGGCTGAGAGGAGGCCATGGGGGAGGGTGAGAATGGGCCTCAGGGTTGGGGAACGGGGGGCTGCCAATGATGGGGATGGGCTCCAGGGACCTCCCCAAGTTCTCGTGCCCTGTAGGCTCCGTAGAACCCCAAGGGGCATGGTTTCCTGTCGGGTGGCAAGCTGAGTCCTGAGGTGGGGCACAGATATCCCAATCCCCCGGGTCTGCGATATAAGGCTCCTGGGGAGACCCCCAAACCCGCAGCCGGCTTAGGGCTAGCGTAAGGCCCCAGGAGCCCCGCAGGCTGGATCTGCTGGCTGTATGGCGAGCTACACGGGCTGAGGTGAGGGTGTGGGGAGGGTGAGCGTGGGCCTCAGGGTTGGGGTGAGGGTGGCCGCTGAAGTTCGCTGGTGGCTCAGGAGGGCCCTCCTGGTTCTCCCGCCCTGAATGCTCTATGGCTTCCCAAGGCACACGGTTTCCTGCGGGGTGGCAGACTGAGTCCTGCTGTGGGGCTCAGGTGTCCCCAATCCCCGCAGCTGTGGCTCCAGGCTCCTGGGGAGGGGCCCCTCCACAGATGAACTAGGGTTAGGGTTGGGGCCCAGGAACCCCGCAGGCCAGATCTGCCCACTATGTGGCGAGCTCCGCCGCGGGCTGAGGTGAGGGTGCAGGGTGGGGTGAGCATGGGCTTCAAGGTTGGGTTTAGGGATCGCCGAAGTTCACCGGGGTTCTGGGGGCCCTCCTGGTTCTCCCACCCTGAATGCTCTACAGCCTCCCAAGGGGCACGGTTTCCTGCGGGCTGGCAGGCTTTGTCCTGCAGTGGAGGTCAGGTGTCCCCAGTCCCTGGGGCTGCGGCACCGGGCCCCAGGGGAGGGGCCCTACACACCCGACCTAGGGTCAAGTCTAGGCCCCAGGAACCCGGCAGGCCTGATCTGCCGGCTCTGCCACGAGCTCAGTGGCAAGCTGAAGGGAAGGCATGGGGCGGGATGAGCGTGGGCCTCAGGGTTGGGGTGTAGGGGGTCGCCGAGGATCACTGGGGGCTCAGGGGGCCCTACCAGTTCTCCTGCAGGGGATGCTCTGCGGCGCCCCAAGGGGCATGGTTTCCTGAGGGGTGGCAGGCTGAGTCCCGTGGTGGGGCTCAGGTGTACCCAATCCCCGGGGTTAGGGTACGGATTAGGGTACGGGTTAAGGTTAGGGTATGGGTTACGGTTAGGGTATGGGTTAGGGATAGGGTAAGGAGAGGGTATGGGTTAGGGTTGGGTTTAGGGGTTACAGGTTGGAGGTTATGGGTTAGGGTACAGATTAGGGTTTAGGGTACGGGTTAGGGTTTAGGGTTTGGGTTTAGGGTTAGGGTTGGAGTACGGGTTAGGTTTAGGGTACGGGTTAGGGTTAGGGTGCGGGTTAGGGTACGCATTAGGGTACGGTTTAGGGTACGGGTTAGGGTACAGTTTAGGGTAAGTATTGGCCTACCGATTTGGGTACGGTTTAGGGTACGGGTTAGGGTTAGGGTACCGGTTAGGGTTAGGGTACAGTTTAGGGTTATGGTACAGGTTAGGTTACGGTTTAGGTTTAGGGTTAGGGTACGGGTTAGGGAACGGGTTAGGGATAGGGATAGGGTACGATTTAGGGTTAGGTTATGGGTTAGGGTACGGGTTAGGGTACAGGTTAGGGTTAGGTATGGGTTAGGGTCCGGGTTAGGGATAGGGCACGGGTTAGGGTATGGGTTAAGGTTAAGGTAAATGTACTGGTTAGGGTTAGGGTACGGGTTACGGTTTAGGGTTTAGGGTTACAGTTAGGGTACGGGTTAGGGTTAGGGTACGGGTAGGGTTTGGGTACGGGTTATGGTACGAGTTAGGGTATGGGTTAAGGTCAGGGTTTAGGGTTAAGGTTAGGGTACGGGTTAGGGTACTTGTTAGGGTTACGGTTAGGTTTAGGGTATGGTTTAAATTACGGGTTAGGGTACAGTTTACGGTTAAGGTTAGGGTATGGCTTAGGGTACGGGTTAGAGTACGTGTTAGGGTTACGGTTAGGGTTAGGGTACAGGTTAGGGTTAGGTTTAGGGTACGCGTTAGAGTTAGGGTTAGAGTACGGGTTAGGGTACGGGTTAGGGTTAGGTTTAGGGTTAGGTTATGGGTTAGGGGTAGGGTTAGCTGAAGGGGTAGGGTTAGGGGTAGGCTTAGGGGTATGGTAGGGGTCTGGGTAGGGTTAGGGTTTAGGGTTAGGGTTTGGGGTTTGGGGTTAGTGGTTAAGGTTAGGGTTTCATGTTTAGGGTTTCCGGATTAGGGTTAGGGGTTAGGGTTTAGGGTTTAGTGTTAATGTCAGGGTTTAGGGTTTAAGGATTAGGGTTTAGGGTTAGGTTTAGGGTAGGGTTAGGTTTAGGGTAAGGGTTAGGGGTTAGCGTTAGGGTTAGGATTAGCGGTTAAGGTTTGGGTTTAAGGTTAGGCATTAGGGTTTAGGGTTAGGGTTAGACCCCAGTAGGCCAGCAGGACCTATGCCCCGGCTATGCGGCAAGCGGAGGAGTGGGCCAAGGTGAGGGCGATGGCGAGCGGGAGTATGGTATCCAGCGTTTTGTCGCTGGGGGCCTTTGAAAGTCGCTAGAGGCTTGGAGGGCCCTGCCCGTTATCCCGCCCTTAATGACCAGCGATGCCCCTAGTGGCCCGGGTGGTGGCAGTGTGGCAATGTGAGTCTGGCACTGCGTTTTGGGCGTCCCCAATGCCATGTGTTGCAGCGCCAGGCCCCTTGCGAGGGGCACCTCTGGGGCCCTCCTAGGGTTAGTGTTAGCTCCCAGGAGTCCAGCAGGCATGATCCGCCAGCTGTGTGGTAGCATAGGACCGGGCCAAGGTGAAGGCGCTGGCAAGCTGGAGCATGGGCCCAAGCATTTTGGCACGGGGGGCCTTGGAAGGTCGCCGGGGGATTCAAGGGCCCTGCCGGTCCTCCCGCCCTGAATGGCCAGAGGCACCCTTAGCCGCCCAGGTCGTGGCGGCATGGCATGGTGAGTACGGCGCTGGGGCTCGGGGGTCCCCAATCCCCGGTGTGGCAGCACCAGGCCCCTTGGGAGGGGCCCCTCGGGTGCGACCTAGTGTTAGGGTTAGCCCCCAGGGGGCCGACAGGCCCAATCCCATGGCTGTGTGGAGAGCGGATGGGCACGCTGAGGTGAGGGGGCTGGCAAGTGGGAGCGTGGGCCCAAACGTTTTGGTGCGGGGGGCCTTCGAATGTCGCCGGGGTCTCGGAGGGCCCTGTCCGTTCTCCTGCCCTGAATGACCGGCGACGCCTCTAGCATCACGCGTGGCGGCGGGGCGTCCGGGTGATTCCGGCGCTGGGACTCGGGGTTCCCAAATCCCCGGTGTTGCGGCTCCAGGTCCCTTGGGCGGGTACCTCGGGGGCCGACCTATGGTTAGGGTTAGACCCCAGGAGGCCGGCAGTCCAGATCTGGCAGCTATGCGGCGAGTGGAGGGGCGGGCGGAGGTGAGGCCGCTGGCGAGCGGGAGTATGGGCCCAGGCGTTTTGGCGCGGAGGTCCTTCGGATGTCACCAGGGGCTTGGAGTGCCCTGCCCGTTCTCCCACCCTGAATGACTGTCAGCTCTCCTAGCGGCCCAGGTGGTGGCAGGTCGGCATGTTGAGTCCAGCCTTGGGGCTCGGGGGTCCCTAATCCCTGGGGTTGCTGCGCCAGACCCCTTGGGAGGGGCCCCTTGGGAGGGGCCCCTTGGGTGCCGCCCTAGGGTTAGGGTTAACCCCCAGGACACCAGCAGGCCCTATCTGCTGGCTGTCCAGCAAGCAGAGGGGTGGACCGAGGTGAGCGCCCTGGTGAGTGGGAGCGTGGGCCCAAGCGTTTTGGCACGGGGGCCTTCAAAGGTCGCCGGGGGCTTGGAGGGCCCTGCCAGTTCTGCCCCCCTGAATGACCGGGGGCACCCCTAGCAGCCCAGGTGGTGGCATGGGGGCAGGTTGAGACCGCAGTCGGGGCTCGGCTTCCCCAATCCCCAGCGTTGCGGCGCCAGTCCCCTTGGGAGGGGTCCCTCTGGGGCCCAACTTGGGTTAGGGTTAGCCCCCAGGAGGGCGGCAGGCCCGATCCGCCAGCTCTGTGCCAATTGAAGTGGCGTGCTGAGGTGAGGGTGCTGGCGACCAGGAGCGTCGGCCCAAGCATTTTGGCGCGGATGGCCTTCGTAGTCGCCATAGGCTCGGAGGGCGCTGCTCGTTCTCCTGCCCTGAATGACCGGCAGCGCCCGTAGCGGCCCGGTTGGTGACGGGGCGGCAAGGTGAGTCCGGCACTGGGGAGGGGTCCCCAATCCCCGGCGTGGTGGTGCCGGGCACTTGGGAGTGGTCCCTCGGGGGCCGATCTAGGGTAGGGTTAGCCCAAAGGAGGCCGGCAGGCCCAATTCGCCAGCTGTGCTGCAAGCGGAGTGGTGGGCCAAGGTGAGGGCGCTGGCCATCGGGAGCGTGGGCACAAGCGTTTTGTTACGGGGGGGCTTCGAAAGTCGCTGGTGGCTCGGAGGCCCCTGCCTGTTCTCCCGCCCTGAATGAGGACGGCGCTAATAGCGGGCAGGGTCACGGCGAGGAGGCAGGGTGAGTCTTGCGCTGGTGCTCGGGGGTCCCCAAGCCCCGGCGTGGCGGTGCCAGGCCCCTTGGGAGGGGTCCCTCAAGGGGCGACGTATGGTTTGGGTTAGCTCCCAGGAGGCCGTCAGGCCCGATCAGCCAGGTGTGCGTCGAGCGGAGGGGCGGGCCGAGGTGAGGCTGCTGGCGAGTGGGAGCATGGGCCCAAGCGTTTTGGCGCGGGGAGCCTTCGAAGGTCTCCGGGTGCTCTGAGGGCCTTGTCCGTTCTCCCGCCCTGAATGACCGGCAGTGCCCCTATAGGCCAGGGTGGAGGAGGGGCGGCACGTTGAGTCTTGCACAGGGGCTCGGTGGTCCCCAATCCCCACTTTGCAGCGCCAAGCCCCTTTGGAGGGGCCCTCGTGGGCCAACATATGGTTAGGTTTAACCCCCAGGAGGCCAGCAGGCCCGATCCGCCAGCTGTGCCGCGAGCGGAGGCACGGGCAGAGGTGAGGGCGCTGGCGAGAAGGAGCATGGGCCTAAGCGTTTTGGGGCGGGGGGCCTTTGAATGTTGCAGGGGGCTCAGAGGGCCCTGCCCGTTCTCCCGCCCTGAATGACCGGCGGCACCCCTATCGGCCCAGGTGGAGGCGGGGCGGCAGGGTGAGTCTGGCGCTGGGGCTCGGGGGTCCAAAATCACGGGCGTTCCGGCACGAGGCCTGTTGGGAGAGGCCCCTCTGGGGCCAACTAGGGTTAGTGTTAGCCCCCAGGAGGCCTGCAGGTCTGATCCGCTGGCTGTGAGGTGAATGGAGGGGCGAGCCGAGATGAGGTCGCTGGCGAGCGAGAGCGTGCACCCAAGCGTATTGGCTTGGGGGGCCTTCGAGGTCGCCAGGGGCTCGGAGGGCCCTGCCCGTCCTTCCGTCCTGAAAGACCGACGGTGCCCATAGCGGCCCAGGTGGCGATGGGGAGGCGTGGTGAGTCCGACGCTGGGTTTCATGGGTTCTCAATCCCCGGCGTTGCGGTGCAAGGCCACTTAAGATGGGCCCCTCAGGGGTCGACCTAGGTTTAGGGTTAGCACCCAGGATGCCAGAAGGCCCGATCCGCCTGCTGTGCGGTGAGTGGAAGGGTGGCCCGAGGTGAGGGCGCTTCGAGCGGGAGCGTGGGCCCAAGCATTTTGGCATGGGGGGCCTTCGAAGGTCGCCGAAGACTCAGAGTGCCCTGCCCGTTCTCCCGCCCTGAATGACCGGTGGCGCCCCAAGCAGCCTGGGTGGTGGTGGAGCGCAGGGTGAGTCCGGCACTGGGGCTCGGGGTCCCCAACCCGGCGTTGCGGTCCCAGGCCCCTTGGGAGGGTCCCCTCGTGGGCCGACCTAGGGTTAGTGTTAGTCCCCAGGAGGCTGGCAGGCCCGATCCGCTGACTGTGTGGAGAGCGGAAGCACTGGCCGAGGTGAGGCCGCTGGTGAGCGGGAGCGTGGGCCCTAGCGTTCTGGCGCGTGCAGCGTTCGAAATTTCCCGGGGGCTCTGAGGGCCCTGCCGGTTCTCCCGCCCTGCATGATCCTCGGTTATCCTAGGGGCCTGGGTGGAAGAGGGGGGGCAGGGTGAGTCTGGTGCTTGGGCTTGGGGGTCCCAAATCCCCAGCGTCGTGGCACCAGCACCTTGGGAGGGGCCCCTCCGGGGCCGACCTAGGGTTAGTGTAAGTCCCCAGGAAGCCGGCAGGCCCGACCCGCCGGCTGTGTGGCGTCCAGAGGGGCAGGCTGAGGTGAGGGCACTGGCGAGCGGGAGCGTGGGCCCAGGCATTTTGGCACGGGTGCCTTCGAAGGTCACCAGTGGCTCGGAGGGCCCTGCCCGTTCTCTTGCCCTGAATGACCGGCGGCGACCCTAGCGGCTCGGGTGGCCTGGGGGCGGCAAGTTGAGTCCAGCGCTGGGGCTCGTGGGTACCCAATCCCCGGCGTTGCGGTGCCAGGCCTCTTGGGAACCGACCTAGGGTTAGGGTTAGCCCCCAGGAGGCTCGCAGGCCGGATCCGCCGGCTGTGTGGAGAGCGGAAGTGCTGCCGAGCGGAGGTCGCTGGTGAGCCGGAGCGTGGACCCAAGTGTTCTGGCGCAGGCAGCCTTCGAAGGTCGCCAGGGGCTCGGAGGGCCCTGCCCGTTCTCCCACCCTGAATGTCCGGCAGCACGCCTAGCGGCCCGGGTTGTGGCAGGGCAGCAGGGTAGAGTCTGGCGCTGGGGCTCGGGGGTCCCCAATCCCAGGCGTTGCGGGGATAAGCACCTTGGGATGGCCCCCTCTGTGGCCGACCTAGGGTTAGAGTTTGCCCCCAGGAGGCCAGCAGTCCTGATCCGCTCACTCCGCAAGGAGCAGAGGGGTGGTACGAGATGAGGGTGCTGGCGAGCAGGTGCTTGAGTCAAGCGTTTTGGTGCCGGGGGCCTTCAGATGTCGCCGGGGGCTCAGAGGGCCCTGCACCTTCTTCCGCCCTGAATGACTGGTGGCTACCCTAGCAGCCCGGGTAGAGGACGGACAGTAGGGTGAGTCAGGCGCTGGGGCTCAGGGTCCCCAATCCTCGGCGTTGGGGCGCCAGGCCCCTTCGGAAGGGCTCTAGGGGACCGACCAAGCATTACTGTTAGCCCCCAGAAGGCCGGCAGACCTGATCTGCTGGCTGTGTGGCGAGCAGAGGGGCAGGCTGAGGTGAGGGCGCTGTCGAGCGGAAGCATGGGCACAAGCGTTTTGGCGTGGGGGGGAATTCGAAAGTAGTCGGGGGCTCAGAGCATCCTTCCCCTTTCTACCACACTGAATGCCCGACGGCACACCTAGCGGCCCGGGTTGCAGAGGGGCAGCAGTGTGAGTCCGGCGCTAGGGCTCGGGGGTCCCCAATCCCCGTTGTTGCAGCGCCAGGCCCCTTGGGAGGGGCCTCTTGGGTGCGACCTAGTGTTAGGGTTAGCCCCCAGGAGGCCGGCAGGCCCGATTCGCCAGCTGTACGGCGAGCGGAGTGTCGGGCGGAGGTGAGGCCACTGGCAAGCAGGAGCCCGGGCCCAGGAGTTTTCGCGGGGGGGGTCCTTCGAAGGTTGCCGAGTGCTCGAAGTGCCGTACACGTTCTTCCGCCCTGAATGACAGGCGGCTACCCTAGCGGCCCAGTTAGAGTAGGGGTGGTAGGGTGAGTCTGGCGCTGGGGCTCGGGGTCCCCAGTCCTCGGCGTTGGGGTGCCAGTCCCCTTCGGAAGGGCTCTAGGGGGCCGACCAAGCATTACTGTTAGCCCACAGGAGGCCGGCAGACCCAATCCACCGGCTGTGCGGCGAGCAGAGGGGCGGACCGAGGTGAGGGCACTGGGGAACGGAAGTGTTGGGTGAAGCGTTTTGCCTGGGGGGGCTTTCGAAGGTCGCTGGGGACTTGGAGGGCCCTGCCTGTTCTCCCGCCCTAAATGACCATAGGGGCCCCTAGCGGCCCCGGTGGCAGTGGAGCAGCAAAGTGAGTCCGGCGCTGCTGCTCGGGGGTCAACAATCCCCAGCGTTGCAGCCCCAGGCCTCTTGGAAGGGCCCCCTCAGGTGCCGACCTAGGGTTAGGGTTACCCCCAGGAGGCCGGGAAGCCCGGTCTGCCGGCTGTGTGGCGAGCGGAGGGGCAGGTTGAGATGAGGGCATTGGCGAGTGGGAATGTGGGACCAAAGTTTTAGAGGGAGGGTCCTAGAAGGTCGCCAGGGGCTCAGAGGGTCCTGCCCATTCTCCCTCCCTGAATGACCGACGGCGCCCCTCGCAGTACTGGTGGCAGCGGGGCAGCAGGGTGAGTCTGGCACTGGGTCTCGGGGGTCCCCAATGCCCGGCGTTGTGGCGCCAGGACCTTGGGAAGGGCCATTTGGGGGTCGACCTTGGGTTAAGTTAGCCCCCAGGAGGCCCACAGGCCCGATCCGCCAGCTATGCGGCGAGCGGAGGGGTGGTCCGAGGTATGGGCACAGGCGAGCAGGAGCTTGGGCCCAATCGTTTTGGCACGGGGGGTCTTCGAAGGTCACCAGGGCCTTGGAGGGCCCTGCCTGTTTTCCCGCCCTGAATGACTGATGGTGCTCCTAGCAACCGGGGTGGCGGCGGGGTGCCACGGTTAGTCCCGCACTGGGGCTCGGGGTCAGCAATCCCAGCCGTTGTGGCGCCAGGCCCCATCAGAGGGGCCCCTCGGGGGCTGACCTAGGGTTAGGTTTAGCCACCAGAAGGCTGGCGGGCCTGATCCACTGGCTATCCAGTGAGCGGAGGGGCAGGACAAAGTGAGGGCGCTGGCATGCGGGAGCCTGGGTTCAAGCGTTTTGGCGCGGGGTATCTTTGAAGTTCGCCGGGGGCTCAAAGGGCCCTGCCCGTTTTCCAGCCTTGAATATCCAGCGGCAACCCTAGCGGCCCAGGTGGCGGTAGGGCGGGAGGGTGAGTCTGGCGCTGGGGCTCGGGAGTCCCCTATCCCCGGTATTGTGGCAACAGGAACCTGGGATGGGCCCCTTGGGGGCCCACCAAAGGTTAGGGTAACACCCAGGAGGCTGGCAGTCCCGATCCACAAGCTGTGCAGCGAGCGGAGGGGCGGACCCAGATAAGGGCACAGGGAGCGGGAGCATGGGCCCAAGCGTTTTGGCGCGGGGGGGCCTTCGAAGGTCGCCAGGGGCTCGGAGGGATCTGCCCGTACTCCCTCCCTGAATGACCGACGGTGCTCCTAGCGGCCCAGGTGGCGGCAGGGCAACACAGTGAGTCCAGCGCTGGGGTTCGGGGGTCCCCAATACCCGGGGTTGCGGCGCCAGGCCCCTTGGGATGGGCCCCTCGAGGGCCGACCTAGGGTTAGGCTTAGGCCCCAGGAGGTCGGCAGTCCCTATCAGCCGGGTGTGCAGCGAAGGGGTGGGCCGAGGTGAGGGCGCTAGCGAGTGGGAGAGTGTGTCCAAATGTTTTGGCGCGGGGGGCCTTCAAAGGTCGCCGGAGGCTCAGAGGGCCCTGCCCGTTCTCCCGCCCTGAATGACCGGCGGCACCCCTAGTGGCCCGGGTAGCAGCGGGGTGACACGGTGAGTCCGGCACTGGGGCTCGGGGGTCCCCAATGCCCTGTGTTGCGGAGCCAGGCCCCTTGGGATATGCCCCTCGGGGGCCGACCTGTGGTTAGGGTTAGCCCCTAGGAGTCCAGCAGGCCCGATCCGCCCGCTGTTTGGAGAGCGGAGGGGCGGGCCGAGGTGAGGGCGCTGGCGAGCGGCAGCATTGGTCCAAGCGTTTTGGCATGGGGTCCTTCGAAAGTCGCTGGGGGCTCGGAGGGCCCCGCCCATACTCCCACCCTGAATGACCGGCGGCGCCACTAGCGGCCCGCGTGGCGGCAGGGTGGCACGGTTAGTCCAGCGCTGGGGCTCGGGTGTCAGCAATCCCAGGCGTTGTGGCGCCAGGCCCCATCGGACGGGCCCCTCGAGGGCCGACCTAGGGTTAGGGTTAGCCCACAGGAGGCCTGCAGGCCTCATCAGCCGGTTGTGCGGTGAGCGGAGGGGCGGGCCAAGGTGATGGTGCTGGCGATGGGGAAGTTGGGCCCAAGCGTTTTAGCGAGGGAGGTATTCGAAGGTTGCCTGGGGCTCAGAGGGCCCTGCCCCTTCTCCCTCCTTGAATGACCGGTGGTGCCCCTACCATCCCAGTTGGCGGTGGGGCAGCAGGGAGAGTCTGGCGCTGGGGCTCGGGTGTCCCCAATCCCCGGTGTTGCGGCGCAAGGCTGCTTGGGCGGGGCCCCTCGTGGGCCGACCAAGTGTTAGGGTTAGCCCCCAGGATGCCGACAGGCCTGATCTGCAGCCTGTGCGGCAAGTGGAGGAGTGGGCTAAGATGTGAGTGCTGGGGAGCAGGAGCATGGGCCCAAGCATTTTCGCAAGTGCGGCCTTCAAATGTCGCCAGGGGCTTGAAGGTCCCTGCCTGTTCTCCTGCACTGAATGACTGGTGGCACCCCTAGCGGCTCGGGTGGTGTCGGGTCGGCAGGGTGAGTCCAGCGCTGGAGCTCGGGGGTCCCCAAAATCCAGCGTTGCTGCGCCAGGCCCCTTGGAAAGGCCTGCTCGGGGGTCGACCTAGGGTTAGGGTTACCCCCAGGAGGCCAGTAGGCCCGATCTGCCAGCTGTGCGACGAGCGGAGGGGCGGGCTGAGATGAGAGCACTGGCCAGTGGGGAATGTGGGCCCAAGCATTTTGGCACGAGGCGCCTTCAAAGGTCGCCAGGGGCTTGGAGGGCCCTGCCCATTCTCCTGCTCTGAATGACCGACGGCGTCCCTTGTGGCCCGGTTGGCAGCGGGGCGGCAGGGAGAGTGTGGCACTGGGGCTCGGGGTTCCCCAATCCCCGGCTTTGTGGCGCCAGGGCCTTTGGGAGGGGCCCCTTGGGGACGGACCTAGGGTTAGGTTTAGCCCCCGGGAGGCCGGCAGGCCTGATCTGCCGGCTGTGTGGCGAGCGGAGGGGCGGGCCGAGATGAGGGTGCTGGCGAGCGGGAACATGGGCCCAAGCGTTTTGGCGCGAGTAGCCTTCGAAGGTCGCCAGGGGCTAAGGGGGCCTTGCCCGTTCTCCCTCCCTGAATGACCAGCAGCGCCTCTACCAGCCCGGTTGGTGGCGGGGAAGCAAGGTGAGTCCAGTGCTGGGGCTCAGGGGTCCACAATCCCCGGCATTGCAGCAGCAGGTGCCTTGGGAGGGGCCCCTCGTGGGCCAATCTAGGGTTAGGGTTAGCCCCCAGGAGGCTGTCAGGCCAGATCAGCCAGCTTTGCGGTGAGTGGAGGGGCGGGCCGAGGTGAGGGCGCTGACAAGTGGTAGCGTGGGCACAAGCGTTTTGATGTGGGGTGCCTTCGAAGGTCGCCCGTGGCTCGGAGGGCCCTGCCTGTTCTCACGCCCTGAATGACTGGCGGTGCAGCTAGGGGCCTGGGTGGCAGTGGGGCGGCACAGTGAGTCTGGAGCTGGGGCTCAGTTGTCCCCAATCCCTTGTGTTGCGGCTCCAGGCCCCTTGGGTTGGGCCCCTAGGGGGCATACATGGGGTTAGGGTTAGCCCCCAGGAGGCTGGGAGGCCCAATCCGCTGGCTGTGCGGTGAGCAGAGGGGCAGGCCGAGGTAAGGGCGATGGCGAGTGGGAGCGTGGTCCCAAGTGCTTTGGCGCGGGGGGCCTTCGAATGTCGCTGGGGGCTTGGAGGGCCCTGCCGTTCTCCCACACTGAATGACCGGTGGTGCCCCTTGTGGCCCAGGTGGCGGTGGGGGGCATGGTGAGTCTGGCGCTGGGGCTCAGGAGTCCCCAATACTCGTCATTGCGGTGCCAGGCCCCTTGGGAGGGGCCACTAGGGGGTAGGCCTAGGGTTCGGGTTAGCCCCCAGAAGGCCCGCAGGCCCGATCCGCCAGCTGTGCGGCGAGTGGAGGGGAGGGCCGAGGTAAGGGCGCTGGCGAGTGGGAGCATGGGCCGAAGCGTTTTGTCGTGGGGAGCCTTCAAAGGTCGCCGGGGGCTCAGAGGGCCCTACCCGTTCTCCCGCACTGAATGACCGGCGGCTCCCCTAGTGGCCTGGGTGGTGGCGGAGCTGCAGGGTGAGTCCGGCGCTGGGGCTCAGGAGTCCTCAATCCCTGGTGGTGCGGCGCCATGCCCCTTGGGATGGGCCCCTAGGGGGCCTACCTAGGGTTAGGGTTATCCACCAGGAGTCTGGGAGGCCCGATCCGTCAGCTGTGCGGCGAGCGGAGTGGCGGACTGAGGTAAGGGCACAGGTGAGCGGGAGCGTGGGCCCAAAGCGTTTTAGTGCGGGGGGCCTTCAAAAGTCGCCGGTGGCTCGGAGGGCCCTGCCCGTTCTCCCTCCCTGAATGACTGGCGGTGCCCCTAGCGGCCCAGGGAGCGGTAGGGCGGGAGGGTGAGTCCGGCGCTGGGGCTCGGGAGTCCCCTATCCCTGGTATTGTGGCAATAGGAACCTGGGATGGGCCCCTCGGGGGCCCACCAAAGGTTAGGGTAACACCCAGGAGGCTGGCAGTCCCGATCCACAAGCTGTGCAGCGAGTGGAGGGGCGGACCGAGGTAAGGGCACAGGGAGCGGGAGCATGGGCCCAAGCGTTTTGGCGTGGGGGGGGCCTTTGAAGGTCGCCAGGGGCTCGGAGGGATCTGCCCGTACTCCCTCCCTGAATGACCGACAGTGCTCCTAGCGGCCCGGGTGGCGGCGGGGCAACACAGTGAGTCCAGCGCTGGGGTTCAGGGGTCCCCAATACCCGGGGTTGCAGCGCCAGGCCCCTTGGGACGGGCCCCTCGAGGGCCGACCTAGGGTTAGGCTTAGGCCCCAGGAGGTCGGCAGTCCCTATCAGCCGGGTGTGCAGCGAAGGGGTGGGCCGAGGTAAGGGCGCTGGCGAGTGGGAGCGTGGGCCGAAGCGTTTTGTCGTGGGGAGCCTTCAAAGGTCTCCGGGGGCTCAGAGGGCCCTACCGGTTCTCCCGCACTGAATGACCGGCGGCTCCCCTAGCGGCCCGGGTGGTGGCTGAGCTGCAGTGTGAGTCCGGCGCTGGGGCTCCGTAGTCCCAAATCCCGGCGTTGCTGCGCCAGGCCCCTTGGGATGGGCCCCTAGGGGGCCTACCTAGGGTTAGGGTTAGCCCCCAGGAGGCTGGGAGGCCTGATCCGTGGGCTGTATGGCGAGAGGAGGGTCAGGCCGAGGTAAGGGCAATGGCGAATGGGAGCGTGTTCCCAAGCGCTTTGAGGCAGGGGGCCTTCGAAAGTCGCTGGGGGCTCGGAGGGCCCTGCCGTTCTCCCGCCCTGAATGACTGGTGGTGCCCCTTGTGGCCCGGGTGGCGGTGGGAGGCATGGTGAGTCCGGCGCTGGGGCTCAGAAGTCCCCAATCCTCCTCATTGCGGCGCCAGGCCCCTTGGGAGGGGCCACTAGGGAGTCGACCTAGGGTTCGGGTTAGCCCCCAGAAGGCCCACAGGCCCGATCCGCCATCTGTGTGGCGAGCTGAAGGGATGGCCGAGGTAAGGGCGCTGGCAAGCAGGAGCGTGGGCCCTAGCGTTTTAGTGCGGGGGGCCTTCGAAGGTCGCTGGAGGCTTGGAGGGCCCTGCCCCTTCTCCCTCCCTGAATGACCGGCTGTTCCCCTAGCGGTCCAGGTGGCGGTAGGGCAGGAGGGTGAGTCGGGCGCTGGGGCTCGGGATTCCCAAATTCCCGGTGTTGGGGCAATAGGAACTTGGGATGGGCCCCTCGGGGGCCCACCAAAGGTTAGGGTAACACCCAGGAGGCTGGCAGTCCCAATCCACTGGCTGTGCTGCGAGCGGAGGGGCGGACCGAGGTGAGGGCATAGGCGAGCGGGAGCATGGGCCCAAGCGTTTTGGCGCGGGGGGCCTTCGAATGTCACCAGGGGCTTGGAGGGATCTGCCTGTGCTCCCTCCATGAATGACCGACAGTGCTCCTAGCGGCCCAGGTGGCGGCGGGGCAACATGGTGAGTCCGGCACTGGGACTCGGGGGTCCCCAATCCCAGGCATTGCGGTGCCAAGCCCCTACGGAGGGGCCCCTCAGGGGCAAACCTAGGGTTATGGATAGCCTCCAGGAGGAGGGCAGGCCTCATCCACCGGCTCTGCACCGTGCGGGGGGTGGGCCGAGGTGAGGGCGCTGGCAAGCAGGAGCGTGGGAGCCAGAGTTTTTGCGCGGGGGGCCTTCGACGGTTGCAGGGGGATAGGAGGGCCCTGCCCTTTCTCACTTCCTGAATGACTGGCAACGCCCCTAGTGCCCTGGGTGCTTGTGGGGTGGCAGAGTGAGCCCAGCACTGGGGCTCGGGGTTCCCAAATCCCCGGCATTGCGGTGCCAGGCTCCTTGGGAGGGGCCTCTCGGGGGCCGACCTAGGGTAAGTGTTAGCCCCCAGGAGTCCAGCAGGCCCGTTCCCCCAGCTCTGCAGCAGGCGGAGGGGCAGGCCGAGGTGAAGGTGCTGGCGAGAGGGAGTGTGGGCCCAAGCATTTTGGCGCGGGGGGCCTTTGAATGTCGCCGGGGCTTGGAGGGCCCTGCCCATTCTCTCGCCCTGAATGACTGGCGGCGCCCTTAGCAGCCCGGGTTGCTGTGGGGCGGCAGGGAGACTCAGGCGTTGGCCTCGGCGGTCCCCAATCCCCGGCGTTGTGGTGCCAAGCCCCTTGGGAGGGGCCCCTTGGGGGCTGACTAGGGTTAGGGTTTGTCCCCAGGAGGACGGCAAGCCCAGTGCTAAGTGGTTCTGGCAATGTAACAAAAATGCCATACACTTATCTGTAAGAAATAACAGTGTACAGGAACCCTCTTAGCCCTAACATCATCCTTTGTGAATATGGAAGCCAGCCCCAAGGTGGTCCTGGAAGTCTGACGAAAGGGCTAAGCACTTTTCTCTGAGTCTCCACACTATACAGGGAAAGACCAAAGTACATCATCTTTCACGAGTAGGAAGCATTAATGAAAAGGTTCTGGAATTTCGAGGACTCTGACCCATCCTTATTGGTAATAAACCACCCTGTACAGGAAAACACCTTCAACTCTCATCAGCCTCCTCAATCCTGATTCCGATTCAACTTTGGGTGTGTAGGACTAGGGAAATGTCCACATCTTATTGCTAAGAAAGAACGATGTCAGGGCAATGCCCTTCAAGTCACCTCAGCCTTCCTGAAGACGGAAGCAGGAATCAAGGTGGA
The DNA here is from genome assembly GCF_024610735.1 of Ursus americanus. Classification (NCBI taxonomy): domain Eukaryota; kingdom Metazoa; phylum Chordata; class Mammalia; order Carnivora; family Ursidae; genus Ursus; species Ursus americanus. Next base: position 1,126,490 of record NW_028273633.1, read on the forward strand.
TATCTTACCATGAGGTAAGGAAGATGAGCATATAAGTGAGAAACAACAGTGGGCAGGACCTCTCTTCCAACGAACAGTATCTTTGCTTAATGTTGAATCCCTATGGTAAGTGGTTGTGGGCATTTGTGAGGTGAAAATCTTAAGTGTTTTGTAAAACCTCTTGGTCATTCACAGATGAGACTAAGGTAGTTGGGGACTCCTAGGCAGTGATTTGTCCACTGTCAAAAATATAAAAAGATAAGAGACAGATGAGGTCTACTCAGGCATTGTCCTTTATCCTTATCCTCCGTGAGGATGGTCATCTCTGGACAGCTCAGTGACAGGGTCTCATTCACAGTGGGGGCATCTGTTCCTCACAGACATCAGGCAGGGAAATGGATTTGGTTCTCTGTGCCAGCCCAGCCACAGCTGAGTGTCACAGCACCCTCTCGTGGGCTCATAAGTGTTTCACTGTCACTAGGCAGGTCATTGTATTTGATAAACCACTGTGAGAGTTTGCAATTGCCTTCATCTGCAACCTCCTAGAAGCAAATGCAGGTCTCTGGTACCATGTGAAGTCATGTGAAGGCATTGTGAGAAAGTGTCCTTTTGCTTAAGAAAAACATGGAGCTGGGGCTCCTGGCTGGCTCAGCCAGTTAAGCATGTGCCTTTGGCTCAGGTTATGATCGCAGGGTTCTGGGATCGAGCCCGGGCTCCCTGCTGAGCAGGAAAGGAGTTAGGGAAATAGCTTAGAACCCACAGAGAATGTGAATAAAGGGGAGTGAAATGGAACTTGGTCTGTGTTTTGCTTTAGGGATTTAAGTTAGTTTTTTCTCAATTGTGATTGTTCTTGAAACAGAAAAGCTGTATTGGTTTTTTTTACCTTTAATTTTTTTCTACTAATAATTATTTATTATGATATGTTAGTCACTATACAGTATTTCCTTAGTTTTTGATGTAGTGTTCCATGATTCATTATTTGCATATAACACCCAGTGCTCCATGCAATATGTACCTTCCTTAATACCCATCACTGGCCCATCCCAATCCCCCACCCCTCTCCCCTCTGAAGCCCTCAGTTTGTTTCCCAGAGTCCATAGTCTCTCGTGGTTCATTCCCCCTTCTGTTTAGGGTCCATTGTCTAAAGGGACAGACAGTGGAAGTTCACCAAATATAAGATCGAAATTTCTTTGTTCTTTATAGATGCCGCCAAGTAGTTCCCAGACATTTCATTCTACTGTAGTAATTCATTATACCTGTGCAGGTGCACGTGGAAGACAATTGATGCATGTATAGTGGTAATAAAACACGCCCCTCAGTAGTAGAATAAGAGAGGATGCATATGTGTAAAATTATTCGACTACAGCTTCCATGCTTTATCTTTGGTTCCTTATTATCTATGAAATTGGACAATTTTTGTTCTCTGGGCTTAAAACTCATTGTCAAGTATTCAGAGTTTTTCAATGCTGATCTTCTCCTGTAAAAGTTACCAAAAACCTAAAATATGTATGAACTTTAAAAAGCGCTATATTGAAAATGACAGCAGGGAAGTTCCATTTTGTAAATATTGTGTCAATGGATCTCTATTTTGACATCAGTGTTCATTAGAAATGATGACATTTCATGTGAGTATAAATATCAATGTGAAAAAGAAAAGGTAGGAAGAACCTTGAATGTTTAAGTAATTGGTGAAATGACAGGTGTGTGTGTGTGTGTGTGTGTGTGTGTGTGTGTGTGTGTGTGTGTAATTGATTTTCAGTGAATGGTTCAGCTTCTTGTAGGACCTCCGAGAGAGCCCAGGTGAACCTTTCAATGAGTTGATATCTGTTTTCAGAACATGGGAATCTCTTAGTCCAATAGTCAATCAGGCAAGCTTTGAGGTCTTGAAGAGTTTCAGTCCTCAGCGATGGTGTTGCAGACCCTTGTGAGCAAACCCTAGGGTATGCTCAGAGCCCTCATTAGCTGGTACCAAGGTGTGACGATTTCAGACAGCATTTCCCAAAGAAGTACCTCTTGAGTCTCTGTCCTTGTCAGTTCCCTACACTTCCTTACACTAGTTATGTGATCAGTGTGTTTCAGGATAATCCCCACATGTGATTTTTGCTATTTCTTACTAGTCCTATCTGTTTCTCATCTTCTTCTTTTATGGTAGGGGTTGGGAAGCAACCTGTGTGGTGGAGGAAGGGGTGTGCTAGTTGTCTGCCTTCAGAGGACCAAATGATGCCTAGAAATTGTACTGTAGTTTGAGGTCAATTGTCCATCCTCTGAGTGTCAGGAATTCCATCACTTTACTTTGATGCTAGTCTGTTCTTCAAGCTGTCCTCAGAAATGAGGACGTCATCCATCTAGGGAATACTGGTTTGTGTGTATGTTTTCATTTTAGGAAAGGCTTTGCTGTTCCCGAAAATAATACTGTAGAGCACCCTTTCCTGTTCTTATTGGCCATCAGTCAATCTTTTGTGAAGTATTCGTTTATAAATAGACTCTATGGTTGATGAGCAGGAATTCTTTATCGACAAGTCTTTGTCAGTGTGTGTGTTGCAAATCTTTACTTCCCAGCCTGCGGTTCACTTTTTCATTTTCTTATGGTCATAAGATAAGGAGACATGTCACATTTTTATGAAGTCCCACTGAATTCTTTTAAATGGTTAGTGCACCCTATGTCCTACCCCAAGATTGACAGGTTCTACGTTTTCTTTCAGAAACTGTCCAATGGGAAGCTACAATCCATTTTCTCTGTCCATTTATTGCTTACAAATGTCACATTTTTATGAAGTCCCACTGAATTCTTTTAAATGGTTAGTGCACCCTATGTCATACCCCAAGATTGACAGGTTCTACGTTTTCTTCAGAAACTGTCCAATGGGAAGCTACAATCCAATTTCTCTGCCCATTTATTGCTTACAAATGTATTTTGACCATCTGTTTCCTAGGAAACCTCTTTTATTATTATTATTATTATTATTATTATTATTATTATTATTATTATTTTAAATTGCATTTTTAATTCTAATATGATATTTAAACACTGTTTTTGATTTTCTATGTACACAATCATATTATCTGTGAATAGTCACAATTATCCCCTCAATTCTTATCCTTTTTGTTTCTCTTGCCTTAAAACACTGGTAGATTCTCCAATGTCACAATAAATAGAGCATCATTGTTTGAAGATTTTAATATACCTTTCTCAATATCTGAAAGAAAAAGCAGACAAAACATTGGTAACAAATGTGACCTAATTGACATATAGGGAACATTCCATAATAAGGGCAGAATACATTATTTTCAAGTGGTCATAGACTCTTTACCCAAATAGATGATAGGTGGGGCCACGAATGAAGTCTACAAATGTTAAACCCTGAAATTAACTAGATTCTATTCTTAGACCACAGGGGAATTGAGCCACAGTCATAGCGAAAAGAAAATCAAGAAGTCCTTCAATGTTTAAAATTAAATGGAACTTTGCTACATATCCTAAAGGTCAGAGAGGGAATCTCAATGGAAATTCTGAACCTTTTCTACATGAGGGCTCACACACAATGGCACTTTCTTTGTGAAGAGCATTATAATAACCTAGACAGGAGTTGAGCCTTAAGTCAGAGTTCTGCCTACCCCAGCCACACCTGGCAGGCTTGGCCTGTGGTCCCCCTCAGCTGTCCTTTCTGGTGGTCCTGAGCTAAGGGGGTCAACATGGCCATATGGAAATGGAAAGCTGCCCACTCATAATGATGACGGTGCCCACTACCCAGCTGCCCTCTCTGGTGGCTTTGAGCTAAGGGGGTCAACATGACCGTATGGAAATTAGAAGCTCCCCACTCTTAGTGATGACGTTGCTATCGTATCATCCTCACCAGTCCAACAACATGATTTCTGAGTGAAATATGACACAAGAGTGACTTCTTGGCATTCGTTCAGGTTTGAAAATCATCTGGTGAGTCATCTATTCGAAATATGGATTCAACATGTGTACTTTATTCTGGAAAAGCAATAGACCCAATAGCAATTATGGCTTCCTGAGATCTTGTTCTTGAGAGACATCATACTGGCTCTTTGTAGCATTCTGCCTCTTAAACTTCTCAACTAGGGTGTAGATATTTTTAGGCACATTTTCAGATGGTTAGAAAGGGACTCGGATGATATGAGTCACAGAGGATTTTAGTGTCAGAAACCTATGTGGGATCCCCAAACTGACTCCAAATCGCTTGTTGTTCCATACAGGGTACTATTTCCCTCTTATCTCTGGTCTTCTCAATCTGGAAACCTATCAAGTATCAGGATTTTCTTGTCATGTGGACAACTGGAATGAATTCAGCGGGCCTTTTCACATCTGCCCATGGTAATCATTAAGATCATTATCTCAGTGGAGGACCTCTGGGTAAGATACTCAAAGATCCTTAGGAATAGAGACAGTATAATATTTTTCTGGTATTAAAGTTACTGAAACCAACTATCTTTTTTAGTCCATTCAGGCTCTGGTATGTTCAGAGGGTGCTGTAAAACAGGTCTGAAATAGTATTTAAAAACACTCAGCTCAGCCTCTTCTACAAAGTGAGCCAATGCTTATAAATATGGCTAAAATATTCCCTTACCTACGATTACTTCCCAGCCATCATAGTGTTTATATGGTATGACTGTCACTTACATTAGTCAACATTTGCAGAGAAAGAACTTAGTGCATCCAGGGGGCACTTCATGTTGAAATTAGTTTGTGACAACGAGCTACTGTGTTTTCTTCTGCAGTCCAAGGGAATGGTGCCAGACATCTCTAAGGTGTCTAGCAGTTCTACAATTCTGATTTTAAGTGGTCTGTGTGCTTCAGAGATTTGGGCAGGAGAAGGGCAGGAGTCCAGAGACTGTGAACACTTCTGTTACCTGTGCTGACCATGGAGCAGGTAGCCTTCTGTGGGATTCATTTTGAATTCTTGGTACTCTTGTGAAAGGTGCTTTTGTCTCAAATTCCTCCATTTAGGAGTAATTATAATGATGAAAGTAATTTTTATCTTATATCATCTGTGGACCCTGATCCTGGGCTCCCAGGGAAGCTATCCTTTAACATTTTACCCGGCTCAAGTTGATTGGGCAAAACCTCAAAGCATGGGCCCTATTTCTGCCCCAAGCACATGTTGTACATCTGCTTCGAGAAGAAAACAATAACCAAATATGCCAATATAAAGATAAGAAAAAATAAAGAACCTCTTTGGCTCCCATAAGATTAAATTTATACTGACATGTACATACTGAAATCATAAGAAAGAGTCTGTCACTTTCTAGAATCTAAGAATATCCTCATTGTGGTGTGTAACTCTGTACTTAAAAGAAAACAGAAAAAAATATATAAGCCTGCCCCAAATGTTCCTTCCCCGGAGCACTCCCTTCTTGGTGAAGATTGTGTCTCCCAGGAAGCTGTCCTGACTTGGGTTTGAATAAAGGTCTCTTCCTTTCTCTCTAAAATGTTTTTAAAAGTTCATTCACGCAATGTCGATAATAACAGTGTTTTCTATTTAAGTGAGAAATAAATGTTCCACTCTAGTTTTATTGGGAATAGACGAATTTAGGGTTTCTTTAGAAGAGTAAGTCTGCCTTCCAGAAAAGGCAAGGTCATTGGTCTATTGAGAATGAAGATAATTACTGCTAAACAACAAGTATGTGTTGCCCCTTCGCCCAGAAACCGAAGCAGGTGTGCAGGCTTTAGGTCAGAGGTGACTTCTTGTCCCCAGCTGACAACACTTCTCTGGTCTGGCTCCAAGACCCCCGAGGTTTTGAACGTCAGCATCGGAGTCAGCGAGGCAGCTTGTCACAGGACGCCAGTGTTCAGAGAAAGCACAGGTATGTTTGGCAAAATGTCCTATCTATGTCAGGGCTGGAGGTAAAACCTCTCATTATCCCAAAACCTCCTGGGCTTTTCTCTTTTCTCTAGTTGAGCCACAAAGTAAAATTGAAGTAGCTGTCAGCATTCTGGGTTTGGTACAAGAATTACTTAGTTTCCCTGCAGGTAGAACGTTGCAGGGGATCACAATTTCTCTGTCCATTTATTGCTTACAAATGTATTTTGACCATCTGTTTCCTAGGAACCCTCTTTTATTAGAAAGGGGAGGTGAGATTCACTCTGTGCCTGTTTGTAACATCTAATTTGTTCCTTCATCTAACAGTGTTTATTCAATTGGGCCTAAGATATGGTTGAGTGGCAAGCATCTAGAGTTAGGTGGCTTTTTTTCATCTGATACAGACTTGGATGATGTCATTTGACAAAGGTGATGTTTCATCATTGATTAGTTTATTCATCAGAAGAGTTAAAATTAGGGTGGAGGGAAAATTCAAAATTATCCAAAGCGGCCTGTTCCTGTTTAAAAGTTGAGCTTGACTTTCTAGTTTTACTAAATGTATTATCTCGATATTTTGAGGTGCCATATTCTCTCTGTAGTTTCTTTGGTGGTGGAGTCAGAAGGAGAGTCTGGGAATTCTTTTGGATAGTGGCATGCTGGTGGCTTCAAGGGGCTTGGCGTCAGGAGCCTTGGGGTGAAGTCTGCAACTGCTTGCCTGACCCTGGGTGCATCTCACAGAGGTTTTGTTTCATCTTATGAAATTGCCAGCAGATAATGTTCTGCTTAAAGGGGAACCCTCCCATCCTGTTGGTGGCAATGCAAAGTGGTGCAGCCAGTCTAGGAACCAGTGTGTGGGTTCCTCAAAAATTAAACATTGAATAACCCCATGATCCAGCAATTGCTCTCTGAGGTATTTACCCAAAGGATACAAAAATGCAGATTCAAAGGGGGTCCATGCACCATGATGTTTATAGCAGCAATGTCCACAGTAGCCAAACTATGGAGAGAATCCCAATGTCTATGCACTGATGAATGGATAAAGCAGAAGTGGGATACATATATATAATGGAATATGACCCAGCTTCAAAAAGAATGAAATCTTACCATTTGCAAGGATGTGCATGGATCTAGAGTGTATTAAGCTAAGCAAAATATTTGAGGAAAGAGAAATATCCTATGCTCTCACGCTTGTGGAATTTCAGAAAGAAAACAGATGAACAGAGTGGAGGGGTGATGAGAGAGGCAAACAAGGAAATAGACTCAAACTTGGAGAACAAACTGAGTGTTGCTGCAGGACAGGGGCATGGGGGGAAGAGTTAAATGGGTGAGGGGTATTAAGGAGGGCACTTGTGATGAGCACCGGGTACTGTAGGCAGGTGAGGAATCACTAAATCCTACCCCTGAAGCGAATATTCCATGGCATGTGAACTAACTGGAATTTAAGTAAAAGAAGAAAGGAAAAAGTGTTCTGCTTCATGAAGAGTGAGGTAAAATTGTAGTGATTTGGGCTGTACTATTCTATAGATGAGAGATGTGAAACACCCTGTTGTAGGATACACTAGTTTCTTATAACATAAGGAGTCCTCAGAAAGCTGCAATGAAAGATTCAGGTCTCAGAGCATGTTCATGTTCCACTGATATGTTACAGTTTGCACAGGTAGGAAAGAAGGTGGAGAGAGAGGCAACAGAATGGGAAAGCAGGTGCGAAACTTTCAATACTTAGCATTATAGCTTTCTCATGAAAGCCTTGCGATTTTGGAAGTAGAGGTGGAATCCGGGAGCTTTGCAGGAGACAGGGGAGTTCCAGGACTGGGTAAAGCTGACAGGGGTCCCAGAGGAGAGCTGAATGCATTCTGCAGCAGGGTGTGGGCAGGGGTGGCTGTGGGTCTCCTGGGTGAGAGTTGTGACAGGTGAGGGCTGTGTGCAATTCCTGGCTGAGGGCAAGGGAGGCACAGGTGGCGAGCTGGCAGAGAACCTTCTTCTGGGCCACCAGCCTCACCCAACACACAGCCTCATCTTCTGTTCCTGTCACTCCAATTCAGACTTCTCCGAAGGTGAGTGAGAACACATCAAGAGCATTCTGAACAGAAGGGAAAGCATGTGCAAAGGCTCTGGGGCAGGAGAATTTCAGGTATGTCCAGGAGCAGAAAGAAGGCCCTGTGGCCACAGGAGACAGCTTAGGACATGACCTCAGAGAGGTGACAGAAAAAACCATTCCAGGGCTATAACCCCATGAGACCCTGTTTCACTGGGCCATCCTGGCTACAGTGTTGAGAACAGATGACAGAGGGTTGAAGATGGCAAGGCAGGTCAATGACGAAGCTTTTCCAGGAACTCAGGCACTGTGGACCAGACAGGTGGCCTTGGATGGAGTGGTTAGACCTATTCTGGGTTCATTTTGAAGATGGAGCTCACAGGATTTGCTGATGGGTTAGCTATTAGGAGCAGGAGAACGGAGGAGTTAGGGTAACTCCCAGCTGTTGTGGGTTGTCCTGATCGAGGGGAAGGAGAGGGTTTCTGGGGGTAGAAGGTAGTCCGTGTTCTGCATGCTGAGGAAGGTGCCTTTCCCAGTGGATCTGCTGAGGTTTGTGTCTGGGAGAACCTTTCACATCTCCTCCCTCAGCAATGCTCAAGTACAAGTATCCCCCACTTTTTAAACGTTCACAGTAAGACATTGGGCTTTCTTGAAAGAACTACGTTATTACCCAGCTTCAGTAAGAGGAAGAGACCTGAAGAGGATTTCCCTCTTATGAAAAAAGGTGAACAGTGAGAATCGCGGTCAGCATCTCTTTTGGGGGAAGCATGACAGAGGCGGCGTGCACCCCAACCAGCTACTTCCGCTGGGAACCGCTCTCTGCATCCAGCCACCAGCACTTTGAATTGTGTCTGTGAGCCTCTGCTGTGCTTTATCTTCATTTATGCTGGGCCTCCGTTGGAAACTTGTGTGCTGAGGCCTAAGAAAAGCCAAAGAGAAGGAATTTTGGAGTCTGAGGACACTATCTAATTGTTCCGTGTAAATTAATGGCCATTCCTTCTTGACACCATTTCTGCTGTGCAAGGTTTCTCAGAAGCCCTGTACTTTCAAAGAGCAGGGAAACCTATACCCCATGCTGCGGGGTTAGTTTTAGTCTCCATGCTGGACAGAACATTTCATGACTGTCGGATTTTCTCACTCAAACATTGAGACTTTGACCACCTTCACCCGTTTCTAGCACCCCATCTCCGAATCTGGCACCTACCAATCTGCTCTCAGTATCTATGCGTTCAGTATTTGTTTATTCCACATTGAATGTACATGAGAGCATCTGGTATTGGTCTTTCTGTGTCTGAGTTACTTGGCATAAGGCCCCCAAGGTCTGTGTTTCCATGTCTGGTTCTTGTGAATAATGCTGCAGTGAACGTGGGAGTGCATCTGTCTTTTTGAGGCAGTATTTTTGTGTTCTCCAAATCAATACTCAGTAGAGCCATTACTTGTCCATGTGGTAGTTGCATTTATTTTTTCAGGAACCTCCATACCGTTTGTCACAGTGGCTGCACCAATTTCCATTCCCACCAACAGTGCACAGTGTCTCCTCATCTGCACACCCTTGACCCCACCTGGTGTCTGTCTCTGGGACAATTGCTGTTCCAACAGTTGTGAGGGGATAGCCGATTGTGGGTTTGATGATGTTTCCCTGACCATATTAAGTGATGTCGAACAACTTTCTCTGTTGGCACGTGTGCCATCTTTGGAAAGTATCTATTCACATATTCCCCCCATTTTTTATACAGTTTTTTTTTGTTTTGATTTGTATGAGTGTTGTGTGTATTTTGGATATTAGCCTCTTCTCACACATATGATTCGCAGATATTTTTTTCTTATTGGGTCAGTGGCCTTTTTAGTTTTTGATGGTTTCTTTTGCCGTGTGGAAGATTTCAGTTTGAAGTTGTTCCACTTGTTCATTTTTGCTTTTGTTGCCTTTGCATTTGGTGTCCGATCTGAAGACTCTTTGCCAAAATTAATGTCGAGAGACTTAGTACCTGTGTCTTCTTGGAGGTTTATGGATTCAGGTCTTATGTTCAAATCGTTCATCCATTAAAAATTTTGTGTGTGGTGTAAGAAAGTGACCCAGTTATATTCTTCTGCATTTAGTGTCCAGTTTGCCTGTTACCGCTCACTGAAGAGACAGTCCTTCCCTCATGGTGTATCTTCTGCTGCTGTGTCGTAAGTTAGGATCATCTACGTGTGGGTAAGTTTGTGAGCTTTCTGTTCTGTTCCACTGACCTGGTGTCTGTGTTTATGCCAGTTCCATCCTGTTTTGAAGACAACAGCTTTGTAATCTACCTTGAAATCCAGGAGTGTGTTGACTGCACCTTTCTTTCTCCAGGTTACTTTGGGTATTTGGGGTCTTTTGTGATTCCATACAAGTTTGAGGACTGTTATCTATTTCCTCGAATAATGCCGCTAGAATTCAGATAGGGATTTCATCACATCTGTCGATTGCTTTGGGTACGATGTACATGTTCACATAATTAACTCTTCCAGTTAAGGAGCATGGCGTAAGTTTCCATTTGTTTGTGTTGCCTTCCAAATCCTTGACCCATACATCCTGCGCCCCTTGACACACGTGTTTTTCATTTCCTTTCTGCCATGTGTTGAGTGTACTGTCTTTCTCATTTTTGGTTACTTTTATTCCTAGATTTTTTTTGATGCAATTGTAAATGGCATTGCTTTTTTAATTTCTCTTTACAAAAGTGTGTCATCAGTATACAGAAATGCAAGAAGTTGGGTCATCTGGGTGGCCCCATAGGTGAAGCGTCTGCCTTCAGCTCAGTTCATGAACCCAGAGATCTGGGATCGAGCCCCCTGTTGGGCTCCCCGCTTATCGAGGGTCTGCTTCTCCCTCTTTCTGTCACTCCCCCTGCTCGTACTTTTTCTCTTCCTATCAAATAAATAAATAAAATCTGAAAAAAAAGACAACAGGTCTCTGTATATTGACTTTATATCCTGCAGCTTTCTTGAATTTGTTTATTCTAACAGATTTTTTTTGTGTGTGTGGAATCTTTCGGGATTTCATGTCCTTTGCAAATATTGATAGTATTCCTGTAAGAATTTCATATCTTTCTCTTTTTTTAAAATGATGTTAGTCACCCTACAGTACTTCATTTGTTTTTGATGTAGTGTTCCATGATTCATTGTTTGCATATAACACCTAGTTCTCATTATGACACGTGCCCTCCTTTTTTTTTAAAGAATTTACTTATTTATTTGACAGATATAGAGACAGCCAGCGAGAGAGGGAACACAAGCAGGGGGAGTGGGAGAGGAAGAAGCAGGCTCATGACGGAGGAGCCTGTTGTGGGGCTCGATCCCATAACGCCGGGATCACGCCCTGAGCCGAAGGCAGACGCTTAACCGCTGTGCCACCCAGGCTCCCCAACACGTGCCCTCCTTAATACCCATCACCAGGATTACCCATTCCCCTTCCTCTCCCTTTCTGCAACCTTCAGTTTGTTTCCCAGTGTTAGTAGTCTCTCATGGTTCATCTCCCCCTCTCATTCCCCCCCTTCACTTTTCCCTTCCTTCTCCTAATGTCCTCCATGCTATTCCTTCCATTCCACATAGGAGTCAAAGCATATGATAATTGTCTTTCTCTGCTTGACTTAATTTCACTTAGCATAATCCCCTCCTGATCCATCCACGTTGGTGCAAATGGTGGGTATTCATCCTTTCTGATGACTGAGTAATAGTCCATTGTATAGATGAACCACATCTTCTTTGTCCATTCATCTGCTGAAGGACATCTTGGCTCCTTCCACAGTTTGGATATTATGGACACTGCTGCTATGAACATTGGGATACAGGTGCCCCTTCTTTTCATTACTCTGTGTCTATGGGGTAAATACCCAGTAGTGCAATTGGTGGGTCGTAGGATAGCTCTGTGTTTAACGTATTGAGGAACCTCCATATTGGTTTCAAAAGTGGCTGTACCAGCTTGAATTCTCACGAGTAGTGTAAGAGGGCTCCCCTTTCTTCACATCCTCTCTGACTTTTTTTTTATTTCTGTCTTATTAATTTTTTTTCAAGATTTTATTGATTTATTCTACAGAGATAGAGACAGCCAGCGAGAGAGGGAACACAAGCAGGGGGAGTGGGAGAGGAAGAAGCAGGCTCATGACGGAGGAGCCTGATGTGGGGCTCGATCCCATAAGGCCAGGATCACGCCCTGAGCCGAAGGCAGATGCTTAACTTCTGTGCCACCCAGGTGCCCCCTGCCTTGTTAATTTTAACCATTCTAACTGGTGTAAGGTGGTATCTCATTGTAGTTTTGATTTGTATTTGCCTGATGGCAAGTGATGTGGAGCATTTTTTCATGTGTCGGCCATTTGTATGTCTTCTCTGGAGAAGTATCTCTTTGTGTCTTCTGCCCATTTTTTGGGTGTCGAGTTTGAGGAGTTCTTTATAGATCTTGGATACCAGCCCTTTATCTGTAAAATCATTTGCAGATATCTTCTTCAATTCCATAGGTTGCCTTTTTGTTTTTTGATCATTTGCTTTGCCAAGCAGAAGCTTTTTATCCTGATGAAGTGCCCATAGTTCATTTTTGCTTTTATTTCTTTGCCTTTAGAGACGTGGCTTGCAAGAAGTTGTTGTGTTCAAAGTTGAAGAGTTCTTTTGATTTTGATATGAGACAGGAATCCATTATCTTATTTTCCTGATTGTATTCGAGTCCTCTGTCTTTCTTGGTGAGTCTAGCTAAGTTTCTCAGTTTTGTTTATCGTTCCAAAAAAGGCCGCTCTCATTTTCATTGTTTTTTTTTTTGTCTTTTTAGTCTCCGTTGGATTTATTTATGCATTCCTTTTTGTTATTTCCTTATTTCTACTAATTTGGGGCTTTGTTTGTTGTTTTATTTTCTACTTCTTTACCACATAAATCAGGTTGTTTATTGGAGAGCATTCTCATGGATTGATGAAGACTTGAATTTCTATGAATGTCCCCCATAAAGTTACTTTTGCTGCATCCCATAAGTTTTTGTAGGTTGTCTTTTTATCAGTGTCAAGGTACTTCTAAAAAATTTTTGATTTCTTCTTTGACTGTTGGTTGTTCAGTAGCTTGTTGTTAAATCTCCACATATTTTTTTAAGATTATTTAAGTATCTGACAGAGAGTGAGACAGCAAGAGAGGGAACGCAAGCTGGGTGGTGGGAGAGGGAGAAGCAGGCTTCCGAATGAGCAACGAGCCTGATTTGGAGCTAGATCCCAGAATCCTGGGATCAAGACCCGAGCTGAAAGGAGATCCTTAATGACTGAGCCACCCAGGCCCCAAAAATCTCCACCTATTTTTGACTGTCCCATTTTTTTCTTGAGACTGATTTCTAGTTTCATATCATTGTGGATGGACAAGATTTGAAGCAGAAGGTGAAGAGAGCATTCAGATGAAAGGTTTGTTTCCTGGAGGGTTTTCTGAGGGCAGACCATGAGTTCAGTGGGGACGGAGGAAGGTTTTGTGAGACGGGGGTGGGGTTAACCCTTGTTAGAATTACTGACTACTACCATGCAGGCTGTGTGCTACCGTACACACCGTAGTCCTGATGGACGTGTACTTCATTAGAAATATTTTCTAGGAGGTGTAGGCATAGCCTTCACTTAAAGAAAGATGGCATGTGGGTTCATGGCATGACCCCAGGTCACCAACCAGGATGTATGGTATTGTGGGTGAACAGAAACAGGCTTTCTGTGGGAAGTGACAGAAATAAGGTATGGTGAGCTCCATGACCATAGGTGAGGTACCGAGTGACGCACTGGGTGTTGGGTTCTGTGGATCTGTCTCATCATGTTCTGTGGAATTCAGGGACACCCTCCTGTCTGTGGATTTGTGTGGAGACAGGTAGACATCAGTGTCTGGCCAGGCACGAGGGTCGCACTGGCCCACCACCAGAGGTGCAGCGTGCGGGGGAGCCACTGCTTGGTTTCCACGAAAGCTGATCAGGGTCTGTGACCGTGATTCCTAGCAGCCGCAAGGGGAGAGGAGGCCGGGGGTGGTGCACACTTCCTAGACTTGTGGTCAGGACTAGTCTGGATCCCACTGAAGTCAGCCACACCGGGCACAGAAGGTACCCAGTCAGTGTAGCTGTGGGCACTGCTCCCATGGTACTTTTGGGCCAGCTCCATGCTGCCACCTCCTGCTTTTCATCATCATCTTCAAAGTCATGTGCCTCTGCTCTTGCCCCATGGCCTCCGGGGTATTGTCCGTCCTCCATCTGGCCCTCGTCCCTGGTGCCCTGTGCAGTCCGATGCCAGGGTAGCCTTCTCGAGACAAACATCTGGCCCTGATGGAACACTTCCATGGATCTCGGGTGATGCGAGGATGATGCCCTGCCCTGGAGGGGGCTGCAGGTCCCCAATCAGGAGAGCCATGTCTCCCTTTTCAGCATGGCCTGCCCTCCCCTCAGTCTTCTTCAGGGAAGCTCTCCCCACTTCCTGAGCTGACAGCTCTGAACTTAAAAATGAATGTTATTTTACATATCTCTATGCCTTAGTTCATCCATGGCATGTCTTTTAACCCCGTTAGTGGGTTTTTCTTAGCAGTTCTGAAGGGCTGTCTGCTCAAGGAGGGGACGACCTGGGTGGGGCAGCTTTCCCTCTCATCTCCCTCAGCATGTCTCTGAGCCCTGAGGCCAGCTGTCCCACTGAAGATTGAGGGACTAGAGCCAGCCCATCCTGAGCACAGGCTGTCAGCTCATAGACTGATGCGTGTCGGAGCTGTGGGCAGCTGGCATGGGTCAGGGGCAGGCAGTGTCTCCTTCTCATTCCTTCCCTCCCTTCCTCCCAGAGGTAGCTCAGAGCAGCCTTCAACTCCTGCATCTCCAGATCCCTTGACCTGTGCCTCCTGTGTTCAGCTGGTGACCTTGGAGTTTCGCATGGATTCTTCCTCCCGTACCCTCTCCCATAGCAGTTCCTGGATCAGGGGAGGGTCAGACCCTTGTCTGTTTTTTGTCTTCTTCCTTTCCCGCACCAAGCCCACCCACCTTTGCATCTTCCATGTATGTGCTTGGAAGCAAGCCCATCCACAGGCAACCTATTAGCCAAATGGATCCAGGCAATGAACATTGAAGTAGAGATCCAGGATCCATAATAAACCTGGTCTGAAACCTGTCCCAAAGTCTGTGAGTCTCTCACACTGAAACAGAAACAATAATAGCTTTCTGGACTGTGAAGTGATATGTCTTTCTACTTCCAATCTTGAATGCAAAGGTGCTGAGCCTGGACTGAAAAGGACCATGGCTCGCGTGCGCTGGGATCCACGGTAAGAACTCAGTGAAATATGAATTTGAGGCATGGAGTGAATAATTATTGTAGAGTGAATCTTCCCAAGTAGGGCTTATGCACATTGCACAGGAAAAGCTTTTTCAAAGAGCTTCCTGAAAGAAAAATCTTTTTTTAAAATTTATTTTAATTCCACTAGAGCTAACATACAATGTGACATTAGTTTCAGGTATACAATAGAGTGATTCAGTAATTCTATATATTACTCAGTGGTCATCAAGAAAAGTGTCCTCTTAATCCCCTTCATCTATTTTACTCATCCCTCTATCCACCTCCTCTCTGGTAACCTTCCGTTTGTTCTCTATTGTTAAGAGTTTGTATTTTGGTGTGTCTCCTTTTTCTCTTTTATTTATTTATTTTTGTTTGTTTCTTAAATTCCCCATTAGAGTGACATCGTATGGGATTTGTCTTTCTCTGACTGACTGATTTTAGTTAGGATAATACTCTCTAGCTCCATCCATATGGCTGCAAATGGCAAGGTTTCATTCTTTTTCAAGCCGAGTAATACTCCATTGTGTGTGTGTGTGTGTGTGTGTGTGTGTGTGTGTGAATACACACATCTATCATCTCATTTGTCAATTTTTCTACAGACACTTGGTTTGCTTCCATATTGTGATATTGTAAATAATGGTGCAAGAAACGTAGGGGTGCACGTATCCTTTTACGTTACTGTTTTCCTATTCTTTGGGTAAATATGAGTAGTGTGAATGTTGGATCGTAGTGTAGTTCTATATTTAATTTTTTGAGGAACCTTCATACTGTTTTCCACGGTGGCCACCACAGTTTGCATTCCAACCCACAGTTCGCGAGGATTCCCCTTTATCCACATCCTCCCAACAGCTGCTCTTTGTGTGCTTTTGATGTTAGCCATTCTGCCAGTTTTGAGGTATTACCTCATTGTCCTTTGGATTTACATTTTCCTGATGATGGGTGATGTTGAACATCTTTTCACGGGACTGTTGGCCATTTGTATTTCTTCTTTGGAGAAATGTCTGTCCATGTCTTCTGCCTATTTTTTAACTGGAATATTTGGTTTTTGGGGGTTGAGTAGTATCAGTTGTATATGTTTTGGACACTATCCCTTTATTGCATATGATCTTTGCAAATATCTTCTCCCTTTGAGTAGGTTGTCTTATTATTTTTACGTTTTCATTGTTCTTCTGCCGTGTGGAAACTTTTTATTTTGCTGTATTCCCAATAGTTTATTTTTGCTTTCATTTCCTTTGCCTCAGGACACAGTCTAGAAAAACGTTGGTATGGTCCATGTCAAGAAGTTACTGTCTTCCCTCCTGTAGGATTTTTATGGATTCAGGTCTCATATTGAGGTCTTGAAACTGTTTTGTGTTTGTCTTTATTGTGTAAGAAAGCAGTCTAATTTCATTCTTTTGTGCGTAGCTGTCTAGTTTTCCCAACACCATTTGTTGTAGAGACTGTCCTTTTCCCTTTTGATATCGTTGCTTGCTTTGTGGAAGATTCATGGACCACATAATTGTGGGTTTCTGTCTGAACTTGTATCCTGTTCCTTTGGTCGCTGTGTCTATTTTTGTGCCGTACTGTCTTGTTAGGATGACTGCAGCTTTGTAGTATAACCTGAAATCTGAAATTGTGAGTCCTCCACCATTGTTTTTCTTTTCCACATTGCACTGGCTGTTCGGAATCTTTAGTGGTTCCATACAAATGTTTAGGATTGTTTATTCGAGGTCTTTTGTTCTTTAATTTAAATTCAATTAGCCAACTTACAGTACATCATTCGTTTCAGATGTAGTCTTCAATAAATTTTCAGTCTTGTGTATCACCCAGTGCTCATTGTATCGTGTGACCTCCTTAATGCTACTCACCCAGTTACCACCCCCCCCCCAACTTCTCCTCCAACAATCATCAGTTTCTTGCGATAGTTAAGAGTCCATCATGGGTTTTCTCCCTCTCTGATGACTTCCCATTCTATTTTCCCTTCCTTCCCCTATGGTCTTCTTCCTTGTTTCTGATATTCTACATAGGAGTGAAAGCATATGATCATTGTCTTTCTTTCATTGACTTATTCCACTCAGCATAATACCCTCCAGCTCCACCCAGGTCGGTGTGATGGTAAGTATTCATCCTATCTGATGGCTGAGTAATATCCCATTATATATATGATCCACATCTTCTTTATCCATTCATCTATCCATGGTCATCTGCACTCCTTCCGCAGCTTGTCTATTATGGATATTGCTGCTATGAACACTGGTGTGCATGTGTCCCATCTTCACTACCTCTGTCTCTGGGGGTAAATACCCAGTAGTGCAATTGCTGGGACATAGGGTAGCTTTATTTATAACTTCTTGAGGAAATTCTGTACCATTTTCAAGAGTGGCTGTAGCGGACTGCATTCGTACAGGGGTGTAAGAGGGTTCCCGTTTCTCCATATCCTCTCCAACATATATAGTTTCATGTCTTCTTATTTTTAGATATTCGGCCTCGTGTGATATGGCATTTATAGGGGTTTACATTTGTATTTCCCTGAAGCCAAGTGATATGAAGCATTTATGCATGTATCTTTTGATCACCAGTACGTCGTTATCAGTGAAATGACTTCCCATTTTAATCTATCTCAAGACCTAAAGCTGGGGAAGGCACTGAAGCTGGATGATGCCATTGGTTGGATGTGTGGAGAATTTCAAAAGATCTCCGTGGAGAGCAAGTTTAAAGGTCAGTGTGAAGCTACTAATTGGATCCGGGGAGATCTCTGAAAGTGGGGGTTGCCTGGGATGGCCTGAGGGGGGCCCTCCGATTTTCCTATGAATCCTTGCTGCAGCCCCAAATGGACAGTTTCCTGCTGTGGGGCAGGCTGAGTCCTCTAGTCGTGCAGAGGTGAGCCCAATGCCTGGTGCCTTGGAGGCAGGCAAACGGGGAGGGACCCTCAGCAGAAGACCCAGGGTTAGGTTAGGCCTCAAGAGACAGCAGGTCCGAACTGCCCAGTGCTCAGAGAACTCCCAGGCCGAGTAAGATGAGGGCACAAGGGCGGGTGAGTGTGAGCCTTGGGGTTTCATCTGGAAGGGCCCACAAAAGTCGGGGTTCACCAGAAGGGGCTCTCAGGGGGTGCCCCAATTCTCTTGCCCTGAATGCTCTGTTGTGCCCCCAAACAGTATAGTTTCCTGTGGGCTGCAGGCTGAGTCCTACAGTGGGGCTTGGGTGTCCCCAATCCCCCGGAGTGGGGTGCCAGGGCCCCTCTGTGGCCAACCTAGGGTAAGGGTTAGGGTCCAGGAGCCCGGAAGGGACTATCTGCAAGCTGTGCAGCGAGCTCTGTGGAGGGCTGAGAGGAGGCCATGGGGGAGGGTGAGAATGGGCCTCAGGGTTGGGGCATGGGAGGCTGCCAAAGGATGGGGATGGGCTCCGGGGGCCTCCCCAAGTTCTCGTGCCCTGTAGGCTCCGTAGAGCCCCAAGGGGCATGGTTTCCTGTCGGGTGGCAAGCTGAGTCCTGCAGTGGGGCACAGGTATCCCAATTCCCCCGGGCTGCGGTGTAAGGCTCCTGGGGAGGCCCCCACACCCACAGCTGACCTAGGGCTAGGTTTAGGCCCAGGAGCCCCGCAGGCCCGATCTGCTGGCTGTATGGCTAGTTACACGGGCTGAGGTGAGGGTGTGGGGGAGGGTGAGCGTGGGCCTCAGGGTTGGGGTGCGGGAGGCCACCAAAGTTCGCTGGTGTCTCAGGAAGGCCCTACTGGTTCTCCTGCCCTGAATGCTCTATGGCCTCCCAGGGTGCACGGTTTCCTGCGGGGTGGCAGACTGAGTCCTGCTGTGGGGCTCAGGTGTCCCGAATCCCCGCGGCTGCAGCTCCAGGCTCCTGGGGAGGGGCCCCTCCACAGATGAACTAGGGTTAGGGTTGGGGCCCAGGAACCCCGCAGGCCAGATCTGCCCAGTATATGGCGAGCTCCGCCGCGGCCTGAGGTAAGGGTGCGGGATGGGGTGAGCATGGGCTTCAAGGGTGGGTTTAGGGATCGCCGAAGTTCGCCGGGGGCCCTGGGGGCCCTCCTGGTTCTCCCGCCCTGAATGCTCTACAACCTCCCAAGGGGCACGGTTTCCTGCGGGCTGGCAGACTTTGTCCTGCAGTGGGGCTCAGGTGTCCCCAGTCCCTGGTGCTGCGGCACTGGGCCCCAAGGGAGGGGCCCTACCCAGCGGACCTAGGGTCAGGTCTAGGCCTCAGGAACCTGGCAGGCCTGATCTGTCGGCTCTGCGTCGAGGTCGGTGGCAAGCTGAAGGGAAAGCGTGGGGCGGGATGAGCGTGGGCCTCAGGGTTGGGGTGCCTCAGGGTTTGGGTGCCGAGAATCGCTGGTGGCTCAGGGGGGCCCTACCAGTTCTTCTGCACAGGATGCTCTGCGGCGCCCCAAGGGGCATGGTTTCCTGAGGGGTGGCAGGCTTAGTCGCGTGGTGGGGCTCAGGTGTACCCAATCCCCGGGGTTAGGGTACGGATTAGGGTATGGGTTAAGGTTAGGGTATGGGTTACGGTTAGGGTATGGGTGAGGGTAGGGGTTAGGGTTAGGGTAAGGAGAGGGTACGGGTTAGGGTTGGGTTTAGGGGTTACAGGTTAGAGGTTATGGGTTAGGGTACAGATTAGGGTTTAGGGTACAGGTTAGGGTTTAGGGTTTGGGTTTAGGGTTAGGGTTTGGGTTGGAGTACGGGTTAGGTTTAGGGTACGGGTCAGGGTTAGGGTATGGGTTAGTGTACGCATTAGGGTACGGTTTAGGGTACGGGTTAGGGTACGGTTTAGGGTAAGTGTTTGCGTACGGATTTGGGTACGGCTTAGGGTACGGGTTATGGTTAGGGTACAGGTTAGGGAACGGGTTAGGGATAGGGATTGGGTACGGTTTAGGGTTAGGGTATGGGTTAGGGTACGGGTTAGGCTACAGGTTAGGGTTAGGTATGGGTTAGGCTATGGGTTAGAGTCCGGGTTAGAGATAGGGTACGGGTTAGGGTATGGGTTAGGGTACGGGTTAGGGTATGGGTTAACGTTAAGGTAAGGGTATGGGTTAAGGTTAAGGTAAGGGTACTGGTTAGGGTTAGGGTACAGGTAGGGTTAGGGTACGGGTCATGGTACGAGTTAGGATATGGGTTAGGGTCAGGGTTTAGGGTTTAGTGTTAAAGTAAGGGTATGGGTTAGGGTACTTGTTAGGGTTACGGTTAGGTTTAGGGTACGGTTTAAATTACGGGTTAGGGTATAGTTTAGGGTTAGGTTTAGGGTACGGGTTAGAGTACGTGTTAGGGTTTCGGTTAGGGTTAGGGTGTAGGTTAGGGTTAGGGTTAGGGTACGGGTTAGGGTTAGGTTTAGGTTTAGGTTACGGTTTAGGGGTAGGGTTAGCTGAAGGGGTAGGGTTAGGGGTAGGGTTAGGGGTATGGTAGGGGTCGGGGTTGGGTTAGGGTTTAGGGTTAGGTTTTGGGGTTAGTGGTTAAGGTTAGGGTTTAGTGTTTAGGGTTTCGGGATTAGGGTTAGGAATTAGGGTTTAGGGTTTAGTGTTAATGTTAGGGTTTAGGGTTTAAGGATTAGGGTTTAGGGTTAGGTTTAGGGTAGGGTTAGGGTTAGGGTAAGTGTTAGGGGTTAGGGTTAGGATTAGGGGTTAAGGTTTAGGGTTTAAGGTTAGGGCTTAGGGTTTAGGGTTAGGGTTAGACCCCAGTAGGCCAGCAGGACCGATGTGCCGGCTGTGCGGCGAGTGGAGGAGTGGGACGATTGAGGGCGCTGGCGAGCTGGAGTATGGTATCCCGCGTTTTGGCGCAGGGGACCTTTGAACACCACTACTGGCTCGGAGGGCCCTGCCCATTCTCCTGCCCTGAATGACCGGCGGCGCCCCTAGCGGCCTGGGTCGTGGCGGGGTGGCAGTGTGAGTCTGGCACTGCGGTTTTGGGGTCCCCAATGCGATGCGTTGCAGCGCAAGGACCCTTGGGAGGGGCCCCTGGGGCCGTCCTAGGGTTACTGTTAGCACCCAGGAGTCCGGTAGACATGATCCGCCAGCTGTGCAGTAGCGGAGGGCCAGGCCAAGGTGAGGGCGCTGGCGAGCTGGGGCGTGGGCCCATGCAGTTTGGCGCGGGGGCCTTGGAAGGTCGCCTGGGGATTGGATGGCCCTGCCGGTTCTCCCGCCCTGAATGGCCAGAGGCGCCCCTAGCGACCCGGGTCGTGGCGGGGCACCACGGTGAGTATGGCGCTGGGGCTTGGGGGTCCCCAATCCCTGGCGTTGCTGCGCCAGGCCCCTTGGGAGGTTCCCCTTGGGGGCCAACCTAAGGTTAGGGTTAGCCCCCAGGAGGCTGGAGGCCCGATCCGCTGGCTGTTTGGTGAGCAGAGGGGCGGGTCGAGGTGAGGGCGCTGGTGAGTGGGAGCATTGGCCCAAGCATTTTGGTGCGTGGGCCCTTAGATGTTCACTGGGACTCGGAGGGCCCTGCCTATTCTCCCGACCTGAATGACCGGTGGCGCCCCTAGTGGCCTGCGTGCCAGCGGGGTGGCAGGGTGAGTCCGGCGCTGGGGCTTGGGGGTCATCAATCCCCGGTGTTGCGGGACAGGCCCCTTGGGAGGGGCCCCTCAGGGGCCAACCTAGGGTTAGGGTTAGCCCCCAGGAGGCCGGCAGGCCCCATACGCCAGCTGTGCAGCGAGCGGAGGGGTGGGCCAAGGTGAGTGCCCTGGCGAGCTGGAAGGTGGTACCCAAAGTTTTGGCACCAGGGGCCCTCGAATGTCACCGGGGACTCGGAGGGCCCTGCCCGTTCTCCCGCCCTGAATGAGTGGCGGCTCCCCTAGCAACCCGAGTGGTGGCGGGGCTGCAGGGTGGGTCTGGTGCTGAGGCTCGGGGGTCCCCAATGCCAGGCGTTGCGGCACCAGGCCCCTTGGGCGGGGCCCCTTGGGGGCCGAACTAGGGTAAAGGTTAGCTCCTGGAGGCCGGCAGGCACGATCCACAGTCTGGGGCGAATGGAGGCGTGGTCGAAGATCAGGGCGCTGGCGAGCAAGAGAGTGGGCCCCAGCGTTTTGGCGCTGGGGGCCTTCGAAGGTCACCGGGGCAGGGAGGACCCTGCCAGTTCTCCCGCCCTGAATGATTGGCGGTAACCTAGCGGCCCGGGTGTGGGCGGGGCGGAACGGTGAGTCCAGCGTTGCGACTCGGGGGTCTCCAATCCCTGGCGTTCGGCTGCAGTCCCTTTGGGAGGGGCACCTTGGGGGCCGACCTAGGGTTAGGGTTATCCCCCAGGAGGCCGGCAGGCTCAATCCACTGGCTCTGTGGTGAATGGGGGGGTGGGCCAAGGTGAGGTCGCTGGCGAACGGAAGCCTGGGCCCCAACATTTTGGCTCGGTGGGCTTTCAAATGTCGCAGGGGAGTCGGAGGGCCCTGCTCCTTCTCCCGCCATGAAGGACCGGCGACGCCCCTAGCTCCCCGGGTGGCAGCGGGGTGGCAGGGTCAGTCCTGCACTGGTGCTTGGGTTTCCCAATCCCCAGCGTTGCGGTGCCAGGCCCCTTCGGAGGGGCCCCTCTGGGACTGTCCTAGGGTTAGGTTAACCCCCAGGAGGCCAGCAGTCCGGATCCGCAGGCTGTGCAGTGAGCGGAGGAGGGATTGACCGTGGTAGGGCGCAGTTGAGCGGTAGCGTGGTACCCAGTGTTTTGGCGTGGGGGACCTTCTTATTTCACCGGAGGCTCGGAGGGCCCTGCCGGATATCCCGCCCTGAATGCCAGGAGGTGCTCCTAGAGGCCCGCGTGGCGGCGGGGCGGCATGGTGAGCCCGGCGCTGGGGCTTGCGGGTCCCCAATCCCTGCCTTTGTGGCACCAAGCCTCTTGGGAGGGGCCACTCTGGGGCCCATCTAGGGTTACCATTAGCCCCGAGGAGCCCGGGAGGCCAGATCCGCCAGCTGTGTGGCTAGAGGGGGGGCGGGCCGAGGTGAGAGCGCTGTAGAGCGGGAGCATGGGCTTCAGCGTTTTGGCGCGGGGGACCTATAAATGTCGCTGGGGGCTCGGAGGGCCCTGCCCGTTCCCCCACCCTGAATGACCGGTGGTGCTCCAAGTGGCCCGGGTGGCGGCGGAGGGGCAGGTTGAGTACATCGTTGGGGCTTGGGGGTCCTCAATCTCCAGCATCGTGGCGCCAGGCCCTTTGGGAGTGCCCTTCGGGGGCCGACCTGGGGTTAGGGTTAGCAACCAGGAGGCCGGCAGGCCCAATAAGATGGCTGTGGGGCGAGCGAAGGGGTGGGCTGAGGTGAGGGCGCTGGGGAGCAAGATTGGGGGCCCCTGCATTTTGGCGCTGGAGGCTTCAAATATCTCCGGTTCCTCCAGGGCCCTGTCCCTTCTCCCGCCCTGAATGACGGGCAGCGCCACTAGCAGCCCGGGTAGCGACGTTGCGGCAGGGTGAGTCTGGCTCTGGGTCTTGGGGTCCCTGATTCCCAGTGTAGCGGCACCAGGACCCTTGGGAGGGGCCCCTGGGTGGCTGACCTAGGGTTAGGGTTAGCCCCCAGGAGGCCGGCAGGTGGGATCCGGCCACTGTCCGGGGAGCGGAGGGCAGGGCCGAGGTGAGGGCGTTGGGGAGCGGGAGCGTGGGCACCAGCGTTTTGGCACGGGGAGCCTTTGAAGGCCACCGGGGGCTCGGAAGGCCCTGCCCCTTCTCTCGCCCTGAATGACCCGCAGTGCTCCTAGCGGCCTGGGTGGCGGCGTTGCGGTAGGGTGAGTGTGGCTCTGGGGCTTGAGGTTCCCGATCCCCGGTGAAGCGGCACCAGGACCCTTGGGAGGGGCCCCTGGGTGGCCGACCTAGGGTTAGGGTTAGCACCCGGGAGGCCGGCAGGCGGGATCCGCCCGCTGTGCGTGGAGCGGAGGGGCGGGCCGAGGTGAGGGCGCTGGCGAGCAAGAGCCTGGGCCCAAGCGTTTTGGCACCGGGGGCCTTCGAATGTCTCCGGGGACTCGGCGGGCCCTGCCCATTCTCCTCCCTGAATGACCGGAGGCGCCCCTAGCAGCCCAGGTGGCGGCGGGGCGGCATGTAAGTCCGGGCATAGGGCTCGGGGGTCCCCAGTCCACCGCGTTGCGGCGCCAGGCCCCTTGGGAGGGGCCCCTCGGAGGCTGACCTAGGGTTAGGTTTAGCCCCTAGGATGCCTGCAGGCCCTATTCGCCAGCCGTGTGGAGACTGGAGTGGCGGACCGAGGTGAGGGCACTGGTGAGCGGGAGCGTGGGCCCGGGTGTTTTGGCGCGGGGGGCCTTTGAAGGTCGCCGTGTCTTGGAGGGCCCTGCCCGTGCTCCCGCCCTGAATGAACGGCACCACCCCAAGCCCCCCGGTGGCGGCTGGGTGGCAGGGTGAGTCCAGTGCTGAGGCTCAGGGGTCCCCAATCCCCAGCGTTGCGGCGCCAGATCCCTTGGGAGGGGCCCCTCGGGGGTCGATCTAGGGTTAAGGTTAGCCCCCAGGAGGCCGGTGGACCCGATCAGCGGCTGTGCGGCACGCGGAGGGTTGGGCCGAGGTGAGGGCGCTGGCGAGACTGAGCATGAGCCCAAGCGTTTTAGTGCGGGGGGCCTTCGATGGTCGATGGGGGCTCGGAGGGACCTGCCCGTTCTCCTGCTCTGAATGATTGGCGGGGCCCCTAGAGCTCCGGTGCCTGAAGGGCAGCAGGGTGAGTCCGGCACTTGGGTTGGGGTCCCCATTGCCGGCGTTGTGGCACCAGGCCACTTGGGAAGGGCCCCTCCGTGGCCGACCTACAGTTAGGGTTAGCCCCCGAGGCCAGCAGGCCCGATACACCACCTGTGCATCGAGCGGAGAGTTGGGCCGAGGTGAGGGTGCTGGTGAACATGGGCCTGGGCCCAAGCGTTTTGGTTCGGGACGCCTTCGAAGGTCGGCGGGGCTTAGAAGGGCCCTGCCCGTTCTCCCCCCCTGAATGAATGGCGGCGCCCCTAGCGGCACGTGTGGGGCGGGGCGGCAGGGTGCATCCATCGCTGGGGCTTGGGGGTTCCCAATCCCCGGTGTTGCGGCGCCAGGCCCCTTAGGAAGCGACCCTCGGGGCCTTCTTAGGGTTAGGGTTAGCGCCCAGGAGGCCGGCAGGCCGGATCCGCCGGCTGTGTGAGGAGTGGAGATGCAGGCCGAGTTGAGGACGATGGCGAGAGGGAGCGTGGGCCCCAGGGTTTTGGTGTCCTGGGCCTTTGAATGTTTCCATGGCTCGGAGGGCCCTGCCCTTTCTCCTGCCCTGAAGAACCAGCAACGCCCCTAGCGGCTCCGTTGGCGGTGGGGCGGCAGGGTGAATCCCAGGCTGCGGCTCGGGAATCCCCAATCCCCGGCGTTGTGGTGCCAGGCCCCTTGGGAGGGGCTCCTCGTGGGCCGACCCAGGGTTAGAGTTAGCCCCCATAAGGCCGGCAGGCCAGATCCTCTGGCTGGGCGGTGAGAGGTGGGCGGGCCGAGGTAAAGGCGCTGGGGTGCGGGATTGTGGGCCCCTGCATTTTGGGGTGGGAGGCTTCAAATGTCGCCGGTTTCTCCAGGGCCCTGTCAGTTCTCCCGCCCTGAATGACCGGCGGCGCCCCTCGCGGCCCGGGTGGCAGCGTTGTGGGAGGGTGAGTCTGGCTTTGGGGTTTGGGGTTCCAGATCCCTGGCGTAGTGGCACCAAAACCCTTGGGAGGGGCCCCTGGGGGGCCGACCCAGGGTTAGGGTTAGCCCCCAGGAGACCGTCAGGCCCAACCGCACACTGTGCGGCGAGCTGAGGTGCGGCCCGAGGTGAAGGCGCTTGGGAGCGGGAGCGTGGGCACCAGCGTTTTGGCATGGGGAGCCTTTGCTGGCTCTGCGAAGAGCGGAGGTGCAGGCCGAGTTGAGGGTGATGCAGAGCGGGAGCGTGGTCCCCAGCGTTTTGGCGCCCTGGGCCTTCGACTGTTGCCATGGCTCAAAGGGCCCTGCCTGTTCTCCTGCCCTGAAGAACCAGCGGCGCCCTTAGCAGCTCCCTTGGCGGTGGAGCGGCAGGGTGTGTCCATGCTGCGGCTCGGGGATCCACAATCCCCAGCGTTGCGGCACTAGGCCCCTTGGGATGGGCCCCTCGGTGGTTGATCTAGGGTTACGGTTACCCCAGAAGGCCGGTGGACCCGATCAGCGGCTGTGCAACACGCGGAGGGTTGGGCCGAGGTGAGGGCGCTGGTGAGCCTCAGCATGAGACCATGTGTTTAGCGCAGTGGGCCTTCGAAGGTCGGCGGGAGCTGAGAGGGCCCTGACTATTCTCCTTCCCTGGTTGACCGGTGGGCCCCTAGCGCCTCGGGTGGCTGAATGGCAGCAGGGTGAGTCTGGCACTTGGGCTCGGGGTCCCCATCCCCTTGGGAGGGGCTCCTCGGGGGCCAACCTAGGGTTAGGTTTAGCCCCCAGGAGGCCGGCAGTCCCTATTCACAACCTGTGTGGAGAGTGAAGTGGTGGACTGAGGTGAGGGCGCTGGTGATTGGGAGCGTGTGCCTGGGCGTTTTGGCGCGGGGGGCCTTCGAAGGTCAACATGTCTCAGAGGGCCCTGCCCTTTCTCCCGCCCTGAATGAAGGGCAGCATCCCAAGCCCCCGGGTGATGGCTGGGCGACAGGGTGAGTCAGGTGCTGAGGCTCGGAGTCCCAAATCCCCGGCTTTGCGGTGCCAGGCCCCTAGGGAGGGGCCCTCGGGGGTCGATCTAGGGTTACGGTTAGCCCCCAGAAAACCGGTGGACCCGATCAGCGGCTGTGCGGCATGCGGAGGGTTCGGCCGAGGTGAGGGAACTGGCGAGACTGAGCATGAGCTCAAGCGTTTTATCGCAGGGGGCCTTCGAAGGTCACCATATCTCGGAGGGCCCTGCCAGTTCTCCACCCCGAATGACCCGTGGCGCCCCTAGCGGCCCGGGTGGTGGCGGGACGGCTTCTGAGTCCGGTGCTGGGGCTCAGGGGTCCGTAATCTACGGCATTGCGGCTTCAGGGCCCTTGGGAAGGGCCCCTCGGGGGCCGAACTATGGTCAGATTAGCCCCCAGGAGGCCGGCAGGCCCGATACACCACCTGTGCGTCGAGTGGAGAGTTGGGCCGAGGTGAGGGTGCTGGTGAACATGAGCCTGGGCCCAAGCATTTTGGTTCGGGGCGCCTTTGAGTTCGGTGCTGGTTCGGAGCGCCCTGCCTGTTCTCCCACCTGAATGACCAGCGGAGTCCCTAGTGGCCCAGGTGGCAACAGTGCAGCAGGGTAAATCCGGCTCTGGGACTCTGTGTCACCAATCCCCAGCGTTGCAGAGCCAGGCCCCTTGGGATGTGCCCCACGGTGCCGACCTAGGTTTTTGGTTAGCCCCCAGGAGCCCGGCAGGCACTATCCACTGGCTGTGCAGCAAGCAGAGGGGCGGGCCGAGGTGAGGGCGCTGGCGAGCAGGAGCATGGGAGCCAACTTTTTTGAGCGGGGGGCCTTCGAAGGTCGCAGGGGAAATGGAAGGGCCTGCCAGTTCTCCCACCTGAATGACCCGTGGCTCCCCTAGCGGGCTGGGTGGCGGCGTTGCGGCAGGGTGAGTCTCGCTCTGGGGCTTGGGGTCCCCGATCCCCAGCGAAGCGGCACCAGGACTCTTGGGAGGGGCCCCTGGGTGGCTGACCTAGGGTTAGGGTTAGCCCCCAGGAGGCCGGCAGGTGGGATCCGGCCACTGTCTGGGGAGCGGAGGGCGGGGCCGAGGTGAGGGCGTTGGGGAGCGGGAGCGTGGGCACCAGCGTTTTGGCACGGGGAGCCTTTGAAGGCCACCGGGGCCTCGGAAGGCCCTGCCCCTTCTTTCGCCCTGAATGACCCGCAGTGCTCCTAGCGGCCCGGGTGGCGGCATTGCGGTAGGATGAGTGTGGCTCTGGGGCTTGAGGTTCCCAATCCCCGGCGAAGCGGCACCAGGACCCTTGGGAGGGGCCCCTGGGTGGCCGACCTAGGGTTAGGGTTAGCACCCAGGAGGCCAGCAGGCGGGATCCGCCCACTGCGCGTGGGGCGGAGGGGCAGGCCAAGGTGAGGGCCCTGGCGAGCAAGAGCCTGGGCCCAAGGGTTTTGGCACCGGGGGCCTTCGAATGTCTCCGGGGACTTGGTGGGCCCTGCCCCTTCTCCTCCCTGAATGACCGGCGGCGCCCCTAGCAGCCCAGGTGGCGGCGGGGCGGCATGTAAGTCCGGGCATAGGGCTCGGGGGTCCCCAGTCCACCGTGTTGCGGCGCCAGGCCCTTTGGGAGGGGCCCCTCGGAGGCTGACCTAGGGTTAGGTTTAGCCCCTAGGATGCCGGCAGGCCCTATTCGCCAGCTGTGTGGAGACTGGAGTGGCGGTCCGAGGTGAGGGCACTGGTGAGCAGGAGCGTGGGCCCGGGTGTTTTCGCGTGGGGGGCCTTTGAAGGTCCTGTGTCTCGAGGGCCCTGCCTGTTCTCCCGCCCTGAATGAATGGCAGCACCCCAAGCCCCCACGTGGCGGCTGGGTGGCAGGGTGAATCCAGTGCTGAGGTTCAGGGTTCCCCAATCCCCAGCATTGCGGCGCCAGACCCCTTGGGAGGGGCCCCTCGGGGGTCGATCTAGGTTTATGGTTAGCCCCCAGGAGGCCAGTGGACCCGATCAGCAGCTGTGCAGTACGCAGAGGGTTGGGCCGAGGTGAGGGCGATGCAGAGCGGGAGCGTGGTCCCCAGCGTTTTGGCACCCTGGGCCTTCGAATGTTGCCATGGCTCGAAGGGCCCTGCCTGTTCTTCTGCCCTGAATGACCGGGGGCGCCCCAGCAGCCCAGGGGGTGGCGGAGGGGCAGGGTGAGACTGCTGTTGGGGCTTGGGTTCCCCAATCCCCATTGTTGTGGCGCCAGTACCCTTGGGAGGCGTCCCTCTTGGGCCCAGCTTGGGTTAGGGTTAGCCCCCAGGAGGGCGGCAGGCCAGATCCCCCAGCTCTGCGGAGATTGAAGTTGCGTGCTGAGGTGAGGGCGCTGGTGACCGGGAGCGTCGGCCCAAGTGTTTTGGCGCGGATGGCCTTTGTAGTCGCCAGAGGCTCGGAGGGCGCTGCCCATTCTCCCGCCCTGAATGACCGGCGGCCCCCGTAGCGGCCCGGTTGGTGACGGGGCAGCAAGGTGAGTCCGGCACTGGGGGGTTCCCCAATCCCCGGTGTGGCGGCGCTGGGCACTTGGGAGTGGTCCCTCAGGGGCCGACCTAGGGTAGGGTTAGCCCAAAGGAGGCCGGCAGGCCCGATCTGCCAGCTGTGCAGCGAGCGGAGTGGTGGGCCGAGGTGAGAGCGCTGGCAATTGGGAGCGTGGGCCCAAGCGTTTTGGCACGGGGGGGGGCTTCGAAGGTCGCTAGTGTCTCGGAGGTCCCCGCCCGTTCTCCCGCCCTGAATGAGGACGGCGCTCCTAGCAGGCCGGGTTGTGGCGAGGCGGCAGGGTGAGTCTTGCACTGGTGCTCAGGGGTCCCCAAGCCCCGGCGTGGCGGTGCCAGGCCCCTTGGGAGGGGCCCCTCGGGGGCCGACATATGATTTGGGTTAGCTCCCAGGAGGCCGTCAGGCCTGATCAGCCAGCTATGCGGTGAGCGGAGGGGCGGGCCAAGGTGAGGCTGCTGGGGAGCAGGAGCGTGGGCCCAAGCGTTTTGGCTCAGGGAGCCTTCAAAGGTCTCCGGGTGCTCTGAGGGCCCTGTCCGTTCTCCCGCTCTGAATGACCGGCGGCGCCCTTATCGGCCAGGGTGGAGGCAGGGCGGCACCTTGAGTCCGGCTCAGGGGCTTGGGGGTCCCCAATCCCCACGTTGCGGCGCCAAGCCCCTTGGGAGGGGCCCTCGTGGGCAGACCTATGGTTAGGGTTAACCCCCAGGAGGCCAGCAGGCCCGATCTGCTGGCTGTGCTGCGAGGGGAGGCGCAGGCCGAGGTGAGGGCACTGGCGAGAAGGAGCATGGGCCTAAGCGTTTTGGGGCGGGGGGCCTTCGAATGTCGCAGGGGGCTCGGAGGGCCCTGCTGTTCTCCCGCCCTGAATGACCGGCAGCGCCCCTAGTGGCCCAGGTGGAGGCGGGGCAGCAGGGTGAGTCTGGCACTGGGGCTTGGTGGTCCAAAATCACGGGCGTTCTGGCGCCAGGCCTGTTGGGAGAGGCCCTTCTGGGGCCGACCTAGGGTTAGTGTTAGCCCCCAGGAGGCCTGCAGGCCCAATCCGCTGGCTGTGCAGTGAGTGGAGGGGCGAGCCGAGGTGAGGTCGCTGGCGAGCGAGAGCGTGCGCCCAAGTGTATTGGCTTGGGGGGCCTTCAAGTTCGTCAGGGGCTCGGAGGGCCCTGCCCGTCCTCCTGTCCTGAAAGACCAACGGTGCCCATAGCGGCCCGGGTGGCGATGGGGAGGCACGGTGAGTCCAACGCTGGGTTTCATGGGTCCTCAATCCCCGGCGTTGCGGTGCAAGGCAACGTAGGAGGGGCCCCTCGGGGGTCGACCTAGGTTTAGGGTTAGCACCCAGGATGCCAGCAGGCCCGATCCGCCCGTTGTGCGGCGAGCGGAAGGGCGGCCCGAGATGAGGGCGCTTCGAGCGGGAGCGTGGGCCCAAGCACTTTGGCGTGGGGGGCCTTCGAAGGTTGCCGAAGACTCGGAGGGCCCTGCCTGTTCTCCCGCCCTGAATGACCGGCGGCACCCCAAGCAGCCCGGGTGGTGGTGGGGCGGCAGGGTGAGTCCGGCGCTGGGGCTTGGGGGTCCCCAACCCGGAGTTGTGTTCCCAGGCCCCTTGGGAGGGTCCCCTTGGGGGCCGCCCTAGGGTTAGTGTTAGCCCCCAGGAGGCCGGCAGGCCCAATCCGCTGGCTGTGCGGCATGCAGAGGGGCAGGCCGAGGTGAGGGCGCTCGTGAGCGGGAGCGTGGGCTCAAGCATTTTGGCGCGGGGGGCCTTCGAAAGTCACCAGAGGCTCAGAGGGCCCTGCCCGATCTCCGCCCTGAATGACGTGCGGCGCCCCTAGTGGCCCGGGTGGCCTGGGGGCAGCAAGTTGAGTCTGGCGCTGGGGCTCAGGAGTACCCAATCCCCAGCGTTGCGGTGCCAGGCCTCTTGGGAGCTGACCTAGGGTTAGGGTTAGCCCTCAGGAGGCTGGCAGGCCTGATCCGCCCACTGTGCGGTGAGGGGAGGGGCGGGCCAAGGTGAGGGCTCTGGGGAGTGGGAGCGTGGGCACCAGCATTTTGGCGCCCTGGGCTTTTGAATGTTGCCATGGCTTGGAGGGCCCTGCCCCTTCTCCTGGCTGAATAACCAGCGGCGCCCCTAGCGGCTCCATTGCTGGTGGGGCGACGGGGGGAGTCCCGCACTGTGGCTCGGGGATCCCCAATCCCCGGCGTTGCGGCGCCAGGCCCCTTGGTATGGGCCCCTCGGGGGCAGACCTATGCTTAGGGTTATTCCCCGGGAGGCCAGCAGGCCCGATTGGCTGGCTGTGCGGCCTGTGGAGCAGCGGTCCGAGGAGAGGGCGCTGGCAAGCAGGAGTGTAGGCCCAAGCGTTTTGGCGCAGGGCGCCTTTGAATTTCTCGGGGGGCTCGGAAAGCCCTGCCCCTTCTTTAGCCATGAAAAACCGGCGGCACCCTTAGCGGCCCGGGTGTGGCAAGGAGGCAGGGTGAGTCCGGCACTGCAGCTCGGGGGTCCACATAACCTGGCTTGCGGAGCTAGGCCCCTTGGGAGGGGCCACTCGGGGGCGGACCTAGGCTTAGGGTTAGCCCCCAGGAGGCTGGCAGGCCCTATTCGCCGGCTGTGCGGTGAGCTGATCGGCGGGCCGAGGTGAGGGCGCTGGCGAGCGGGAGCGTGGGCCCAAGCTTTTTGGCGCGGGGGGCCTTCAAAGGTCGCCGGGGCTTGGAGGGCCCTGACCATTCTCCCATCCTGAATGATCGGCGGCGCCCCTAGCGGCCCAGGAGGCGGCGGGGAGGCAGGGTGAGTCCGGCGCCGGTGCTCGGGGGTCCCCAATCCCCGGCGTTGCAGCGCCAGGCCCCTTGGGAGGTGCCCCTCGGGGACCGACCTAGTAGGTTAGGGTTAGAACCCAGGAGGCCGGCAGCCAGGATCGGCTGGCTGTGCGGTGTGCAGAGCAGCGGTCCAAGGTAAGGGCGTTGGTGAGCGGGAGTGTGGGCCAAAGCGTTTCGGCGTGGGGGCCTACGAAATCGCTGGGGACTTGGAGGGCCCTGCCCTTTCTTCCACCCTGAATGAGCGGCGGCGCCACTCGTGGCCTGGGTGTGGCGGGGCGGCAGGGTGAGTGCGGGACTGGGGCTCGTGGGTTCGAAATCCCTGGCGTTGCGGCGCCAGGCCACCTGGGAGGGTCCACTCGGGGCTGACCTAGGTTTAGGGTTAGCCCCCAGGAGACCTGCAGACCGGGTCCGAGGGCTCTGCCGCATGCGGAGGGGCTAGCAGAGGTGAGGGCGCTGGCGAGCGGGAGCGTGAGCCCAAGAGTTTTCGCGCGGGGCTTTCAAAGTTCGCTGGGTGCTCAGAGGGCACTGCCTGTTCTCCTTCCCTGAATGACCAGCAGCGCCCATAGAGGCCAGGGTGGCGGCGGGGCTGCAGGGTGAGTCCGGCGCTAGGGATCTGGCATCCCCTATCCCTGGCGTGGCGACGCCAGGCCCCGTGGGAGGGGCCCCTCGGGGGCCAACATAGGGTTTGGAGTTAGCTCTCAGGAGGCCTACAGGCCTGATCCGCTGGCTGTGTGGTGTGTGGAGGGGCTGGCCAAGGTGAAGGCGCTGGAGATCGGGAGCATGGGCCCAAGCTTTTTGGCGAGGGGGCCTTCGAAGGTCGCCTGGGGCTCTGAGGGCCCTGCCCAATCTCCCGCCCTGGATGACCAGCGACGCCCCTAGCCCGCCAGGTCGCGGCAGGGTGGCAGGGTGAGTCAGGCACTGTTGCTCGCGGGTCCCCAATCCCCGGCGTGGTGGCGCCAGGCCCCTTGAGAGGGGCCCCTCGTGAGCCCACCTACGGTTAGTGTTAGCCCCCGGGAGGCCAGCAGGCCCGATCCACTAGCTGTGCGGCCAGTGGAGGGGCGGGCTGAGGTGAGCGCGCTGGCGCGCGGTAGCATGGACCCATGCGTTTTGGCGTGGGGAGTCTTCGAAGGTCGCCGGGGGCTTGGGAGGCCTTGCCCGTTCTCTCGCCATGAAAGACGGGCGGCGCCCCTAGCAGCCCTGGTTGCTGCGGGGCGACAGGGTGACTCCGGCGCTGGGTTCAGGGGTCCCCAATCCCCAGCGTTGTGGCACCATGCCCCTTGGGAGGGGCCCCTCAGGGGCCGACCTAGGGTTAGGGTTCGTCCCCAGGAGGCCGGCAAGCCCGGCGCTAAGTGGTTCTGGCAATGTAACAAAAATGCCATACACTTATCTGTAAGAAATAACAGTGTACAGGAACCCTCTTAGCCCTAACATCATCCTTTGTGAATATGGAAGCCAGCCCCAAAGTGGTCGTGGAAGTCTGACGAAAGGGCTAAGCACATTTCTCTGAGTCACCACACTATACAGGGAAAGACCAATGTACATCATCTTTCACAAGTAGGAAGCATTAATGAAAAGGTTCTCGAATTTCGAGGACTCTGACCCATCCTTATTGGTAATAAACCACCGTGTACAGGAAAACACCTTCAACTCTCATCAGCCTCCTCAATCCTGATTCCGATTCAACTTTGGGTGTGTAGGACTAGGGAAATATCCACATCTTATTGCTAAGAAAAACGATGTCAGGGTAATGCCCTTCAAGTCACATCAGCCTTCCTGAAGACAGAAGCAGGAATCAAGGTGGTTATGTTACCATGAGGTAAGGAAGATGAGCATATAAGTGAGAAACAACAGTGGGCAGGACCTCTCTTCCAACGAACAGTATCTTTGCTTAATGTTGAATCCCTATGGTAAGTGGTTGTGGGCATTTGTGAGGTCAAAATCTGAAGTGTTTTGTAAAACCTCTTGGCCATTCACAGATGAGACTAAGGTAGTTGGGGACTCCTAGGCAGTGATTTGTCCACTGTCAAAAATATGAAAAGATAAAAGAGACAGATGAGGTCTCCTCAGGCATTGTCCTTTATCCTCATCCTCCGTGAGGATGGCCATCTCTGGACAGCTCAGTGGCAGGGTCTCATTCACAGTGGGGGCATCTGTTCCTCACAGACATCAGGCAGGGAAATGGATTTGGTTCTCTGTGCCAGCCCAGCCACAGCTGAATGTCACAGCACCCTCTCGTGGGCTCATAAGAGTTTCACTGTCACCAGGCAGGTCATTGTATTTGATAAACCACTGTGAGTTTGCAATTGCCTTCATCTGCAACCTCCTAGAGGCAAATGCAGGTCTCTGGTACCATGTGAAGTCATGTGAAGGCATCGTGAGAAAGTGTCCTTTTGCTTAAGAAAAACATGGCTGGGGCTCCTGGCTGGCTCAGCCAGTTAAGCATGTGCCTTTGGCTCAGGTTATGATCCCAGGGTTCTGGGATCACGCCTGGGCTCCCTGCTCAGCAGGAAAGGAGGTAGGGAAATAGCTTAGAACCCACAGAGAATGTGAATAAAGGGGAGTGAAATGGAACTTGGTCTGTGTTTTGCTTTAGGGATTGGAAGTTAGTTTTTTCTCAATTGTGATTGTTCTTGAAACAGAAAAGCTGTATTGGTTTTTTTTTTACCTTTAATTTTTTTCTACTAATAATTTTTTATTATGATATGTTAGTCACTATACAGTATTTCCTTAGTTTTTGATGTAGTGTTCCATGATTCATTATTTGTATATAACACCCAGTGCTCCATGCAATATGTACCTTCCTTAATACCCATCACTGGCCCATCCCAATCCCCACCTCTCTCCCCTCTGAAGCCCTCAGTTTGTTTCCCAGATTCCATAGTCTCTCGTGGTATATTCCCCCTTCTGTTTAGGGTCCATTGTCTAAAGGGACAGACAGTGGAAGTTCACCAAATATAAGATCGAAATTTCATTGTTCATTATAGATGCCGCCAAGTAGTTCCCAGACATTTCATTCTACTGTAGTAATTCATTATACCTGTGCAGGTGCACGTGGAAGACAATTGATGCATGTATAGTGGTAATAAAACACGCCGGTCAGTAGTAGAATAATAGAGGATGCATAGGTGTAAAATTATTCGACTATAGCTTCCATGCTTTCCCTTTGGTTCCTTATTATCTATGAAATTGGACAATTTTTGTTCTCTAGGCTTTAAACTCATTGTCAGTATTCAGAGTTTTTCAATGCTGATCTTCTCCTGTATAAGTTACCAAAAACCTAAAATATGTATGAACTTTAAAAAACGCTATATTGAAACTTACAGCAGGGAAGTTCCATTTTGTGAATATTGTGTCAATGGATCTCTATTTTGACATCTGTGTTCATTAGAAATGATGACATTTCATGTGAGTATAAATATCAATGTGAAAAAGAAAAGGTAGGAAGAACCTTGAATGTTTAAGTAATTGGTGAAATGACAGATGTGTGTGTGTGTGTGTGTGTGTGTGTGTGTGTGTGTGTGTGTGTAATTGATTTTCAGTGAATGGTTCAGCTACCTGTAGGGCCTCCGAGAGAGCCCAGGTGAACCTTTCAATTAGTTGGTATCTGTTTTCAGAACATGGGAATCTCTTAGTCCAATAGTCAATCAGGCAAGCTTTGAGGTCTTGAAGAGTTTCAGTCCTCAGCGATGGTGTTGCAGACCCTTGTGAGCAAACCCTAGGGTATGCTCAGAGCCCTCATTAGCTGGTACCAAGGTGTGACGATTTCAGACAGCATTTCCCAAGGAAGTACCCCTTGATTCTCTGTCCTTGTCAGTTCCCTACACTTCCTTACACTAGTTATGTGATCAGTGTGTTTCAGGAAAATTCCCACATGTGATTTTTGCTATTTCTTACTAGTCCTATCTGTTGCTCATCTTCTTCTTTTATGGTATGGGTTGGGAAGCAACCTGTGTGGTGTAGGAAGGGGTGTGGTTGTTGTCTGTCTTCAGAAGACCAAATGATGCCTAGAAATTGTACTGTAGTTTGAGGTCAATTGTCCATCCTCTGAATGTCAGGAATTCCATCACTTTACTTTGATGCTAGTCCCCTTTCTCCACATCCTCTCTGACTTTTTTTTTATTTCCTGTGTTGTTAATTTTTTTCAAGATTTTATTTATTTATTCCACAGAGATAGAGACAGCCATCGAGAGAGGGAACACAAGCAGGGGGAGTGGGAGAGGAAGAAGCAGGCTCTTAGCGGAGGAGCCTGATGTGGGGCTCGATCCCATAATACAAGGATCACCCCCTTAGCTGAAGGCAGTCGCTTAACCACTGTGCCACCCAGGTGCCCCCTGCCTTGTTAATTTTAACCATTCTAACTGGTAAGGTGGTATCTCATTGTCGTTTTGATTTGTATTTGTCTTATGGCAAGTGATGTGGAGCCTTTTTTCATGTGTCTGTTGGCCATTTGTATGTCTTCTCTGGAGAAGTATCTCTTTATGTCTTCTGCCCATTTTTTGGGTGTCGAGATTGAGGAGTTCTTTATAGATCTTGGATACCAGCCCTTTATCTGTAATATCATTTGCAGATATCTTCCTCGATTCCATAGGTTGCCTTTTTGTTTTGTTGATTGTTTGCTTTGCCGTGCAGAAGCTTTTTATCTTGATGAAGTGCCAATAGTTCATTTTTGCTTTTATTTCCTTTGCCTTTAGAGACCTATCTTGCAAGAAGTTGTTGTGTCTATGTTTGAAGTGTTCTTTTGATTTTGATATGATACAGGAATCCATTATCTTTCTTTCCTCATTGTATTCGTGTCCTCTGTCTTTCTTGGTTAGTCTAGCTAAGTTTGTCAGTTTTGTTTATCTTTCCAAAAAAGGCAGCTCTCATTTTCGTGGTTTTTATTTTTTTGTCTTTTTAGTCTCTGTTGGATTTATTTATGCATTCCTTTTTGTTATTTCCTTATTTCTACTAATTTGGGGCTTTGTTGTTTTATTTTCTACTTCTTTACCACATAAATCAGGTTGTTTTTTGGAGAGCATTCTCATGGATTGATGAAGACTTGAATTTCTATGAAGGTCCCCAGTAGAGCTACTTTTGCTGCGTCCCATAAGTTTTTGTATGTTGTCTTTTTCATCAGTGACCAGGTACTTCTAATTTTTTTTTCTTCTTTGACTGTTGGTTGTTCAGTAGCATGTTGTTAAATCTCCACATATTTTTTTAAGATTATTTTAGTATCTGACAGACAGTGAGACAGTGAGAGAGGGAATGCAAGCAGGGGTTGGGAGAGGGAGAAGCAGGCTTCCCACTGAGCAAGGAGCCTGATTCTGGGCTAGATCCCAGGATCCTGGGATCACGACCTGAGCTGAAGGCAGATCCTTAATGACTGAGCCACCCAGGCCCCCCAATCTCCACCTATTTTTGACTCTCCCATTTTTTTCTTTAGACTGATTTCTAGTTTCATATCATTGTGGTTGGATAAGATTTGAAGCAGAAGGTGAAGAGAGCATTCAGATGAAAGGTTTGTTTCCTGGAGGGTTTTCCTGGGGCAGACCATGAGTTCCGTGGGGACGGAGGAAGGTTTTGTGAGACGGGGGTTGGGGTTAACCCTTGTTAGAATTACTGACTACTACCATGCAGGCTGTGTGCTACCATTCACACCGTAGTCCTGATGGACTTGTACTTCATTAGAAATATTTTCTAGGAGGTGTAGGCATAGCCTTCTTTAAAAGAAATGTGCCATGTGAGTTCATGCAATGACCCCAGGTCAGCAACCAGGATGTATGGTATTGTGGGGGATCAGAACCAGGCTTTCTGTGGGAAGTGACAGAAATAGGGTATGGTGAGCTCCATGACCATACTTGAGGTCCCAGGTGACCCACTGGGTGTTGGGTTCTGTGGATCTGTCTCATCAGGTGCTGTGGAATTCAGGGACACCCTCCTGTCTGTGGATTTGTGTGGAGACAGGTAGACATCAGTGTCTGGCCAGGCACGAGGGTCGCACTGGACCACCACCAGAGGTGCAGCATGCGGGGGAGCCACTGCTTGGTTTCCACGAAAGCTGACCAGGGTCTTTGATCGTGATTCCTAGCAGCTGCAAGGGGAGAGGAGGCCGGGGGTGGTACAAACTTCCTAGAGTTGTAGTCAGGACTAGTCTGGAGCCCACTGAAGTCAGCCACACCGGGCACAGAAGGCACCCAGTCAGTGTAGCTGTGGGAACTGCTCCCATGGCACTTTTGGGCCAGCTCCATGCTGCCACCTCCTGCTTTTCATCATCATCTTCAAGGTCATGTGCCTCTGCTCTTGCCCCATGGCCTCCGGGGTATTGTCCGTCCTCCATTCGGCCCTCGTCCCTGGTGTCTTGTGCAGTCCGATGCCAGGGTAGCCTTCTCGAGACAAACATCTGGTCCTGATGGAACACTTTCATGGATCTCATGTGATTGAGAATGATGCCCTGCCCTGGAAGGGGGCTGCAGGTACCCAATCAGGAGAGCCATGTCTCCCTTTTCAGCATGGCCTGCCCTCCCCTCAGTCTTCTTCAGGGAAGCTCTCCCCACTTCCTGAAATGACAGCTCTGAACTTAAAAATGAATGTTATTTTACATATCTCTATGCCTTAGTTCATCCATGGCATGTCTTTCAACCCCATTAGTGGGTTTTTTTTTTTTTAGCAGTTCTGAAGGGCTGTCTGATCAAGGAGTGGATGACCTGTGTGGGGCAGCTTTCCCTCTCATCTCCCTCAGCATGTCTCTGAGCCCTGGGGCCAGCTGTCCCACTGAGGATTGAAGGATCTGAGCCAGCCCATCCTGAGCCCAGGCTGTGTCAGCTGTGTAGACAGATGCGTGTCGGAGTGGTGGGCAGCTGGCATGGGCCAGGGGCAGGCAGTGTCTCCTTCTCATTCCTTCCCTCTCTTCCTCCAAGAGGTAGCTCAGAGCAGCCTTCAACCCCTGCATCTCCAGATCCCTTGACCTATGCCTCCTGAGTTCAGCTGGCGACCTTGGAGTTTTGCATGGATTCTACCTCCTGTACCCTCTCCTGTAGCAGTTCCTGGATCAGGGGAGGGGTCGAACCCTTGTCTACTTTTGTTCTTCTTCCTGTCCCGCACCAAGCCCACCCACCTTTGCAGCTTCTATATATGTGCTTGGGAGCAAGCCCATCCACAGGGAACCTATTAGCCAAATGGATCCAGGCAATGAACATTGAAGTAGAGATCCAGGATCCATAATAAACCTGCTCTGAAACCTGTCCCAAAGTCTGTGACTCTCTCACACTGAAACAGAAACAATAGTAGCTTTCTGGACTGTGAAGTGTCATGTGTCTCTACTTACAATCTTGAATGCATAGGTCCTGAGCCTGGACAGAAAAGGACTATGGCTCCCGTGGCCTGGGATCCACGGTAAGAACTCAGTGAAATCTGAATTCGAGGCATAGAGTGAATAATTTTTGTAGACTGAATCCTCCCAAGTAGGGCTTATGCACATTGCACAGGAAAAGCTTTTTCAAAGAGGTTCCTGAAAGAAAATTCTTTTTTAAAAATTTATTTTAATTCCAGTAGAGCTAACATACAGTGTTACGTTCGTTTCAGGTGTACAAGAGAGTGATTCAGTAATTCTATATATTACTCAGTGGTCATCTAGAAAAGTGTCCTCTTAATCTGCTTCATCTATTTCACTCATCCCTGTATTCACCTCCTCTCTGGTAACCATCCGTTTGTTCTCTCTTGTTAAGACTTTGTATTTTGTGTGTCTCCTTTTTCTCTTTTATTTATTTATTTTTGTTTGTTTCTTAAATTCCCCATAAGAGTGACATCCTTTGGGATTTGTCTTTCTCTGACTGACTGATTTCAGTTAGGATAATACTCTCTAGCTCCATCTATGTGGCTGCAAATGGCAAGGTTTCATTCTTTTTCAAGCTGAGTAATACTCCATTGTGTGTGTGTGTGTGTGTGTGTGTGTGTGTGTGTGTGTGTGTGTGTGTGAATACACACATCTGTCATCTCATTTGTCAATTTTTCTACAGACACTTGTGTTTCTTCCATATTGTGATATTGTAAATAATGGTGCAAGAAACATAGGGGTGCACGTATCCTTTTAAGTTACTGTTTTCCTAGCCTTTGGGGAAATACCAGTAGAGTGATTGTTGGATCGTAGAGTAGTTCTGTATTTAATTTTTTGAGGAACCTTCATACTGTTTTCCACAGTTTGCATTCCCACCCACAGTTCACGAGGATTCCCCTTTATCCACATCCTCCCAACAGCTGCTCTTTCTTGTGCTTTTGATGTTAGCTATTCAGACAGGTTTGATGTAATACCTCATTGTCCTTTGGATTTACATTTTCCTGATGATGCGTGATGGTGAACATCTTTTCATGGGACTGCTGGCCATTTGTATCTCTTCTTTGGAGAAATGTCTGTCCATGTCTTCTGCCTATTTTTTAACTGGATTATATGTTTTTTTGGGTTCAGGTAGTATCAGTTCTATATGTTTTGGACACTATCCCTTTATTGCATATGATCATTGCAAATATCTTTTCCCTTTGAGTAGGTTGTCTTATTACTTTTACGTTTTCATTGTTCTTCTGCCGTGTGGAAACTTTTTATTTTGCTGTATTCCCAATAGTTTATTTTTGCTTTCATTTCCTTTGCCTCAGGACACAGTCCAGAAAAACGTTGGTATGGTCCATGTCAAGAAGTTACTGTCTTCCCTCCTGTAGGATTTTTATGGATTCAGGTCTCATATTGAGGTCTTGAAACTATTTTGTGTTTGTCTGTATTGTGTAAGAAAGCAGTCTAATTTCATTCTTTTGTGCGTAGCTGTCTAGTTTTCCCAACACCATTTGTTGTAGAGACTGTCCGTTTCCCTTTTGATATCGTTGCTTGCTTTGTGGAAGATTCATGGACCACATAATTGTGGGTTTCTGTCTGAACTTGTATCCTGTTCCTTTGGTCGCTGTCTCTATTTTTGTGCCGTACTGTCTTGTTAGGATGACTGCAACTTTGTAGTATAACCTGAAATCTGAAATTGTGAGTCCTCCAGCTTTGTTTTTCTTTTCCACATTGCACTGGCTGTTCAGTATCTTTAGTGGTTCCATACAAATGTTTAGGATTGTTTATTCGAGGTCTTTTATTCTTTAATTTAAATTCAATTAGCCAACTTACAGTACACCATTAGTTTCAGATGTAGTCTTCAATAAATTTTCAGTCGTGTGTAACACCCAGTGCTCATTGTATAGTGTGGCCTCCTTAATGCCACTCACCCAGTTACCCCTCCCCCAACTTCTCCTCCAGCAATCATCAGTTTCTTGCGATAGTTAAGATCTATCATGGGTTTTCTCCCTCTCTGATGACTTCCCATTCTATTTTCCCTCCCTTCCCCTATGGTCTTCTTCCCTTTTTCTGGTATTCCACATAGGAGTGAAAGCATATGATCATTGCCTTTCTTTCCTTGGCTTATTCCACTCAGCATAATACCCTCCAGCTCCACCCAGGTCGGTGTGATGGTAAGTACTCATCCTTTCTGATGGCTGAGTAATATTCCATTATATATATGATCCACATCTTCTTTATCCATTCATCTGTCGATGGTCATCTGCACTCTTTCCACAGTTTGTCTATTATGGATATTGCTGCTATGAACACCGGGGTGCATGTGTCCCATCTTCACTACCTCTGTGTCGTTGGGGTAAATACCCAATAGTGCAATTGCTGGGACATGGGGTAGCTTTATTTATAACTTCTTGAGGAAACTCCGTATCATTTCCAAGAGTGGCTGTAACGGACTGCATTCGTACAGGGGTGTAAGAGGGTTCCCGTTTCTCCACATCCTCTCCAACATGTATAGTTTCATGTCTTCTTATTTTTAGATATTTGGTCTCGTGTGATATGGCATCTATAGGGGTTTAGAATTGCATTTCCCTGAAGCCAAGTGATATGAAGCATTTATGCATGTATCTTTTGGTCACCAGTACGTCGTCATCAGTGAAACAACTCCTATTTTAATCCATCTCAAGACCTAAAGCTCGGTAAGGAACTGAAGCTGGATGATGCCATCGGTTGGAAGTGTGGAGAATTTCAAAAGATCTCCGTGGAGAGCAAGTTTAAAGGTCAGTGTGAAGCTACTAATTGGATCCGGGGAGATCTCTGAAAGTGGGGGTTCCCTGGGATGGGCTAAGGAGGGCCCTCCGATTTTCCTGCTATGAATCCTTGCTGTAGCCCCAAACGGACAGTTTCCTGCTGTGGGGCAGGCTGAGTCCTCTAGTCGTGCAGAGGTGAGCCTAATGCCTGGTGCCTTGGAGGCAAGCAAATTGGGAGGGTACCCTCAGCAGAAGACCCAGGGTTAGGTTAGGCCTCAGGAGACAGCAGGTCTGAACTGCCCAGTGCTCAGAGAACTCCCAGGCCGAGTGAGATGAGGGCACAAGGGCGGGTGAATATGAGCCTTGGGGTTTCATCCAGAAGGGCCCACAAATGTCGGAGTTCGCCAGCAGGGGCTCTCAGGGGGTGCCCCAATTCTCTTGCTCTGAATGCTCTGTTGTGCCCCAAAATGGTACAGTTTCCTGTAGGCTGCAGGCTGAGTCCTACGGTGGGGCATGGGTGTCCCCAATCCCCCAGAGTGGGGTGCCAGGACCCTGGGGAAGGGCCCCTCTGTGGCCAACCTAGGGTAAGGGTTAGGGTCCAGGAGACTGGCAGCGCCAATCCGCAGGCTGTGCAGCGAGCTCCGTGGAGGGCTGAGATGAGGTCATGGGGGAGAGTGAGCATGGGCCTCAGGGTTGGGGCACGGGGGCTGCCAAACCTGAGGACAGGCTCCGGGG
This sequence comes from Ursus americanus, assembly GCF_024610735.1. NCBI lineage: Eukaryota > Metazoa > Chordata > Mammalia > Carnivora > Ursidae > Ursus > Ursus americanus. The sequence continues at coordinate 1,169,179 of NW_028273633.1, forward strand.
GCCTCCCCAAGTTCTCGAGCCCTGTATGCTCCATAGAACCCCAAGAGGCACAGTTTCCTGCGGGGTGGCAGGTTTTGTCCTGCAGTGGGGCTCAGGTGTCCCCAGTCCCCGGGGCTACGGCCCGGGCCCCGGGGGAGGGCCCTCCCCAGCCGACCTAGGGTCAGGGCTATGCCCCAGGAACCCGGCAGGCCTGATCTGCCGGCTTTGCGATGAGCTCGGTGGTAGGCTGAAGGGAAGACGTGGGGCGGGATGAGCGTGGGCATCAGGGTTGGGGTGTAGGGGGCCGCTGAGGATCGCTGGGGGCTCAGGTGGGCCCTACCAGTTCTCCTGCACGGGATGCTCTGTGGCGCCCCAAGGGGCATGGTTTCCTGTGGGGTGGCAGGTTGAGTCCCGTGGTAGGGTTCAGGTGTACCCAATCCCCGGAGTTAGGGTACAGATTAGGGTACGGGTTAGGGTTAGGGTATGGGTTACTGTTAGGGTACAGGTGAGGGTAGGGGTTAGGGTTAGGGTAAGGTGAGGGTACGGGTTGGGGTTGGCTTTAGGGGTTACAGGTTAGGGGTTATGGGTTAGGGTATGGATTAAGGTTTAGGGTACGGGTTAGGGATTAGGGTTTGGGTTTAGCATTAGGGTTAGGGTTGGAGTTCGGGTTAGTGTTAGGGTATGGGTTAGGGTTAGTGTATGGGTTAGGGTAGGCGTTAGGTAAGGTTTAGGGTATGGGTTAGGGTATGGTTTAGGGTACGGGTTAGCGTACGGGTTAGGGTATGGTTTAGGGTACGGTTTAGGGTTAGGGTACGGGTTAGGGTTATGGTACGGGTTTGGTTATGGTTTAGGGTTAGAGTTAGGATACGAGTTAGGGAACAGGTTAGGGATAGGTTACGGTTTAGGGTTAGGGTACAGGTTAGGGTACATGTTAGGGTTAGGTACGGGTTAGGGTATGGGTTAGGGTCCGGGTTAGGGATAGGGTACGGGTTAGCGTATAGGTTAGGGTACGGGTTAGGGTACGGTTTAGGGTTAGGGTATGGGTTAGGGTTATGGTACGGGTTTGGTTATGGTTTTGGGTTAGAGTTAGGATACGAGTTAGGGAACAGGTTAGGGATAGGTTACGGTTTAGGGTTAGGGTACAGGTTAGGGTACATGTTAGGGTTAGGTACGGGTTAGGGTATGGGTTAGAATCCGGGTTAGGGATAGGGTATGGGTTAGCATATGGGTTAGAGTACGGGTTAGGGGTAGGGTTAGCTGAAGGTGTAGGGTTGGGGGTAGGGTTGGGGTAGGGTAGGGGTTGGGGTAGGTTTAGGGTTTAGGGTTAGGGTTTGGGGTTTGGGGTTAGCGGTTAGGGTTAGGGTTTAGAATTTAGGCTTTTGGGTTTAGGGTTAGGGATTAAGGTTTAGGGATTAGTGTTAGGGTTAGGGTTTAGGGTTTAAAGTTTAGGGTTTAGGGTTTAGGGTTAGGGTTAGGTTTAGTGTAAGGGTTAGGGTTTAGGGTTAGGTTTAGGGTTAGGGGTTAGGGTTTAGGGTTAGGGTTAGGGGCAAGGGGTTAGGGTTAGGGTTAGATCCCAGTAGGCCAGCAGGCCCGATCCACCTGCTGTGCCACGAGCGGATGGTCGGGCCGAGGTGAGGGCGATGGTGAGCGGGAGTGTGGGCTCCTGAGTTTTGGCGTGGGGGTCCTTCGAAGGTCACCAGGGCCTCAGAGGGACCTGCCCATACTCCCGCACTGAATGACCAGCGGCGCCCTTAGCAGACCGGGTGGCGGCATGTCAGAAGGGTGAGTGAGGTGCTGGGGCTCGGTGTCCCCAATCCGTGGCATTGCTGCGCCAGGCCCCTTGTGAGAGGCCCCTCAGGGGCCCACCTAGTGTTAGGGTTAGCCCCCAGGATGCCGGCAGGCCCAATCCGCCAGCTCTGCAGCAAGCGGAGGGGTGGGCCGAGGTTAGGGCGCTGGGGAGCAGGCGCATGCGAGCCAGAGTTTTTGCGCGGGGGGCCTTCGAAGGTCGCCGGGGTCTTGGAGGGCCCTGCCCGTTCTCTCGCCCTGAAAGACTGGCGGCGCCCCTAGCAGCCCGCGTTGCTGTGGGGCGGCAGGGTGACTCCGGCGCTGGGCTCAGGGGTCCCCAATCCCCGGCGTTGTGGTGCCAGGCTCCTTGGGAGGGGGCCCTCAGGGGCCCACCTTGGGTTAGTGTTAGTCCCCAGGTGGCTGGCAAGCCCGGTGCTAAGTGGTTCTGGCAATGAAACAAAAATGTCATACACTTATCTGTAAGAAATAACAGTGTACAGGAACCCTCTTAGCCCTAATATCATCCTTTGTGAATATGGAAGCCAGCCCCAAAGTGGTCGTGGAAGTCTGACGAAAGGGCTAAGCACATTTCTCTGAGTCACCACACTATACAGGGAAAGACCAATGTACATCATCTTTCACGAGTAGGAAGCATTAATGAAAAGGTTCTCGAATTTCAAGGACTCTGATCCATCCTTATTGGTAATAAACCACCATGTACAGGAAAACACCTTCAACTCTCATCAGCCTCCTCAATCCTGATTCCGATTCAACTTTGGGTGTGTAGGACTAGGGAAATGTCCACATCTTATTGCTAAGAAAGAATGATGTCAGGGTAATGCCCTTCAAGTCACCTCGGCCTTCCTGAAGACAGAAGCAGGAATCAAGGTGGTTATGTTACCATGAGGTAAGGAAGATGAGCATATATGTGAGAAACAACAGTGGGCAGGACCTCTCTTCCAACGAACAGTATCTTTGCTTAATGTTGAATGCCTATGGTAAGTGGTTGTGGCCATTTCTGAGGTGAAAATCTTAAGTGTTTTGTAAAACCTCTTGGTCATTCACAGTTGAGACTAAGGTAGTTGGGGACTCCTAGGCAGTGATTTGTCCACTGTCAAAAATATGAAAAGATAAAAGAGACAGATGAGGTCTCCTCAGGCATTGTCCTTTATCCTCATCCTCCGTGAGGATGGCCATCTCTGGACAGCTCAGTGGCAGGGTCTCATTCACAGTGGGGGCATCTGTTCCTCACAGACATCAGGCAGGGAAATGGATTTGGTTCTCTGTGCCAGCCCCGCCACAGCTGAGTGTCACAGCACCCTCTCGTGGGCACATAAGAGTTTCACTGTGACCAGGCAGGTCATTGTATTTGATAAACCACTGTGAGTTTGCAATTGCCTTCATCTGCAACCTCCTAGAGGCAAATGCAGGTGTCTGGTACCATGTGAAGTCATGTGAAGGCATCGTGAGAAAGTGTCCTTTTGCTTAAGAAAAACATGGCTGGGGCTCCTGGCTGGCTCAGCCAGTTAAGCATGTGCCTTTGGCTCAGGTTATGATCGCAGGGTTGTGGGATCGAGCCCGGGCTCCCTGCTCAGCAGGAAAGGAGGTAGAGAAATAGCTTAGAACCCACAGAGAATGTGAATAAAGGGGAGTGAGATGGAACTTGGTCTGTGTTTTGCTTTAGGGATTGGGAGTTAGTTTTTTCTCAATTGTGATTGTTCTTGAAACAGAAAAGCTGTATTGTTTTTTTTTTTACCTTTAATTTTTTTCTACTAATAATTTTTTATTATGATATGTTAGTCACTATACAGTATTCCCTTAGTTTTTGATGTAGTGTTCCGTGATTCATTATTTGCATATAACACCCAGTGCTCCATGCAATATGTACCTTCCTTAATACCCATCACTGGACCATCCCAATCCCCCACCCCTCTCCCCTCTGAAGCCCTCAGTTTGTTTCCCAGAGTCCATAGTCGCTCGTGGTTCATTCCCCCTTCTGTTTAGGGTCCATTGTCTAAAGGGACAGACAGTGGAAGTTCACCAAATATAAGATCGAAATTTCATTGTTCATTATAGATGCCGCCAAGTAGTTCCCAGACATTTCATTCTACTGTAGTAATTCATTATACCTGTGCAGGTGCACGTGGAAGATAATTGATGCATGTATAGTGGTAATAAAACACGCCGGTCAGTAGTAGAATAATAGAGGATGCATAGGTGTAAAATTATTCGACTACAGCTTCCATGCTTTCCCTTTGGTTCCTTATTATCTATGAAATTGGACAATTTTTGTTCTCTAGGCTTAAAACTCATTGTCAGTATTCAGAGTTTTTCAATGCTGATCTTCTCCTGTATAAGTTACCAAAAACCTAAAATATGTATGAACTTTAAAAAATGCTATATTGAAACTTACAGCAGGGAAGTTCCATTTTGTGAATATTGTGTCAATGGATCTCTATTTTGACATCAGTGTTCATTAGAAATGATGACATTTCATGTGAGTATAAATATCAATGTGAAAAAGAAAAGGGAGAAAGAACCTTGAAAGTTTAAGTAATTGGTGAAATGACAGGTGTGTGTGTGTGTGTGTGTGTGTGTGTGTGTGTGCGTAATTGATTTTCAGTGAATGGTTCAGCTTCTTGTAGGGCCTCCGAGCGAGCCCAAGTGAACCTTTCAATGAGTTGGTATCTGTTTTCAGAACATGGGAATCTCTTAGTCCAATAGTCAATCAGGCAAGCTTTGAGGTCTTGAAGAGTTTTAGTCCTCAGCGATGGTGTTGCAGACCCTTGTGAGCAAACCCTAGGGTATGCTCAGAGCCCTCATTAGCTGGTACCAACGTGTGACGATTTCAGACAGCATTTCCCAAAGAAGTACCTCTTGAGTCTCTGTCCTTGTCAGTTCCCTACACTTCCTTACACTAGTTATGTGGTCAGTGTGTTTCAGGATAATCCCCACATGTGATTTTTGCTATTTCCTACTAGTCCTATCTTTTTCTCATGTTCTTCTTTTATGGTAGCGGTGGGAAGCAACCTGTGTGGTGTAGGAAGGGGTGTGGTAGTTGTCTGCCTTCAGAGGACCGAATGATGCCTAGAAATTGTACTGTAGTTTGAGGTCAATTATCCATCCTCTGAGTGTCAGGAATTCCATCACTTTACTTTGATACTAGTCTGTTCTTCAAGCTGTCCTCAGAAATAAGGACGTCATCCATCTAGGGAATACTGGTTTGTGTGTATGTTTTTATTTTAGGAAAGGCCTTGCTGTTCCTGAAAATAATACTGTAGAGCACCCTTTCCTATTCTTATTGGCCATCAGTCAATCTTTTGTGAAGTATTCGTTTGTAAATAGACTTTTTATGGTTGATGAGCAGGAATTCTTCATTGACAAGTCTTTGTCAGTGTGTGTATTGCAAATCTTTACTTCCCAGCCTGCGGTTCACTTTTTCATTTTCATATGGTCATAAGATAAGGAGAAATGTCACATTTTTATGAAGTCCCACTGAATTCTTCTAAATGGTTAGTGCACCCTATGTCCTACCCGAAGATTGACAGGTTCTACGTTTTCTTTCAGAAACTGTCCAATGGGAAGCTACAATCCATCTCAAATTTATAAATTGCATTTTTAATTCTAATAGGGTATTTATAGACTGTTTTGGATTTTCTATGTACACAATTGTATTATCTGTGAATAGTCACAATTATCCCCTCAATTCTTATACTTTTTGTTTCTCTTGCCTTCTAACACTGGTAGATTCTCCGATGCAACATTGAATAGAGCAGCATTGTTTCAAGATTTTAATATACCTTTCTCAATATCTGACAGAAAAAGCAGACAAAACATTGGTAACAAATGTGACCTAATTGACATATAGGGAACATTCCATAATAAGTGCAGAATACATTATTTTCAAGTGGTCATAGACTCTTTACCCAAATATATGATAGGTGGGGCCACGAATCAAGGCTACAAATGTTAAACCCTGAAATTAACTAGATTCTATTCTTAGACCACAGGGGAATTGAGCCACAGTCATAGCGAAAAGAAAACCAGGAAGTCCTTCAATGTTTAAAATTAAACAGAACATTGCTACATATCCTAAAGGTCAGAGAGGGAATCTCCATGGAAATTCTGAAGCTTTTCTACATGAGGGCTCACACACAATGGCACTTTCTTTGTGAAGAGCATTATAATAACCTAGACAGGAGTTGAGCCTTAAGTCAGAGTTCTGCCTGCCCCAGCCACACCTGGCAGCCTTGGCCTGTGGTCCCCCTCAGCTGTCCTTTCTGGTGGCCCTGAGCTAAGGGGGTCATCATGGCCATATGGAAATGGGAAGCTCCCCACTCATAGTGATGGCGGTGCCCACTCCCCAGCTGCCTTTCTGGTGGCTCTGAGCTAAGGGGGTCACCATGGCCGTATGGAAATTAGAAGCTCTCCACTCTTAGTGATGACGTTGCTATCATATCGTCCTCACCAGTCCAACAACATGATTTCTGAGTGAACTATGACACAATAGTGACTTCTTGGCCTTCCTTCAGGTTTGAAAATCATCAGGTGAGTCATCTTTTCGAAATATGGATTCAACATGTGTTCTTTCTTCTGGAAAAGAAATAGACCTAATAGCAATTATGGCTTCCTGAGCACCTTTTCTTGAGAGACATCATCCTGGCTCTTTGTAGCATTTTGCCTCTTAAACCTCAAACTAGGGTGTAGATATTTTTAGGCACATTTTCAGAGGGTTAGAAAGGGACTCAGATGATATGAGTCACAGAGGATTTTAGTGTCAGAAACCTAAGTGGGATCCCCAAATTGACTCCAAATCCCTTGTTGTTCCATACAGGGTACTATTTCCCTCTTATCTCTGGTCGTCTCGATCTGGAACCCTATCAAGTATCAGGATTTTCTTGTCATGTGGACAACTGGAATGAATTCAGCGGGCCTTTTCACATCTGCCCATGGTGATCATTAAGATCATTGTCTCAGTGGAGGACCTCTGGGTAAGATACTCAAAGATCCTTAGGAATACAGAGAGTATAATATTTTTCTGGTATTAAAGTTATTGAAACCAACTATCTTTTTTGTCGATTCAGGCTCTGGTATGTTCAGAGGGTGCTGTAAAACAGGTCTGAAACAGTATTTAAAAACACTCAGCTCAGCCTCTTCTACAGAGTGAGCCAATGCTTATAAACATGGCTAAAATATTCCCTTACCTACGATGACTTCCCAGCCATCGTAGTGTTTATATGGTATGACTGTGACTTACATTAGGCACCATTTGCAGAGAAAGAACTTAGTGCATCCAGGGGGCACTTCATGTTGAAATTAGTTGGTGACAACGAACTACTGTGTTTTATTCTGCAGTCCAAGGGAATGGTGTCAGACATCTCTAAGGTGTCTAGCAGTTAAACAATTCTGATTTTAAGTGGTCTGTGTGCTTCAGCGATTTGGGCAGGAGAAGGGCAGGAGTCCAAAGACTGTGAACACTTCTATTACCTGTGCTGACCATGGAGCAGGCAGCCTTCAGTGGGCATCATTTTGATTTCTTGGTACTCTTGTGAAAGGTGCTTTTGTCTCAAATTCCTCCATTTAGGAGTAATTATAATGATAAAAGGAATTTTTATCTTATATCACCTGTGGGCCCTGATCCTGGGCTCCCAGGGAAGCTATCCTTTAACATTTTATCCGGCTCAAAATGACTGGGCAAAACCTCAAAGCATGGGCCCTATTTCTGCCCCAAGCACATGTTGTACATCTGCTTTGAGAAGAAAACAATAACCAAAAATGCCGATATAAATATAAGAAAATATAAAGAACCTCTTTGGCTCCCATAAAAGTCATAGTGACATGTACGTACTGAAAACATAAGAAAGAGTCTGTCACTTTCTGGATCTAAGAAGATCCTCATTGTTGTGTGTAACTCTGTACATAAAACAAAACAGAAAAAAATATATAAGCCTGCCCCAAATGTTCCTTCCCCGGAGCACTCCCTTCTTGGTGAAGATTGTGTCTCCCAGGCAGCTGTCCTGACTTGGGTTTGAATAAAGGTCTCTTCCTTTCTCTCTAAAATGTATTTAAAAGTTCATTCACGCAGTGTCGACAATAACAGTGTTTTCTATTTAAGTGAGAAATAAATGTTCCACTCTAGTTGCATTGGGAATAGACGAATTGAGCGTTTCTTTAGAAGAGTAAGTCTGCTTTCCAGAAAAGTCAAGGTCATTGGTCTATTGAGAATGAAGATAATTACTGCTAAACAACAAGTATGTGTTGCCCCTTCACCCAGAAACCGAAGCAGGTGTGCAGGCTTTAGGTCAGAGGTGCCTTCTTCTCCCCAGCTGACAGCACTTCTCTGCTCTGGCTCCAAGACACCCGAGGTTTTGAACGTCAGCATCGGAGTCAGCGAGGCAGCTTGTCACAGGACGCCAGTGTTCAGAGAAAGCACAGGTATGTTGGGAAAAATGTCCTATCTATGTCAGGGCTGGAGGTAAAACCTCTCATTATCCCAAAACCTCCTGGGCTTTTCTCTTTTCTCTAGTTGACCCACAAAGCAAAATTGAAGTAGCTGTCAGCATTCTGGGTTTGGTGCAAGAATTACTTAGTTTCCCTGCAGGTAGAACTTTCCAGGGGATCACAATTTCTCTGTCCATTTATTGCTTACAAATGTATTTTGACCATCTGTTTCCTAGGAACCCTCTTTTATTAGAAAGGGAAGGTGAGATTCACTCTGTGCCTGTTTGTAACATCTAATTTGTTCCTCAATAACAGTGTTTATTCAATTGGGCCTAAGATATGGTCGAGTGGGCAGCATCTAGAGTTAGGTGGATTTTTTTCATCTGATACAGACTTGGATGTTGTCATTTGACAGAGGTGATGTTTTATCAGTGCTTAGTTTATTCATCAGAAGAGTTAAAATTAGGGTGGAGGGAAAATTCAAAATTATCCAAAGCGGCCTGTTCCTGTTTAAAAGTTGAGCTTGACTTTCTAGTTTTACTAAATGTATTATCTCGATATTTTGAGGTGCCATATTCTCTCTGTAGTTTCTTTGGTGGTGGAGTCAGAAGGAGTGTCTGGGAATTCTTTTGGATAGTGGCATGCTGCTGGCTTCAAGGGGCTTGGCGTCAGGAGCCTTGGGGTGAAGTCTGCAACTGCTTGCCTGACCCTGGGTGCATCTCCCAGAGGTTTTGTTTCCTCTTATGAAATTGCCGGCAGATAATGTTCTGCTTAAAGGGGAACCCTCCCATCCTGTTTGTGGGAATGCAAAGTGGTGCAGCCAGTCTGGGAAACAGTGTGTGGGTTCCTCAAAAATTAAACATTGAATAACCCCATGATCCAGCAATTGCTCTCTGAGGTATTTACCCAAAGGATACAGAAATGCAGATTCGAAGGGGGTCCATGCACCATGATGTTTATGGCAGTATGTCCACAGTAGCCAAACTATGGAGAGAATCCCAAAGTCCATGCACTGGTGAATGGATAAAGCAGATATGGGATACATACATATATATATATATATATATATATATATATATATATATATATATATATATATATATATATATATATATATATATATATATATATATATATGGAATATGACCCAGCTTCAAAAAGAATGAAATCTTACCATTTGCAAGGATGTGGATGGATCTAGAGTGTATTAAGCTAAGCAAAATCAGTGAGGAAAGACAAATATCCTATACTCTAATGCTTCTGGAATTTCAGAAAAAAAACAGATGAACAGAGTGGAGGGGTGATGAGAGAGGCAAACAAGGAAATAGACTCAACCTTGGAGAACAAACTGAGTGTTGCTGCAGGACAATGGTGTGGGGGGAAGTGTTAAATGGGTGAGGGGTCGTAAGTAGGGCACCTGTGATGAGCACCGGGTACTGTATGCAGGTGAGGAATCACTAAATCCTACCCCTGAAGCAAATATTCCATGGCATGTGAACTAACTGGAATTTAAGTAAAAGAAGAAAGGAAAAAGTGTTCTGCTTCATGAAGAGTGAGGTAAAATTGTAGTGATTTGGGCTGTACTATTCTATAGAGGATAGATGTAAAACACCCTGTTGTAGGATACAATAGAGTCTTATCACATAAGGAGTCCTCAGGAAGCTGCAATGAAAGATTCAGATCTCAGAGCATGTTCGTGTTCCACTGATGTGTTACAGTTTGCACAGGTAGGAAAGAAGGTGGAGAGAAAGGCAACAGAAGGGGAAAGTAGGTGTGAACCTTTCATTAGTTAGTGTTATACTTTCTCATGAAAGACTTGCACCAGTGTGATTTTGGAAGCAGAGGGGGAATCCGGGAGCTTTGCAGGAGACGGGGGAGTTCCAGGACTGGGTAAAGCTGACAGGGGTCCCAGAGGAGAGCTGAATGCATTCTGCAGCAGGGTGTGTTCAGGGTGGGCTCCAGGGGTGGCTGTGGGTCTCCTGGGTGAGAGTTGTGACAGGTGAGGGCTGTGTGCAAGTTCCTGGCTGAGGACAAGGGAGGCACAGGCGGAGAGCTGGCAGAGAACCTTCTTCTGAGCCACCAGCCTCACCCAACACACACAGCCTCATCTTCTGTCCCTGTCACTCCAATTCAGACTTCTCCGAAGGTGAGTGAGAACACATCAAGAGCATTCTGAACAGAAGGGAAACCATGTGCAAAGGCTCTGGGCCAGGAGAATTCCAGGTATGTCCAGGAGCAGCAAGAAGGCCCTGTGGCCACAGGAGACAGCTTAGGAAATGAGCGCAGAGAGGTGACAGAGGGTGACAGAAAGCCATTCCAGGGCTATAACCCCATGAGATCCTGTTTCACTGGGCCATCCTGGCTACAGTGTTGAGAACAGATGACAGAGGGTTGAAGATGGCAAGGCAGGTCAATGACGAAGCTTTTCCAGGAACTCAGGCACTGTGGACCAGACAGGTGGCCTTGGATGGAGTGGTTAGACCTATTCTGGTTCCATTTTGAAGATGGAGCTCACAGGATTTGCTGATGGGTTAGCTATTAGGAGCAGGAGAATGGAGGAATTGGGGTAACTCCCAGCTGTTGTGGGTTGTCCTGATCGATGGAAGGAGAGGGTTTCTCGGGGGTAGGAGGTAGTCTGTGTTCTGCATGCTGAGGAAGGTGCCTTTCCCAGTGGATCTGCTGAGGTTTGTGTCTGGGAGGACCTTTCACATCTCCTCCCTCATCAATGCTCAAGTCCAAGTTTCCCCCACTTGTTAAACGTTCACAGTAAGACACTGGGCTTTCTTGAAAGAACTACGTTATTATCCAGCTTTAGTAAGAGGAAGAGACCTGAAGAGGATTTCCCTCTTATGAAAAAAGGTGAACAGTGAGAATCGCGTTCAGCATCTGTTTTGGGGAGAAGCACGACAGAGGCGGCGTGCACCCCAACCAGCTCCTTTCTCTGGGAACCGCTCTCTGCATCCAGCCACCAGCACTTTGAATGGTGTCTGTGGGCTTCTGCTGTGCTTTATCTTCATTTATGCTGGGCCTCTGTTAGAAACTTGTGTGCTGAGGCCTAAGAAAAGCCAAAGAGAAGGAATTTTGGAGTCTGAGCACACTCTCTAATTGTTCGTGTAAATTAATGGTCATTCCTTCTTGACACCATTTCTGCTGTGCAAGGTTTCTAAGAAGCCCTGTACTTTCAAAGAGCAGGGAAACCTATACCCCATGCTGCGGGGTTAGTTTTAGTCTCCATGCTGGACAGAACATTTCATGACTATAGGATTTTCTGACTCAAACATTTAGACTTTGACTACCTTCACCCGTTTCTACCACCCCATCCCCGTATCTGGCACCTACCAATCTGCTCTCAGGATCTATGCATTCAGTACTTTTTTATTCCACGTGGAATGTACATGAGAGCATCTCATATTGGTCTTTCTGTGTCTGAGTTACTTGGCATAAGGCCCCCAAGGTCTGTGTTTCCATGTCTGGTTCTTGTGAATAATGCTGCAGTGAACGTGGGAGTGTATCTGTCTTTTTGAGGCAGCATTTTTGTGTTCTTCAAATCAATACTCAGTAGAGCCATTACTGGGTCATGGGGTAGTTTATTTATTTTTTCAGGAACCTCCATACCGTTTGTCACAGTGGCTGCACCAATTTCCTTTCCCACCAACAGTGCACAGTGTCTCCTCATCTGCACACCCTTGACCCCACCTGGTGTCTGTCTCTGGGACAATTGCTGTTCCAACAGTTGTGAGAGGATAGCCGATTGTGGGTTTGACTGATGTTTCCCTGACGATGATTAGTGAAGTCGAACAACTTTTTCTGTCTGTTGGCACCTGTGTGCCATCTTTGGAAAGTATCTATTCACATATTCCTCCCATTTTTTTATATAGTTTTTTTTTTGTTTTGATTTGTATGAGTGTTGAGTGTATTTTGGATATTAGCCTCTTCTCACATATATGATTTGCAGATATTTTTTTCTTATTGGGTCAGTGGCCTTTTAAGTTTTTGATGGTTTCTTTTGCCATGTGGAAGATTTCAGTTTGATGTTGTTCCACTTGTTTATTTTTGCTTTTGTTGCCTTTGCATTTGGTGTCCAATCTGAAGACTCTTTGCCAAAACCAATGTCGAGAGACTTAGTACCTGTGTCTTCTTGGAGGTTTATGGATTCAGGTCTTATGTTCAAATCATTCATCCATTAAAAATTTTGTGTGTGGTATTAAGAAAGCGGCCCAGTTATATTCTTCTGCATTTAGTGTCCAGTTTGCCTGTTACAGCTCACTGAAGAGACAGTCCTTCCCTCATGGCATATCTTCTGCTGCTGTGTCGTAAGTTAGGATCATCTACGTGTGGGTAAGTTTGTGAGCTTTCTGTTCTGTTCCACTGACCTGGTGTCTGTGTTTATGCCATTAGCATCCTGTTTTGATGACAACAGCTTTGTAATCTTGCTTGAAATCCAGGAGTGTGTTGACTGCACCTCTTTCTCCAGGTTGCTTTGGGTATTTGGGGTCTTTTGTGATTCCATCCAAGTTTGAGGACTGTTTTCTATTTCCTCGAATAATGCCACTGTAATTCAGATAGGCATTTAATCACATCTGTTGATTGCTTTCGGTATGATGGACATGTTCACATAATTAACTCTTCCAGTTAAGGAGCATGGCGTATGCTTCCATTTGTTTGTGTTGCCTTCCAAATCTTTGACCCATACATTCTGCCCCCCTCGCCACACATATTTCATTTCTTTTCTGCCATGTGTTGAGTGTACTATGTCTTTCTCATTCTTGGTCACTTTTATTTCAAGATTTTTTAATGCAATTTTAAATGGCGTTGCTTTTTAAATTTCTCTGTGCGAAAGTGTGTCATCAGTATACAATAATGCAAGAAGTTGGGTCATCCTGGTGGCCCCATAGGTGAAGCGTCTGCATTCAGCTCAGGTCATGATCCCAGAGTTCTGGCATTGAGCCCCTTGTTGGGCTGCCCGCTTAGCAAGGGTATGCTTTTCCCTCTTTCTGGCACTCCCCCTGCTCGTGCTTTTTCTCTTCCTGTCAAATAAATAAATAAACTCTGAAAAAAATAAAGACAAGAGGTCTCTGTATATTGACTTTATATCCTGCAGCTTTCTTGAATTTTTTTATTCTAACAGGTTTTTTTTGTGTGTGTGGAATCTTTCGGGATTTCATGTCATTTGCAAATTGTGACAGTTTTCCTGTATGGATTTCATATCTTTCTCTTTTTTAAAAATTGTTATTCACCCTACAGTACTTCATTTGTTTTTGATGTAGTGTTCCATGATTCATTGTTTGCATATAACACCTAGTGCTCATTATGACACGTGCCCTCCTTTTTTTTTAAAGAATTTATTTATTTATTCGACAGAGATAGACACAGCCAGCGAGAGAGGGAACACAAGTAGGGGGAGTGGGAGAGGAAGAAGCAGGCTCACAGCAGAGGAGCCTGTTGTGGGGCTCGATCCCATAACGCCGGGATCACACCTTGAGCCGAAGACAGACGCTTAACTGCTGTGCCACCCAGGTGCCCCAACACGTGCCCTCCTTAATACCCGTCACCAGGATAACCCATTCCCCTTCCCCTCCCTTTCTGCAACCTTCAGATTGTTTCCCAGTGTCAGTAGTCTCTCATGGTTCATCTTCCCCTCTCATTCCCCCCCTTCATTTTTCCCTTCCTTCTTCTAATGTCCTCTATGCTATTCCTTCCATTCCACATAGGAGTGAAACCATATGATAATTGTCTTTCTCTGCTTGACTTAATTTCACTTAGCATAATCCCTTCCTGGTCCATCCACGTTGGTGCAAATGGTGGGTATTCATCCTTTCTGATGACTGAGTAATATTCCATTGTATAGATGAACCACATCTTCTTTGTCCATTCATTTGCTGAAGGATATCTTGGCTCCTTCCACAGTTTGTCTATTATGGACATTGCTGCTATGAACATTGGGATACAGGTGCCCTTCTTTTCATTACTCTGTGTCTATGGGGTAAATACCCAGTAGTGCAATTGGTGGGTCATAGGATAGCTCTGTGTTTAACGTCTTGAGGATCCTCCATATTGTTTTCAAAAACGGCTTTACCAGCTTGAATTCTCACGAGTGGTGTAAGAGGGCTCCGCTTTCTCCACATCCTCTCTTTTTTTATTTCCTCTGTTGCTATTTTTTTTTCAAGATTTTATTTATTCCACAGAGATAGAGACAGCCAGCGAGAGAGGGAACACAAGCAGGGGGAGTGGGAGAGGAAGAAGCAGGCTCATAACAGAGGAGCCTGATGTGGGGCTCGATCCCATAATGCCAGGATCACGCCCTGAGCCGAAGGCAGATGCTTAACCACTGTGCCACGCAGGTGCCCCCTGCCTTGTTAATTTTAACCATTCTAACTGGTGTAAGGTGGTATCTCATTGTCATTTTGATTTGTATTTGCCTGATGGCAAGTGATGTGGAGCATTTTTTCATGTGTCTGTTGGCCATTTGTATGTCTTCTCTGGAGAAGTATCTGTGTCTTCTGCCCATTTTTGGGTGTCGAGTTTGAGGAGTTCTTTATAGATCTTGGATACCAGCCCTTTATCTGTAATATCATTTGCAGATATCTTCTTAGATTCCATAGGTTGCCTTCTTGTTTTGTTGATCTTTTACTTTGCCAAGCAGAAGCTTTTTATCCTGATGAAGTGCCAATAGTTCATTTTTGCTTTTATTTCCTTTGCCTTTAGAGACCTATCTTGCAAGAAGTTGTTGTGTCTAAGTTTGAAGAGTTCTTTGATTTTGATATGATACAGGAATCCATTATCTTTCCTTCCTGATTGTATTCGAGTCCTCTGTCTTTCTTGGTGAGTCTAGCTAAGTTTGTCAGTTTTGTTTATCTTTCCAAAAAAGGCAGCTCTCATTTTCATTGGTTTTTTACTTTTTTTGTCTTTTTAGTCTCCGTTGGATTTATTTATGCATTCCATTTTGTTATTTCCTTATTTCTACTAATTTGGCCTTTGTTTGTTGTTTTATTTTCTACTTCTTTACCACATAAATCAGGTTGTTTATTGGAGAGCATTCTCATGGATTAATGAAGACTTGAATTTCTATGAATGTCCCCCATAAAGCTACTTTTGCTGCATCCCATAAGTTTTTGTAGGTTGTGTTTTTCATCAGTGTCAAGGTACTTCTAAATTTTTCTTTGATTATTTCTTTGACTGTTGGTTGTTCAGTAGCATGTTGTTAAATCTCCACATATTTTTTTAAGATTATTTATGTATCTGACAGAGAGTCAGACAGCGAGAGATGAACGCAAGCATGGGGGTGGGAGAGGGAGAAGCGGGCTTCCCACTGAGCAAGGAGCCTGATTCGGGGCTAGATCCCAGGATCCTGGGATCACGACCTGAGCTGAAAGCAGATCCATAATGACTAAGCTACCCAGGCCCCAAAAATCACCACCTATTTTTGACTGTCCCATTTTTTTCTTGAGACTGATTTCTAGTTTCATGTCATTGTGGTTGGACAAGATTTGAAGCAGAAGGTGAAGAGAGCATTCAGATGAAAGGTTTGTTTCCTGGAGGGTTTTCTGAGCGCAGACCATGAGTTCAGTGGGGATGGAGGAAGGTTTTGTGAGACGGGGGGTAGGGTTAACCCTTGTTAGAATTACTGACTACTACCATGCAGGCTGTGGGCTACCATTCACTCCGTAGTCCTGATGGACTTGTACTTCATTAGAAATATTTTCTAGGAGATGTAGGCATACCCTTCACTTAAAGAAAGTTGCCATGTGAGTTCATGGCATGACCCCAGGTCAGCAACCAGGATGTATGGTATTGTGGGGGATCAGAAACAGGCTTTCTGTGGGAAGTGACAGAAATAGGGTATGGTGAGCTCCATGACCATACTTGAGGTCCCAGGTGACCCACTGGGTGTTGGGTTCTGTGGATCTGTCTCATCAGGTGCTGTGGAATTCAGGGACACCCTCCTGTCTGTGGATTTGTGTGGAGACACGTAGACATCAGTGTCTGGCCAGGCACGAGGGTCGCACTGGACCACCACCAGAGGTGCAGCGTGCGGGGGAGCCACTGCTTGGTTTCCACGAAAGCTGACCAGGGTCTTTGATCATGATTCCTAGCAGCTGCAAGGGGAGAGGAGGCCAGGGGTGGTACACACTTCCTAGACTTGTGGTCAGGACTAGTCTGCAGCCCACTGAAGTCAGCCACACCGGGCACAGAAGGCACCCAGTCAGTGTTGCTGTGGGCACTGCTCCCATGGTACTTTCGGGACGGCTCCATGCTGCCACCTCCTGCTTCTCATCATCATCTTCAATGTCGTGTGCCTCTGCTCTTGCCCCATGGCCTCCGGTGTATTGTCCGTCCTCCATCTGGCCCTCGTCCCTGGTGCCCTGTGCAGTCCGATGCCAGGGTAGCCTTCTTGAGACAAACATCTGGCCCTGATGGAACACTTCCATGGATCTCGTATGTTGCGAGGATGATGCCCTGCCCTGGAAGGGGGCTGCAGGTCCCCAATCAGGAGAGCCATGTCTCCCTTTTCAGCATGGCCTGCCCTCCCCTCAGTCTTCTTCAGGGAAGCTCTCCCCACTTCCTGAAATGACAGCTCTGAACTTAAAAATGAATGTTATTTTACACAACTCTATGCCTTAATTCATCCATGGCATGTCTTTCAACCCCGTTAGTGGGTTTTTTTTTTTTTTTTTAGCATTTCTGAAGGGCTGTCTGCTCAAGGATGGGATGACCTGGGTGGGGCAGCTTTCCCTCTCATCTCCCTCAGCATGTCTCTGAGCCCTGGGACCAGCTGTCCCACTGAGGATTGAGGGACCCGAGCCAGCCCATCCTGAGCCCAGGCTGTGTCAGCTGTGTAGACGGATGCTTGTCGGAGTGGTGGGCAGCTGGCATGGGCCAGGGGGAAGGCAGTGTCTCCTCATTCCTTCCCTCCCTTCCTCCCAGAGGTAGCTGAGAGCAGCCTTCAACCCCTGCATCTCCAGATCCCTTGACCTATGCCTCCTGAGTTCAGCTGGTGACCTTGGAGTTTCGCATGGATTCTACCTCCTGTACCCTCTCCCGTAGCAGTTCCTGGATCAGGGGAGGGGTCGGACTCTTGTCTGCTTTTGGTCTTCTTCCTGTCCCTCACCAAGCCCACCCACCTTTGCATCTTCCATGTATGTGCTTGGAAGCAAGTCCATCCACAGGGAACCTATTAGTCAAATGGATCCAGGCAATGAACATTGAAGTAGAGATCCAGGATCCATAGTATACCTGCTCTGAAACCTGTCCCAAAGTCTGTGACTCTCTCACACTGAAACAGAAACAATAATAGCTTTCTGGACTGTGAAGTGACATGTGTCTCTACTTCCAATCTTGAATGCATAGGTGCTGAGCCTGGACAGAAAAGGACCATGGCTCCCGTGGGCTGGGATCCACAGTAAGAACTCAGTGAAATCTGAATTCAAAGCATAGAGTGAATAATTATTGTAGAGTGAATCCTCCCAAGTAGGGCTTATGCACATTGCACAGGAAAAGCTTTTTCAAAGAGGTTCCTGAAAGAAAAATTTTTTTAGAAAATTTATTTTAATTCCATTAGAGCTAACATACAGTGTTACATTCGTTTCAGGTGTACAATAGAGTGATTCAGTAATTCTATATATTACTCAGTGGTCATCAAGAAAAGCATCCTATTAATCCCCTTCATCTATTTCACTCATTCCTCTATCCACCTCCTCTCTGGTAACCATCCGTTTGTTCTCTATTGTTAAGAGTTTGTATTTTGGTGTGTCTCCTTTTTCTCTTTTAGTTATTTATTTTTGTTTTTTTTTTAAATTCCCCATTAGAGTGACATCGTATGGGATTTGTCTTTCTCTGACTGACTGATTTTAGTTAGGATAATACTCTCTAACTCCATCCATGTGTCTGCAAATGTCAAGGTTTCATTCTTTTTCAAGCCGAGTAATACTCCAGTGTGTGTGTGTGTGTGTGTGTGTGTGTGTGTGAATACACACACCTATCATCTCATTTGTCAATTTTTCTACAGACCCTTGGGTTGCTTCCATATTGTGATATTGTAAATAATGGTGCAAGAAACATAGGGGTTCACGTATCCTTTTACGTTACTGTTTTCCTATTCTTTGGGTAAATATGAGTAGTGTGATTTTTGGATCATAGGGTAGTTCTATATTTAATTTTTTGAGGAACCTTCATACTGTTTTCCACGGTGGCCTCCACAGTTTGCATTCCCACCCAGAGTTCACGAGGATTCCCCTTTATCCACATCCTCCCAACAGCTGCTCTTTGTTGTGCTTTTGATGTTAGCCATTCTGACAGGTTTGAGGTATTACCTCATTGTCCTTTGGATTTACATTTTCCTGATGATGGGTGATGGTGAACATCTTTTCACGGGACTGTTGGCCATTTGTATTTTTTCTTTGGAGAAATGTCTGTCCATGTCTTCTGCCTATTTTTTAACTGGATTATTTGTTTTTTGGGGGCTGAGTAGTATCAGTTGTATATGATTTGGACACTATCCCTTTATTGCATATGATCTTTGCAAATATCTTCTCCCTTTGAGTAAGTTGTCTTATTATTTTTACGTTTTCATTGTTCTTCTGCTGTGTGGAAACTTTTTATTTTGCTGTATTCCCAATAGTTTATTTTTGCTTTCATTTCCTTTGCCTCAGGAGACAGTCTAGAAAAACGTTGGTATGGTCCATGTCAAGAAGTTACTGTCTTCCCTCCTGTAGGATTTTTATGGATTCAGGTCTCATATTGAGGTCTTGAAACTGTTTTGCGTTTGTCTTTATTGTGTAAGAAAACAGTCTAATTTCATTCTTTTGTGCGTAGCTGTGTAGTTTTCCCAACACCATTTGTTGTAGAGACTGTCCGTTTCCCTTTTGATATCGTTGCTTGCTTTGTGGAAGATCATGGACCACATAATTATGGGTTTCTGTCTGAACTTGTATCTTGTTCCTTTGGTCGCTGTGTCTATTTTTGTGCCGTACTGTCTTGTTAGGATGACTGCAGCTTTGTAGTATAACCTGAAATCTGAAATTGTGAGTCCTCCAGCTTTGTTTTTCTTTTCCACATTGCACTGGCTGTTTGGAATCTTTAGTGGTTCCATACAAATATTTAGGATTGTTTATTCGAGGTCTTTTGTTCTTTAATTTAAATTCAATTAGCCAACTTACAGTACATCATTAGTTTCAGATGTAGTCTTCAATAAATTTTCAGTCGTGTGTAACACCCAGTGCTCATTCTATCGTGTGACCTCCTTAATGCTACTCACCCAGTTACCCCCCCAACTTCTCCTCCAACAATCATCAGTTTCTTGTGATAGTTGAGTCCATCATGGGTTTTCTCCCTCTCTAATGACTTCCCATTCTATTCTCCCTTCCTTCTTCTATGGTCTTCTTCCTTGTTTCTGATATTCCACATAGGAGTGAAAGCATATGATCATTGTCTTTCTTTCATTGACTTATTCCACTCAGTATAATACTCTCCAGCTCCACCCAGGTCGGTGTGATGGTAAGTACACATCCTTTCTGATGGCTGAGTAATATTCCATTATATATATATATATATATATATATATATATATATATATATATATATGATCCACATCTTCTTTATCCATTCTTCTATCCATGGTCATCTACACTCCTTCCACAGTTTGTCTATTATGGGTATTGCTGCTATGAACACTGGGGTGCATATGTCCTGTCTTCACTACCTCTGTCTCTTTGGGGTAAATACCCAGTAGTGCAATTGCTGGGACATAGGATAACTTTATTTATAACTTCTTGAGGAAACTCCGTACCATTTTCAAGAGTGGCTGTACCGGACTGCATTTGTACAGGGGTGTAAGAGGGTTCCCGTTTCTCCACATCCTCTCCAACATGTATAGTTTCATGTCTTCTTATTTTTAGATATTCGGCCTCGTGTGATATGGCATCTATAGGGGTTTAGATTTGCATTTCCCTGAAGCCAAGTGATATGAAGCATTTATGCATGTATCTTTTGGTCACCAGTACGTCATCATCAGTGTAATGACTTCCCATTTTAATCCATCTCAAGACCCAAATCTGGGTAAGGCACTGAAGCTGGATGATGCCATCAGTTGGAAGTGTGGAGAATTTCAAAAGATCTCCGTGGAGAGCAAGTTTAAAGGTCAGTGTGAAGCTACTAATTGGTTCTGGGGAGATCTCTCAAAGTGGGGATTGCCTGGGATGGGCTGAGGGTGGCCCTCTGATTTTCCTATGAATCCTTGCTGCAGCCCCAAATGGACAGTTTCCTGCTGTGGGGCAGGCTGAGTCCTCTAGTCGTGCAGAGGTGAGCCCAATGCCTGCTGTCTCGGAGGCAGGCAAACAGGGAGGGACCCTCAGCAGAAGACCCAGGTTTAGGTTAGGCCTCAAGAGACAGCAGGTCCGAACTACCCAGTGCTCAGAGAACTCCCAGGCTGAGTGAGATGAGGGCACAAGGGCGGGTGAGTGTGAGCCTTGGGGTTTCATCCGGAATGGCCCACAAAGGTCGGGTTTCACCAGAAGGGGCTCTCAGGGGTGCCCCAATTCTCTTGCCCTGAATGCTCTGTTGTGCCCCAAAATGGTACAGTTTATTGTGGGCTTCGCTGAGTCCTACGGTTGGGCTTGGGTGTCCCCAATCCCCTAGAGTGGGGTGCCAGGACCCTGGGGAGGGACCCTTCTGTGGCCAACCTAGGGTAAGTGTTAGGGTCCAGAAGCCTGGCAGGGACAGTCTGCAGGCTGTGCAGCGAGCTCTGTGGAGGGCTGAGAGGAGGCCATGGGGGAGGGTGAGCGTGGGCCTCAGGGTTGGGGCACGGGGGGCTGCCAAAAGTGGGGATGGGCTCCGGGGGTCTCCCCAAGTTCTCATGTCCTGTAGGCTCCGTAGAGCCCCAAGGGGCATGGTTTCCTGTCGTGTGGCAAGCTGAGTCCTGCGGTGGGGCACAGGTATCCCAATTCCCTGGGGCTGTGGTGTAAGGCTCCTGGGGAGGCCCCCACACCCACGGCCGACCTAGGGCTAGGGTTAGTCCCCAGGAGCCCCGCAGGCCCAATCTGTTGGCTGTATGGCGAGCTACACGGGCTGAGGTGAGGGTGTGGGGAGGGTGAGCGTGGGCCTCAGGGTTGGGGTGCGGGAGGCCGCCAAAGTTCGCTGGTGGCTCAGGAGGCTCCTCCTGGTTCTCCCGCCCTGAATGCTCTATGGCCTCCCAAGGTGCACGATTTCCTGCGGGGTGGCAGACTGAGTCCTGCAGTGGGGCTCAGGTGTCCCAAATCCCCGCAGCTGTGGCTCCAGGCTCCTGGGGAGGGGCCCCTCCACAGATGAACTAGGGTTAGGGTTGGGGCCCAGGAACCCCGCAGGCCAGATCTGCCCACTATGTGGCGAGCTCCGCCGCGGGCTGAGGTGAGGGTGTGGGGTGGGGTGAGCATGGGCTTCAAGGTTGGGTTTAGGGATCACCGAAGTTTACCGGGGTCTCTGGCGGCCTTCCTGGTTCTCCCGCCCTGAATGCTCTACAGCCTCCCAAGGGGCACGGTTTCCTGCAGGCTGGCAGGCTTTGTCCTGCAGTGGGGCTCAGGTGTCCCCAGTCCCTGGGGCTGTGGCACCTGGCCCCAGGGGAGGGGCCCTACCCAGCAGACCTAGGGTCAGGTCTAGGCCCCAGGAACCCGGCAGGCCTGATCTGCCGGCTCTGCGACGAGCTTGGTGGCAAGCTGAAGGGAAGGCGTGGGGAGGGATGAGCGTGGGCCTCAGGGTTGAGGTGTAGGGGCCGCCGAGGATCACTGGGGGCTCAGGGGGGCCCTACCAGTTCTCCTGCAGGGGATGCTCTGTGGCGCCCCAAGGGGTATGGTTTCCTGAGGGGTGGCAGGCTGAGTCCCGTGGTGGGGCTCATGTGTACCGAATCCCTGGGGTTAGGTTACGGATTAGGGTACGGGTTAAGGTTAGGGTATGGGTTACGGTTAGGATATGGGTGAGTGTAGGGGTTAGGGTTAGGGTAAGGAGAGGTACAGGGTGGGGTTGGGTTCAGGGGTTACAGGTTAGAGGTTATGGGTTAGGGTACAGATTAGGGTTTAGGGTACGGGTTAGGGTTTAGGGTTTGGGTTTAGGGTTAGGGTTACGGTTGGAGTACGGGTTAGGTTTAGGGTACGGGTTAGGGTTATTTTATGGGTTAGGGTACGCATTAGGGTATGGTTTAGGGTATGGGTTAGGGTACAGTTTAGGGTAAGTGTTGGCATCCGGAAATGGGTACGGTTTAGGGTACAGGTTAGGGTTAGGGTACGGGTTAGGGTTAGGGTACAGTTTAGGGTTATGGTACAGGTTAGGTTACGGTTTAGGGTTAGGGTGAGGGAACGGGTTAGGGATCGGGTTAGGGATAGGTATAGGGTATGGTTTAGGGCTAGGGTATGGGTTAGGGTACTGGTTAGGGTACAGGTTAGTTTTAGGTATGAGTTAGGGTATGGGTTAGGTCCGGGTTAGGGATAGGGTACGGGTTAGGGTATGGGTTAGGGTACAGGTTAGGGTATGGGTTAAGATTAAGGTAAAGGTACTGGTTAGGGGTAGGGTACGGGTTACAGTTTAGGGTTTAGGGTTACGGTTAGGGTACGGGTTAGGGTTAGGATACGGGTAGGGTTAGGGTACGCGTTATGGTATGAGTTATGGTGTGGGTTAGGGTCAGGGTTTAGGGTTTAGGGTTAAGGTTATAGTACGGGTTAGGGTACTTTTAGGGTTGTAGTTAGGTTTAGGGTACGGTTTAAGTTACGGGTTAAGGTACATTTTAAGGTTAGGGTTACAGTACGGGTTAGTGTACGGGTTAGAGTACATGTTAGGGTTTCGGTTAGGGTTAGGGTAGAGGTTAGGGTTAGGGTTAGGGTACGGGTTAGAGTTAGGGTTAGAGTACGGGTTAGGGTACGGGTTAGGGTTAGGTTTAGGGATAGGTTACGGGTTAGGGGTCGGTTAGCTGAAGGGGTAGGGTTAGGGGTAGGGTTAGGAGTATGGTAGGGGTCTGGGTAGGGTTAGGGTGTAGGGTTAGTGTTGGGGTTTGGGGTTAATGGTTAAGGTTAGCGTTTAGTGTTTAGGGTTTTGGGATTAGGGTTAGGGGTTAGGGTTTAGGGTTTAGTGTTAATGTTAGGGTTTAGTGTTTAAGGATTAGGGTTTAGGGTTAGGTATAGAGTAGGGTTAGGGTTAGGGTTAGGATTAGGGGTTAAGGTTTAGGGTTTAAGGTTAGGGGTTAGGGTTAGGGTTAGGTTTAGACCCCAGTATGCCAGCAGGACTGATGTGCCAGCTGTGCGGCAAATGGAGGAGGGGGCCGAGGTAAGTGCGCTGGCGAGTGGGATTATGGTATCCAGCGTTTTGGCGCATGGGGCCTTTGAATGTCGCTAGAGACTCGGAGGGCCCTGCCCGTTCTCCTGCCCTGAATGACCGGCGGCGCCCCTAGCAGCCCGCGTGGTGGCGGGTTGGCAGTATGAGTCTGGCACTGCCGTTTGGGGGTCCCCAATGCCATGCATTGCAGTGCTAGGCCCCTTGGGAGGGGCCCCTCTGGGGCCGTCCTAGAGGTAGTGTTAGCACCCAGGAGTCCGGCAGGCATGATCCGCCAGCTGTGCGGTAGAGGAGGGCCAGGCCGAGGTGAGGGCGCCACCGAGCTGGAGCATGGGCCCAAGCATTTTGGCGCGGGGGGCCTTGGAAGGTCACTGGGGTTTGGAGGGCCCTGCCGGTTCTCCCTCCCTGAATGGCCAGCGGTGCCCCTAGTGGCCTGGTGGGTGGCGGGAAGGCATGGTGAGTACGGCGCTGGGGCTCGTGGGTCCCCAATCCCTGGCGTTGCTGCACCAGGCCCCTTGGGAGGTTCCCCTCAGGGGCCAACCTAGGGTTAGGTTTAGCCCCCAGGAGGCTGGAGGCCCGATCTGCTGGCTGTGTGAGGAGCGGAGTTGCTGGCCGAGTTTTGGGCGATGGCGAGTGGGAGCTTGGTTCCCAGCACTTTGGCGCCCTGGGCCTTCGAATGTTGCCATGGCTCATAGTGCCCTGCCCATTCTCCTGCCCTGAATAAGCAGCTGCGACCCTAGCGGGTCCGTTGGTGGTGGGGCGGCAGGGTGAGTCCCGCACTGCGGCTCCGGGATCCCCAATCCCCAGCGTTGCGGCGCCAGGCCCCTTGGAAGGGGCTCCTCCTGGGCTGACCTAGGGTTAGAGTTAGTCCCCAGGAGGCCGGCAGGCCCAATCCTCTGGCTGGGCAGCGAGAGGTGGGAAGGCCGAGGTAAAGGCCCTGGGAAGCGGGAGCGTGGGCCCCTGCATTTTGGCGCGGGAGGCTTCAAATGTGGCAGGTTTCTCCAGGGCCCTGACTGTTCTACCACCCTGAATGACCGGCAGCGCCCCTAGCGGCCCGGGTGGCGACAGTGTGGCAGGGTGAGTCTGGCTCTGGGGCTCTGAGTCACCAGTCCCAAGCGTTGCAGAGCCAGGCCCCTTGGGATGTGCCCCATGGGGTCGACCTAGGTTTTGGTTAGCCCCCAGGAGCCTGGCAGGCACTATCCACTGGCTCCAGCAAGCGGAGGGGCGGGCCGAGGTGAGGGCACTGGGGAGCAGGAGCGTGGGAGCCAACTTTTTTGAGTGGGGGCATTTGAAGGTCGCAGGGGAAATGGAAGGCCTTGCCAGTTCTCCCAACTGAATGACCCGCGGCGCCCTTAGCGGCCTGGGTGGCGGCAGGGCAGCAGGTGAGTCCGGCGCTGGGGCTTGGGGGTCTCCAATCCACCGCGTTGCTGCACCATGCCCCTTGGGAGGGTGCCCTCGGGTGCTGACCTAGGGTTAGGGTCAGACCCCAGGATACCAGAAGGCTCAATCCGCCAGCTGTGCGGCGAAAGGAGTAGTGGGTCGAGGTGAGGTCTCTGTGGAGCGGGAGCGTGGGCCCAAGCGTTTTGGCGGGGGGGCCTTCGAATGTCTTCAGGGACTCGGCGGGCCCTACCCATTCTCCTCCCTGAATGACCGGTGGCGCACCTAGCTGACCTGGTGGCGGCGGAGTGGCAGGGTGAGTCAGGCGCTTTGGCTCTGGTATCTCCAATCCCCAGCGTTGCGGCGCCAGGCCCCTTGGGAGCGGCCCCTCGGTTGCCAACCTAGGGTTAGGTTTAGCCCCTAGGAGGCTGGCAGGCCCTATTCACCAGCTGTGTGGATAGCGGAGTGGCGGACTGAGTTGAGGGCGCTGGTGAGCGGGAGCGTGGGTCCAGGCGTTTCCACGCCGGGGGCCTTTGAAGGTCACCGTGTCTCGGAGGGCTCTGCCCTTTCCCCCTCCCTGAATAATGGCAGCACCCCAAGACCCCGGGTGGCAGCTGGATGGCAAGGTGAGTCCGGTGCTGGGGCTCAGGGGTCCCCAATCCCAGGCGTTGCGTCCCCAGGCCCATTGGGAGGGGCCGCTTGGGGGCTAATCTAGGGTTGCGGTTACCCCCAGAAGGCCAGTGAACCCGATCAGCGGCTGTACAACAATCGGAGGGTTGCCCCGAGTTGAGGGCGCTGGCGAGCCTGAGCATGACCCCAAGCGCTTTAGCGCGGGGGGCCTTCAAAGGTCAGCGGGAGCTCGGAGGGCCCTGCCTTTTCTCCTACACTGAATAAATGGCGGCGCCCCTAGAGGCCCGTGTGGGGCGGGGCGGCAGGGTGCATCTGGCGCTTGGGCTTGGGGGTCCCCAATCCCCGGTGTTGCAGCGCCAGGCCCCTTAGGAAGGGAACCTCAGGGGCCGTCCTAGGGTTAGGGTTAGCGCCCAGGACGCCGGCATGCCCGATCCGCCTGCTGTGCAAGGAGCGGTGGTATGGGCCGAGTTGAGGGCGATGGCGAGCGAGAGCTTCGTCCCCAGCGTTTTGGCACGCTGGGCCATGGAATGTTGCCATGGCTTGGAGGGCCTTGCCCCTTCTCCTGCCCTGAATAAACAGCGGCACCCTAGCGGCTCTGTTGGCGGTGGGGGGGGAGGGTGAGTCCCGTGCTGTGGCTCGGGGTCCCCATCCCCAGTGTTGCGACGCCAGGCCACTTGGGAGGGGCTCGTAGGGGGCCGACCTAGGGTTAGAGTTAGCACCCAAGAGGCGGCAGGCCCAATCCTCTGGCTGGGCGGCAAGAGGTGCGGGCCGAGTTGAGGGTGCTGGTGAACATGAGCGTGGGCTCAAGCGTTTTGATTCTGGGTGCCTTCGAACATAGGCGGGGGTTCGGAGGGCCCTGCCCATTCTCCCACCCTGAATGAACGGCGGCGCCCCTAGCGGCCCCTGTGAGGCGGGGCGCCAGGGTGCATCCGGCACTGGGTCTTGGGGGTCCCCAATTCCCGGCGTTGCGAAGCCAGGCCCCTTGGGGGGGCCCCTCCAGGGCCGACCTATGGTTAGGGTTAGCTCCCAGGAGGCCGGCAGGCCCAGGCCTTCGAATTTT
Organism: Ursus americanus; assembly: GCF_024610735.1. NCBI lineage: Eukaryota > Metazoa > Chordata > Mammalia > Carnivora > Ursidae > Ursus > Ursus americanus. Next base: position 1,195,739 of record NW_028273633.1, read on the forward strand.
GCCATGGCTCGAAGGGCCCTGCCCGTTCTCCTGCCCTGAATAACCAGCGGCGCCCTTAGAGGCTCCGTTGGCGGTGGGGTGGCAGGGGGAGTCCTGCGCTGCGGCTCGGGGATCCCCAATCCCCAGTGTTGCAGGGCCAGGCCCCTTGGGAGGGGCTCGTAGGGGGCCGACCTAGGGTTAGAGTTAGCACCCAGGAGGCGGCAGGCCCAATCCTCTGGCTGGGCGGCGAGAGGTGCCCGGACCGATGTAAAGGCTCTGGCGAGCGGGAGCATGGGCCCCTGCAATTTGGCGGGAGGCTTCAAATTTCGCCAGTTTCTCCAGGGCCCTGTCCGTTCTACCGCCCTGAATGACCAGCGGCACCCCTAGAGGCCCGGGTGGTGACAGTGCTGCAAGGTGAGTCTGGTTCTGGGTCTCTGAGTCACCAATCCCCAGCGTTGCAGAGCCAGGCCCCTTGGGATGTGCACCACGGGGCAGACCTAGGGTTTTGGTTAGCCCCAGGAGCTTGGCAGGCCCTATCCACCGGCTCTGAATCAAGCGGAGGGGCAGGCCGAGGTGAGGGCGCTGGGAGCAGGAGCATGGGAGCCAACGTTCTTGCGCGGGGGGCCTTCAAAGGTCAGCGGGGGTTTGGAGGTCCCTGCCCGTACTCCTGTCCTGATTGTCCGGTGGTCCCCTAACAGCTTGGGTGGCTGAAGGGCAGCAGGGTGAGTCCGGGACTTGGGCACGGGGTCCCCATCCCCAGCTTTGCATCGCCAGGACCCTTGGGAAGGGCCCCTCAGGGGCTGACCTATGGTTAGGGTTAGCCACCAGGAGCCCCGCATGCCCGATACACCACCTGTGCATCGAGAGGACAGTTGGGCCGAGGTGAGGGTGCTGGTGAACGTGAGCCAGGGCCCAAGGGTTTTGGTTCGGGGCGCCTTCGAAGGTCGGCGGGGGTTCGGAGGGCCCTGGCAGTTCTCCCACCCTGAATGAATGGTGGCCCCCCTAGCGGCTTGTGTGGGGCAGGGCGGCAGCGTGCGTCCGGCGCTGGGGCTTGGGGGTCCACAATCCCTGGATTTGCGGAACCAGGCCCCTTAGGAAGGGTTTCCTCAGGGGGCGTCCTAGGGTTAGGGTTAGTGCCCAGGAGGCCGGCAGGCCCAAGTCGCCGGCTATGCGAGGAGCAGAGGTGCAGGCCGAGTTGAGGGTGCTGGTGAAAATGAGCGTGGTCGCAAGTGTTTTGATTCGGGGAGCCTTCGAGCATAGGCAGGGGTTCGGAGGGCCCTGCCCATTCTCCTGCCCTGAATGAATGGCGGCGCCCCTAGCGGCCCGGGTGGGGAGGGGCGACTGGGTGCATCCGGCCCTGGGGCTTGGGGGTCCCCAATCCCCGGGGATGCGGCGCCAGTCCCCTTGGGAGAGGCCCCTCGGGGGCAACCTAGGGTTAGGTTTAGCCCCCAGGAGGCCAGCAGGCCCTATTCGCCAGCTGTGTGGAGAGTGGAGTGGTGGACGTAGGTGAGGGCGCTAGTGAGTGGGAGGGTGGGTCTGCCGTTTTTGCGCGGGGGGGCCTTCGAAGGTCGCCGTGTCTCGGAGGGCCCTGCCTGTTCTCCCGCCCTGAATGATCGGCAACACCCCAGGCCCCCGGGTGGCGGCTGGGCGGCAGGGTGAGTCAGGTGCTGAGGTTCGGGGTCCCCAATCCCCGGCGTTGCTGCACCAAGCCCCTTGGGAGTGGACCTTTGGGGATCGATCTAGGGTTATGGTTTGCCTCCAGGAGGCCGGTGGACCCGATCAGCGGCTGTGTGGCACACGGAGGGTTGGGACGAGGCGAGGGCACTGGCGAGACTGAGCATGCGCCCAAGCTTTTTAGTGCGGGGGGCCTTCAAAGGTCGGCGGGGCCTCGGAGGGACCTGCCAGTTCTCCCGCTCTGAATGACCGGCGGGTCCCCTAGTGGCTCGGGTGGCTGAAGGGCAGCAGGGTGAGTCCAGCACTTGGGGTCGGGGTCCCCATCCCCGGCATTGCGGCGCCAGGCCACTTGGGAAGGGCCCCTCGGGGGGCCGACGTACAGTTAGGGTTAGCCCCCAGGAGGCCGGCAGGCCCTATACACCACCTGTGCGTTGAGCGGAGAGTTGGGCCGAGGTGAGGGTGCTGGTGAACATGAGCCTGGGAGCAAGCGTTTCGGTTCGGGGCACCTTCGAAGGTCGGCGGGGGTTCGGAGGGCCCTGCTAGTTCTCCCACCCTGAATGAATGGCAGTGCTCCTAGTGGCCCGTGTGAGGCGGGACGCCAGGGTGCATGCGGCACTGGGTCTTGGGGGTCCCCAGTCCCCGGCGTTGCGATGCCAGGCCCCTTGGGATGGGATCCTCAGGGGCCATCCTAGGGTTAGGGTTAGCGCCCAGGAGGCTGGCAGGCCCGAGTCGCCGGCTGCGCAAGGAGCGGAGGTGCGGGCCGAGTTGAGGGTGCTGGTGAACGTGAGTGTGGGCCCAAGCGTTTTGATTCCCCGCGCCTTCGAGCATAGGCAGGGGTTCGGAGGGCCCTGCCCATTCTCCCACCCTGAATGAACGGAGGCGCCCCTAGCGGCCCGGGTGGGGAAGGGCGACAGGGTGCATCCTGCGCTGGGGCTTGGGGGTCCCCAATCCCCGGCGATGCGGCACCAGGCCCCTTAGGAAAGGACCCTCAGGGGCCGTCCTAGGGTTAGGATTAGAGCCCAGGAGGCCGGCAGGCCCGATCTGCCAGCTGTGCGAGGAGTGGAGATGCGGGCCCAGTTGAGGCCAATGGCAAGCAGGAGCATGGTCCCCAGCGTTTTGGCGTCCTGGGCCTTCGAATGTTGCCATGGGTCGGAGGGCCCTGCCCGATCTCCTGCCCTGATTGACCGGCGGCGCCTCTATCGGCTCGGGTTGCTGAAGGGCAGCAGGGTGAGTCCGGCACATGGGCTCGGGGTCCCCATCCCCAGCATTGTGACGCCAGGCCCCTTGGGAAGGGCCCCTCGGGGGCCGACCTATGGTTAGGGTTAGCCTCCAGGAGCCCCGCAGGCCCGATACACCACCTGTGCGTCGAGCGGAGAGTTGGGCCGAGGTGAGGGTGCTGGTGAACATGAGCCTGGTCCCAAGCGTTTTGGTTCGGTGCGCCTTCGAATGTCAGTAGGGGTTCGGAGGGCCCTCCAGTTCTCCCACCCTGAATGAATGGCGGCGCCCCTAGCGGCCCGTGTTGGGCGGGGCGGCAGCGTGCATCAGGCGCTGGGGCCTGGGGGTCCCCAATCCCTGGCGTTGCGGCTCCAGGCCCCTTAGGAAGGGAGCTTCAGGGGCTGTCCTAGGGTTAGGGTTAGCACCCAGGAGGCCGGCAGGCCCAACTCGCCAGCTGTGCGAGGAGCGGAGGTGCGGGCCAGGTTGAGGGCGATGCCCAGCAGGAGCGTGGTCCCCAGCATTTTGGCTCCCTGGGCCTTCGAATGTTGCCATGGCTCGGAGGGCCCTGCCCTTTCTCCTGCCCTGAATAACCAGCGACGCCCCTAGCGGCTCCATTGGCAGTGGGGCGGCAGGGTGAGTCCCGCGCTGCGGCTCGGGGATCCCCAATCCCCAGCGTTGGGGGGCCAGGCCCCTTGGGAGGGGATCCTCATGGGCCGACCTAGGGTTAGAGTTAGCACCCAGGAGGCCAGCAGGCCCAATCCTCTGGCTGGGCGGCGAGAGGTGGGTGGGCTGAGGTAAAGGCGCTGGCGAACGGGAGCCTGGGCCCCTGCATTTTGGCACGGGAGGCTTCAAATGTCTCCGGTTTCTCCAGGGCCCTGTCCCTTCTCCCGCCCTGAATGACTGGCGGCGCCCCTAGCGGCCTGGGTGGCGGGGTTGCGGCAGGGTGGGTCTGGCTCTGGGGCTTGGGGTCCCAGATCCCTGGTGTAGCGGCACGAGGACTCTTGGGAGGGGCCCCTGGGGGGCCGACCTAGGGTTACGGTTAGCCCCCAGGAGGCCGGCAGGCCCTATCTGCCCGCTGTGCGGCGAGTAGAAGGGCTAGCCGAGGTGAGGGCGCTGGGGAGTGGGAGCGTGGGCACCAGAGTTTTGGTGCAGGGAGCCTTTGAAGGTCACCGTGGGCTCAGAAGTCCCTGCCCCTTCTCCCTCCCTGAATGACCAGCGGCGCCCCTAGCGACCCAGGTGGCTATAGTGCCTCAGGGTTTGTCCAGCTCTGGGGCTCTGAGTCACCAATCCCCAGAGTTGCAGAGCCAGGCCCCTTGGGATGTGCCCCACGGGCCCGACATAGGGTTTTGGTTAGCCCCCAGGAGCCTGGCAGGCCCTATCCACCGGCTCTGAATCCAGCGGAGGGGCGGGCCAGGTGAGGGCGCTGAGAGCAGGAGCATGGGAGCCAACGTTTTTGCGCGCCGGGCCTTCGAAGGTCAGCGCGGGCTCGGAGGTCCCTGCCCGTTCTCCTGTCCTGATTGACCCGTGGTCCCCTAGCGGCTTGGGCGGCTGAAGGGCAGCAGGGTGAGTCCGGCACTTGGGCACGGGGTCCCCATCCCCAGCGTTGTGACGCCAGGCCCCTGGGGAAGCGCCCCTTGGGGGCCGACCTATGGTTAGGGTTAGCCCCCAGGAGCCACGCAGGCCCGATACACCACCTGTGCATCGAGAGGACAGTTGGGCCGAAGTGAGGGTGCTGGTGAACATGAGCCTGGGCCCAAGCGTTTTGGTTCTGGGCGCCTTCGAAGGTCGGCGGGGGTTCGGAGGGCCCTGCCAGTTCTCCCACCCCGAATGAATGGTGGCGCCCGTAGCGGCCCGTGTGGGGCGGGGCGGCAGCGTGCATCGGCGCTGGGGCTTGGGGGTACCCAGTCCCCGGCATTGCGGTGCCAGGCCCCTTAGGAAGGGACCCTCAGGGGCCGTCCTAGGGTTCTAGTTAGCGCCCAGGAGGCCGGCAGGCCCGAGTCGCCGGCTATGCAAGGAGCAGAGGTGTGGGCCGAGTTGAGGGTGCTGGTGAACATGAGCCTGGGCCCAAGCGTTTTGATTCGGGGCACCTTCGAAAGTAGGTGGGGGCTCGGAGGGCCCTACCCGTTCTCCCACCCTGAATGACCGGCGGTGCCCCTAGTGGCCTGGGTGGCGGCAGGGCGGCACGGTGAGTCCGGCGCTGGGGCTCAGGGGTCCACAATTCCCGGTGTTGCAGTGCCAGGACCCTTGGGAGGGGCCCTCGGGGGTCGATCTAGGTTTATGGTTAGCCCCCAGGAACCCGGTGGACCCGATCAGCGGCTCTGCAGCACGTGGAGGGTTGGGCCGAGGTGAGGGCGCTGGCGAGACTGAGCATGAGCCCAAGTGTTTTAGCGCGGGTGGTCTTCAAAGGTCGGTGGGGGCTTGGAAGGACCTGCCCGTTCTCCCGCTCTGAATGACCGGTGGGGCCCCTAGAGGCTCCGGGGCCTGAAGGGCACCAGGTTGAGACCGGAACTTGGGTTGGGGTCCCCATTCCCAGCGTTGTGGCGCCAGGCCATTTGGGAAGGGTCCCTCCGTGGCCGACCTACAGTTAGGGTTAGCCCTCAGGAGGCCAGCAGGCCCGATACACCGCCTGTGCGTCGAGGGGAGAATTGAGCAAGGTGAGGGTGCTGGTGAACATGAGCCTGGGCCCAAGCGTTTGGTTCGGGGCGCCTTAGAAGGTCTTTGGGCATTCGAAGGGCCCTGCCCCTTCTCCCACCCTGAATGAATCGCAGCGCCCCCAGCGGCAAGTGTGGGGCGGGGCGGCAGGGTGCATCCAACACTGGGGCTTGGGGGTTCCCAATCCCTGGCGTTGCGGCGCCAGGCCCCTTAGGAAAGGACCCTCAGGGGCCTTCCTAGGGTTAGGATTAGCGCCCAGGAGGCCGGCAGGCTCAATCCGCCATCTGTGCGAGGAGTGGAGATGCGGGCCCAGTTGAGGCCAATGGCAAGCGGGAGCATGGTCCCCAGCGTTTTCGCGTCCTGGGCCTTTGAATGTTGCCATGGCTCGGAGGGCCCTGCCCTTTCTCCTGCCCTGAATAACCAGCGACGCCCCTAGCGGCTCCATTGGCAGTGGGACAGCAGGGTGTGTCCCGTGCTGCGGCTCAGGGATCCCCAATCCCCAGCGTTGTGGGGTCAGGCCCCTTGGGAGGGGCTCCTCGTGGGCCAACCTAGGGTTAGAGTTAGCCCCCAGGAGGCCAGCAGGCTGATCCTCTGGCTGGGCGGTGAGAGGTTGGCGGGCCGAGGTAAGGGCGCTGGGGAGTGGGATTGTGGGCCCCTGCATTTTGGCGCAGGAGTCTTCAAATGTCGCCAGTTTCTCCAGGGCCCTGTCAGTTCTCCTGCCCTGAATGACCAGCGGCGCCCCTAGCGGCCCGGGTGGCAGCGTTGTGGGAGGGTGAGTCTGGCTCTGGGGCTTGTGGTCCCATATCCCAGGCGTAGTGGCACCAGGACCCTTGGGAGGGGCCCCTGGGGGGCCGACCTAGGGTTAGGGTTATCCCCAAGGAGACCGTCAGGCCTAATCCGCACGCTGTGCGGCGAGCGGAGGTGTGAGCCGAGGTGAGGGCACTGGGGAGCGGGAGCGTGGGCACCAGCGTTTTGGCACGGTGAGCCTTTGAAGGCCACCGGGGGCTTGGAAGGCCCTGCCCTTCTCTCGCCCTCTATGAACAGCGGCGCCTCTAGCGGCCCGGGTGGGGACAGTGCAGCAGGGTGAGTCTGGCTCTGGGGCTCTGAGTCACCAATCCCCAGCGTTGCAGAGCCAGGCCATTTGGGATGTCCCCACAGGGCCAACCTAGGGTTTTGGTTAGCTGCCAGGAACCCGGCAGGCCCTATCCACCGGCTCTGAAGCAAGCGGAGGGGCGGGCCGAGGTGAGGGCGCTGGGGAGCAGGATCCTGGGAGCCAACGTTTTTGCGCGGGGAGCCTTCAAAGGTCAGCGTGGGCTCGGAGGGCCCTGCCAGATCTCCTGCCCTGATTGACCGGCAGGGCCTCTAGCGGCCGGTGGCTGAAGGGCAGCAGGGTGAGTCCGGCACATGGGCTCGGGGTCCCCATCCCCAGCGTTGCGACGCCAGGCCCCTTGGGAAGGGCCCCTCGGGGGCCGACCTATGGTTAGGGTTAGCCTCCAGGAGCCCCGCAGGCCCGATATACCACCTGTGCGTCGAGCGGAGAGTTGGGCCGAGGTGAGGGTGCTGGTGAACATGAGCCTGGGCCCAAGCGTTTTCGTTCGGTGTGCCTTTGAATGTCGGTAGGGGTTCAGAGGGCCCTCCAGTTCTCCCACCCTGAATGAATGGCGGTGCCCCTAACGGCCCGTGTTGGGCGGGGCGGCAGCGTGCATCCAGTGCTGGGGCCTGGGGGTCCCCAATCCCCGGCGTTGCGGCTCCAGGCCCCTTAGGAAGGGAGCTTCATTGGCTGTCCTAGGGTTAGGGTTAGCACCCAGGAGGCTGGCAGGCCCAACTCGCCGGCTGTGCGAGGAGCGGAGGTGCGGGCCAGGTTGAGGGCAATGCCCAGCAGGAGCGTGGTCCCCAGCATTTTGGCTCCCTCGGCCTTCGAATGTTGCCATGGCTCGGAGGGCCCTGCCCTTTCTCCTGCCCTGAATAACCAGCGATGCCCCTAGCGGCTCCGTTGGCAGTGGGGCGGCAGGGTGAGTCCCGCGCTGTGGCTCGGGGATCCCCAATTCCCAGCGTTGCGGGGCCAGGCCCCTTGGGAGGGGCTCCTCGTGGGCCGACCTAGGGTTAGAGTTAGCACCCAGGAGGCCGGCAGCCCCAATCCTTTGGCTGGGCGGCGAGAGGTGGGTGGGCGGAGGTAAAGGCGCTGGTGAGCGGGAGCCTGGGCCCCTGCATTTTGGCACGGGAGGCTTCAAATGTTTCTGGTTTCTCCAGGGCCCTGTCCCTTCTCCCACCCTGAATGACTGGCGGCGCCCCTAGCAGCCTGGGTGGCGGAGTTGCGGCAGGGTGAGTCTGGCTCTAGGGCTTGGGGTCCCAGATCCCTGGCGTAGCGGCACCAGGACCCTTGGGAGGGGCCCCTGTGGGGCCGACCTAGGGAAGGGTTAGCGCCCAGGAGGCCGGCAGGCCCTATCTGCCCGCTGTGCGGCGAGTAGTACGGCGGGCTGAGGTGAGGGCGCTGGGGAGTGGGAATGTGGGCACCAGCGTTTTGGTGCCGGGAGCCTTTGAAGGTCACCATGGGCTCAGAAGTCCCTGCCCCTTCTCTCTCCCTGAATGACCGGCGGTGCCCCTAGAGGCCCAGGTGGCGATAGTGCGGCAGGATGAGTCCGGCTCCTGGGCTCTGAGTCACCAATCCCCGGCTTTGGTCACCAGTCCCCTTGGGAGGGGCCCCTCTGGGGCCAACCTAGGGTTAGGGTTAGCCCCCAGGAGGCCGGCAGTCCCCATAAGCCAGCTGTGCAGCGAGCGGAGGGGCGGGCCATGGTTAGGGCACTGGCGAGCTGGAAGGTGGTACCCAAAGTTTTGGCCCCGGGGGACCTGGAAAGTCGCCGGGGACTCAGAGGGCCCTGTCCGTTCTCCCACCCTGAATGAGTGGCGGCTCCCCTAGCAACCTGAGTGATGGCGGGGTGGCAGGTTGGGTCTGGCGCTGAGGCTCAGGCGTCCCCAATGCCAGGTGTTGCAGCACCAGGCCCCTTGGGAGGGGCCCCTTGGGGGCCGACCTAGGGTAAAGGTTAGCTATTGGAGGCCGGCAGGCATGATCCACATTCTGGGGCGAATGGAGGCGCGGTCGAAGATCAGGGCGCTGGCGAGTAGGAGAGTGGACCCCAGCGTTTTGGCACTGGGGGCCTTCGAAGGTCACCGGGGCAGGGAGGGCCCTGCCCGTTCTCCCGCCCTGAATGATCGGCGGTACCATAGCGGCCCGGATGTGGGCGGGGCGGAACGATGAGTCCAGCGTTGCGACTCGGGGGTCCCCAATCCCTGGTGTTCCACGGCAGTCCCTTTGGGAAGGGCCCCTTGGGGGCCGACCTAGGGTTAGGGTTAACCCCAGGAGGCCGGCAGGCTCGATCCACCGGCTCTGTGGCGAATGGAGGGATGGGTCAAGGTGAGGTCGCTGGCGAACGGAAGCGTGGGCCCCAACATTTTGGCGCAGTGGGCCTTCGAATGTTGCAGGGGGCTCGGAGGGCCCTGCTCATTCTCCCGCCATGAAGGACCGGCGACGCCCCTAGCTCCCCGAGTGGCAGGGGGTGGCAGGGTCAGTCCAGCACTGGTGCTTGGGTTTCTCCAATCCCCAGCGTTGCAGTGCCAGGCCCCTTGGGAGGGGCCCCTCGGGGACTGTCCTAGGGTTAGGTTAACCCCCAGGAGGCCAGCAGTCCCGCTCCGCCGGCTGTGCAGTGAGCAGAGGGATTGACCGTGGTAGGGCGCAGTCGAGCGGTAGCGTGGTACCCAGCGTTTTGGCGTGGGGGCCTTCTTATTTCACCAGAGGCTTGAAGGGCCCTGCCGGTTATCACGCCCTGAATGCCCAGCGGCGCTCCTAGAGGCCTGCGTGGTGGCGGGGCGGCAGGGTGAGCCCGGTGCTGGGGCTTGCGGGTCCCCAATCCCTGCCTTTGCGGCACCAAGCCTCTTGGGAGGGGCCACTCTGGGGCCCACCTAGGGTTAGGGTTAGCCCTGAGGAGCCCGGGAGGCCTGATCCACCAGCTGTGTGGCTAGAGGGGGGGCGGGCCGAGGTGAGGGTGCTGTAGAGCGGGAGCATGGGCCTCAGTGATTTGACGCGGGGGACCTATGAATGTCGCCGGGGGATCGGAGGGCACTGCCCGTTCCCCCACCCTGAATGACCGGTGGCGCCCCAAGTGGCCCGGGTGGTGGCGGAGGGGCAGGTTGAGTACATTGCTGGGGCTTGGGGGTCCTCAATCTCCGGCGTCGTGGCGCCAGGCCCTTTGGGAGTGCCCTTCGGGGGCGGACGTAGGGTTAGGGTTAGCCCCCAGGAGGCCGGCAGGCCCGATATGATGGCTGTGGGGCGAGCGGAGGGGTGGGCCGAGGTGAGGGCACTGGCGAGTGGAAGCGTGGTACCCAACGTTTTGGCATGGGGGCCTTCGAATGTCGCCAGGGGTCTGAGGATCCTGCCCTTTCTCCCACCCTGAATGACTGGCGGCACCCTTAGCACCCTGGGTGGTGGCAGAGAGGCATGGTGAGTCTGGCGCTGAGGCTCGGGAATCCCCAATCCCAGGCGTTGGGGTGCCAGGCCCCTAGGATGGGCCCCTTGGTGCCGACCTAGCGTTAGGTTTAGCCCCTAGGAGACCTGCAGGCCCGATTTGCCAGCTGTGTGACAAGTGGAGGGGCGGACTGAGGTGAGGGCCCAGGTGAGTGGGATCATGGGCCCCAGTGTTTTGGCGGAGATGGCCTTCGAAAGTCACTGGGTTCTCGAGAGCCCTGCCCGTTCTTCCACCCTGAATGACCTGCGATACCCCAGTGGGTCCTGTGTCGGCGGGGTGGCAGGGTGATTCCGGCGCTGCAGCTAGGGGGTCCCCAATCCCAGGCATTGCGGCGCCAGTCCCCTTGGGAGTGGCCCCTCGGGGGCCGACCTAGGGTAGGGTCAGCCCCCAGGAGGCCGGCAGGCCTGATAAGCCACTGTGGGGCGAGCGGAGGGGTGGGCTGAGGTGAGGGTGCTGGTGAGTGGGAGCGTGGCCATAGCGGTTTGGCTCCGGGGCCTTCGAATGTCCCGTGGCTCAGAAAGCCCTGCCACTTCAACCGACCTGTATGACCGGCAGCGCCCCTAGCAGCCCGGGTGACGTGGGACGGCAGGGTGAGTCCGGCGTTAGGAATCGGGAGTCCCCAATCCCCGGCGTTGTGGGATCAAGCCCCTTCAGATGGGCCCCTCGTGGGCCGATCTAGGGTTAGAGTTAGCTCCCAGGACGCTGGCAGGCCCGATATGCCAGCTAGACTGCGAGAGGAGGGGCGGGCCATAGTAAAGGTGCTGGCGAGCGGGAGCCTGGGCACCAGCGTTTTGACTTGGGGCTTTCAACGGTCGCCGGGGTCTCGAGGGCCCTGCCCGTTCTCCCACCCTGAATGAACAGCGATGCCCCAGCGTGCCCGGTGTCAGCGGGGAGGCAGGGTGAGTCTGGCACTGGGGCTCGGGGGTCCCCAATCCCCAGCGTTGCGGGGGCAGGCCCCTTGGGAGGGGCTCCTCATGGGCCGACCTAGGGTTAGAGTTAGCACCCAGGAGGCTGGCAGCCCCAATCCTCTGGCTTGGCAGAGAGAGGTGGTTTGCCAGAGGTAAAGGCGCTGCCAAGCGGGAACGTGGGCCCCTGCATTTTGGCGTGGGAGGCTTCAAATGTCGCAGGTTTCTCCAGGGCCCTGTCCGTTCTCCCGCCCTGAATGACCAGCGGCACCCCTAGAGGCCCGGGTGGCGGCGTTGCGGCAGGGTGAGTCTGGCTCTGGGACTTGGGGTCCCCGATCCCTGGTGTAGCGGCACCAGGATCCTTGGGAGGGGCCCCTGAGGGGCTGACCTAGGGTTAGGGTTAAGACACAGGAGGCCAGCAGGCCTGATCCGCCCGCTGTGCTGAGAGTTGAGGGGCGAGCCGAGGTGAGGGCGTGGGGAGCGGGAGCCCGGGCACCAGCGTTTTGGTGCCGGGAGCCTTTGAAGGTCACCGGGGGCTCGGAAGTCCCTGCCCCTTCTCCCGCCCTGAATGACCTGCAGCGCCCCTAGCAGCCCGGGTGGCGACAGTGCGGCAGGGTGAGTCTGGCTCTGGGGCTCTGAGTCACCAACCCCCAGCATTGCAGAGCCAGGCCCCTTGGGATGTCCCCCATGGGGCCGACCTAGGGTTTCAGTTAGCCCTCAGGAGCCTGGCAGGCCCTATCCACCAGTTCTGCAGCAACCGGAGGGCCGGGCCAAGGTGAGGGCGCTGGGGAGCAGGAGCGTGGGAGCCACCTTTTTTGCTCGGCAGTCCTTAGAATGTCACAGGGGAAATGGAATGCCCTGCCAGTTTTCCCACCCTGAATGACCCGCGGCACCCCTAGCGGCCCGGGTGGTGGCGGGGTGGCAGGTGAGTCCGGTGCTGGGGCTCGGGGGTCCCCAATCCACCGTGTTGCACTGCCAGGCCCCTTGGGAGGGGCCCCTCGAGGGCTGGCCTAGGGTTAAGGTCAGCCCCTAGGACGCCAGCAGGCTCAATCTGCCAGCTGTGCGGCAAATGGAGTGGTGTGTTGAGGTGAGGTCTCTGTGGAGCGGGAGCTTGGGCCCAAGCGTTTTGGCTCCAGGGGCCTTCAAATGTTTCCGGGGACTCGATGGGCCCTGCCCATTCTCCTCCCTAACTGACCGACAGCGCCCCTAGCCGCCCAGGTGGCGGCAGGGCGGCAGGGTGAGTCAGGCGCTGCGGCTCGGGTATCCCCAATCCTCGGCGTTGCAGCAACAGGCCCCTTGGGAGGGGACCCTCGGGGGCCAACCTAGGGTTAGGTTTATCCCCTAGGAGGCTGGCAGGCACTATTCGCCGGCTGTGCAGTGAGCTGATCGGTGGGCCGAGGTGAGGGCGCTGGCAAGCGGGAGCGTTAGCCCAAGCGTTTTGGCGCGGGGGGCCTTCAAAGGTCACCGGGGCTCGGAAGGCCCTGACCATTCTCCCATCCTGAATGACCGGCGGCGCCCCTAGCGTCCCAGGAGGTGGCGGGGTAGCAGGGTGAGTCCGGCGCCGGTGCTCGGGGGTCCCCAATCCCTGGAGTTGCGGCGCCAGGACCCTTGGGAGGTGCCCCTTGGGGACTGACCTAGGGTTAGGGTTAGACCCCAGGAGGCCGGCAGCCCCGATCGGCTGGCTGTACGGTGTGCGGAGCAGCGGCCGAGGTAAGGGCGTTGGCGAGCGGGAGCGTGGGCCAAAGTGTTTCGGCGTGGGGGCCTACGAAAGTCGCCGGGGGCTCGGAGGGCCCGGCCCGTTCTTCCGCCCTGAATGACCGGCGGCGCCACTCGCAGCCCGGGTGTGGCGGGGCAGCAGGGTGAGTGCAGCACTGGGGCTTGGGGGTTCGAAATCCCTGGCGTTGCGGCGCCAGGCCACCTGGGAGGGTCCACTCGGGGCCGACCTAGGGTTAGGGTTAGCCCCCAGGAGGACAGCAGGCCCGATACACTGCCTGTGCATCGAGCGGAGAGTTGGGCCGAGGTGAGAGTGCTGGTGAACATGAGCCAGGGCCCAAGCGTTTTGGTTCGGTGCACCTTTGAATGTCGACAGGGGTTCAGAGTGCCCTCCAGCTCTCCCAACCTGAATGAATGGCGGCGCCCCTATCAGCCCGTTTGGGGCGGGGCGGCAGCGTGCATCCGGCGCTGGGGCATCGGGGTCCCCAATCCCTGGCATTGCAGCACCAGGCCCCTTAGGAAGGAAGCTTCAGGGGCTGTCCTAGGGTTAGGGTTAGCGCCCAGGATGCCGGCAGACCCGAGTTCCCGGCTCTGCGAAGAGCAGAGGTGTGGGCAGAGTTGAGGGTGATGCAGAGCGGGAGAGTGGTCCCCAGTGTTTTGGCGCCCTGGGCCTTCGAATATTGCCATGTCTCAAAGGGCCCTGCCCGTTCTCCTGCCCTGAATAACCAGCGGCATGCTTTGCGGCTCCGCTGGCGGTGGGGCGGCAGGGTGAGTCCTGCACTGTGGCTCAGGGATTCCCAATCCCCAGCGTTGCGGGGCCAGGCCCCTTGGGAGGGGCTCCTCGTGGGCAGACCTAGGGTTAGAGTTAGCACCCAGGAGGCCAGCAGGCCCAATCCTCTGGCTGGGCGGCAAGAGGTGCACGGGCCGAGGTAAAGGCGCTGGCGAGCGGGAGTGTGGGCCCCTGCATTTTGGCATGGGAGGCTTCAAATGTAGCTGGTTTCTCCAGGGCCCTGTCTGTTCTCCCGCCCTGAGTGAGCAGTGGCGCCCCTAGCGGCCTGGGTGGGGACAGTGCGGCAGGGTGAGTCTGTCTCTGGGGCTCTGAGTCACCACTCCACAGCGTTGCAGAGCCAGGCCCCTTGGGTTGTGCCCCACGGGGCCGACCTAGGATTTCAGTTAGCCCCCAGGAGCCTGGCAGGCACTATCCACTGGCTCTGCAGCAAGTGGAGGGGCGGGCCGAGGTGAGGACGCTGGCGAGCAGGAGGATGGGAGGCAATGTTTTTGCGCGGGGGGCCTTCGAAGGTCAGCGGGGGCTCCGAGGGCCCTGCCCATTCTCCCACCCTGATTGACCAGTGGTCTCTAGCGGCTCGGGTGGCTGAAGGGCAGCAGGGTGAGTCCGGCACTTGGGCTCGGGGTCCCCATCCCCAGCGTTGTGACGCCAGGCCCCTGGGAAGTGCCCCTTGGGTGCCGAACTATGGTTAGGGTTAGCCCCAGGAGGCCGGCAGGCCCAATACACCACCTGGGCATCGCCAGAGAGTTAGGCTGAGATGAGGGTGCTGGTGAACATGAGCGTGGGCACAAGCATTTTGGTTCTGGGCGCCATCGAAGGTGGGCGGGGATTCGGAGGCCCCTGCCAGTTTTCCCACCCAGATTGAATGTTGGCGCCCCTAGCGGCCCGTGTGGGGCGGGGCGGCAGGGTGCACCTGCGCTGGGGCTAGTGGGTCGCCAATCCCTGGCATTGCACCGCAAGGCTCCTTAGGAAGGGACCCTAAGGGGCCGTCCTAGGGTTAGGGTTAGCGCCCAGGAGGCCGGCAGGCCCTATCCACCGGCTGTGCGAGGAGCGGAGGTGTGGGCCGAGTTGAGGGCAATGGCGAGCCGGAGCGTGGGCCCCAGCATTTTGGCGCCCTGGGCCTTCGAATGTTGCCATGTCTCGGAGGGCCCTGCCCATTCTCCTGCCCTGAATAACCAGCGGCGCCCCTAGCGGCTCCGTTGGCGGTGGGGCTGCAGGGTGAGTCCTGAGCTGCGGCTCGGGGATCCCCAATCCCCAGCATTGTGGGGCCAGGCCCCTTGGGAGGGGCTCCTCATGGGCCGACCTAGGGTTAGAGTTGGCACCCAGGATGCTGGCAGGCCCAGTCCTCTGGCTGGACAGCGAGAGGTGGGTGGGCCGAAGTAAAGGCACTGGGGAGCGGGAGCCCGGGCCCCTGCATTTTGGCGTGGGAGGCTTCAAATGTCACCGGTTTCTCCAGGGCCCTGTCCGTTATTCTGCCCTGAATGAGCGGCTGCGCCCCTAGTGGCCAGGGTGGCGGCGTTGTGGCAGGGTGAGTCTGGTTCTGGGGCTTGGGGTCCCAGATCCCCGGCGTAGAGGCACCAGGATCTTTGGGAGGGACCCTGGGGGGCCGACCTACGGTTCGGGTTAGCCCACACAAGGCCGGCAGGCCCGATATGCCCTCTGTGCAGGGAGCAGAGGGATGGGCCGAGGTGAGGGCGCTGGGGAGCGGGAGCGTGGGCACCAGTGTTTTGGCACGGGGAGCCTTCGAAGGTCGCCGGTGGCTCAGAGGACCCTGTCTGTTCTCACGCCCTGAATGACCGGCGGCGCCCCTAGTGGCCCGAGTGGCAGCAGGGAGGCAGGGTGAGTCTGGCCATGGGGCCTGTGGTCCTAGTCCCAGGCTTGGTGGCGCCAGTTCCCTTGGGAGGGGCCCCTCTGGGGCCTACCTAGCTTTAGGGTTACTCCAGGAGTCCAGCGGCCTGATCCGCTGGCTGTGCGTAGAGCGGAGGGGCAGGCCGATGTGAATGCGCTGGCGAGCGGGAGCGTGGGCCCAAGCGTTTTGGCGTGTGGGGCCTTCGAAGGTCAACGGGGGCTCCAAGGGCCCTGCCCCTTCTCCCGCCCTGAATGAACGTCGGCGCTCCTAGCAGCCTGGGTGGCTGCGGGGCGGCAGGGTGAGTTCGGCGCTGGTGCTTGGGTGTCCCCAAGCAGGGGCGTGGCGGCTCCAGGCCCCTTGGGAGGGGCCCATCGGGGGCTGACATAGGGTTTGTGTTAGCCCCCAGGAGGCCGGCAGGCCCGATCTGCCAGCTGTGCGGCGTGCAGTGAGGCAGGCTGAGGTAAAGGTGCTGGAGAGCGGGAGCGTGGGCCCAGGCGTTTTGGCGCGGGGGCCTTCGAAGATCAAGGGTGGCTTGGAAGGCTCTGCATGTTCTCCAGCCCGGAATGACCGGCGGCGCCCCTAGCGGCCCTGGTGGTGGCGGGGCGGCAGGGTGCGTCTGGTGTTGCAGCTCGGGGGTCCCCAATCCCTGGCGTGGCAGCGCCAGGCCCCTTGGGACGGGCCCTTCTGGGGCTGACCTAGGGTTAGGGTTAGCCCCCAGGAGGATTGCAGGCCCGATCCGGCAGCTGTTCAGAGAGTGGAGGGGCGGGCCGACGTGAGGGCGCTGGTGAGTGGTAGCATTGGCCCAAGCATTTTGGTGCGGAAGGCCATGGATGTTTGCCGGGGGCTCAGAGGGCCCTGGGAGTTCTCCGGCCCTGAATGACCGGCGGCGCCCCTAGCGGCCATGGTGGCGGCAGGGCGGCAGGGTGAGTCTGGAGCTGGGGCTCAGGCATCCTCAATCCCCGGCGTGGCGGCTCCAGGCACTTGGGAGGGGAACCTCAGGGGCTGACCTAGGGTTAGGGTTAGCTCAAAGGAGGCCGGCAGGCCCGATACACCGGCTGTGCAGTGAGTGGAGTAGCGGGCCGAGGTCAGGGCGCTGGCGAGCGGGAGCGTGGGTCCAAGCGTTTTGGCGAGGGGGCCTTCGAAGGTCGCCGGGGGCTCGGACGGCCCTGCCCGTTCTCCCGACCTGAATGACCGGCGGTGCCCCTCGTGGCCCGGGTTGCGGTGGGGCGGCACGGTAAGTCCGATGCTGGGGCATGGGGGTCCCTATACTCGGCATTGGGGCTCCAGACCCCTTGGGAAGGGCCCTCAGGGTCCGAACCAGCATTAGTGTTAGCCCCCAGGAGGCCGGCAGACCTAATCCGCCAGCTGTGTAGCGAGCAGTGGGGCAGGCCAAGGTGAGGGCACTGTAGAGCGGGAGCATGGGCCCAAGCGTTTTGGCGTGGGGGGATTCAAAAGTCGCCAGGGGTTCAGAGCGCACTTCCCGTTCTACCGCGCTGAAAGCCCGACAGAGCACCTAGCAGCTCGGGTTGCAGAGGGGCGGCAGGGTGAGTCCGGTGCTGGGGCTCGGGGATCCCCAATCCCTGGCGTTTCGGCACCAGTCCCCTTGGGATGGGCCCCTCGGGGGCTGACTTAGGGTTTGGGTTAGCCTCCAGGAGGCCAGCAGGCCTGATCCGCCAGCTGTGCAGCGAGTGGAGGGTTGGGCGGAGGTGAGGTTGCTGGCGAGCGGGAGCATGGGCCCAGGCGTTTTGGCGTGGGGGTCCTTCGAAGGTCGCCGGGGGCTCGGAGGGCCCTGCACGTTCTTCTGCCCTGAATGACCGGCGGCTACCCTAGTGGCCCGGGTAGAGGACAGGTGGTAGGGTGAGTCGGGCGCTGGGGCTCGGGGTCCCCAATCCTCAGCGTTGGGGTGCCAGGCCCCTTCAGAAGGGCTCTAGGGGAATGACCAAGGGTTACTGTTAGCCCCCAGAAGGCCGGCAGACCCGATATGCCGGCTGTGTGGCGAGTAGAGGGGAGGGCCTAGGTGAGGGCGCTGTCGAGCGGAAGCGTGGGCCCAAGCGTTTTGGCGTGGGGGGCATTCAAAAGTTGCCGGGGGCTCAGAGCGCCCTTCCCATTCTACTGCACTGAATGCCCGACGGCGCACCTAGCGGCCCGGTTTGCAGAGGGGCAGCAGTGTGAGTCTGGCGCTGGGGCTCAGGGGTCCCCAATCCCTGGTGTTGCAGCACCAGGCCCCTTGGGAGGGGCCCCTCGGGTGCGACCTAGTGTTAGGGTTAGCCCCCAGGAGGCCGGCAGGCCCGATCCGCCAGCTGTGCGGCGAGCGGAGTGGTGGGCCGAGGTGAGGGTGCTGGCGATCGGGAGCGTGGGCCCAAGCGTTTTGGCACGGGGGGACTTCGAAGGTCGCTGGTGGCTCAGGGTCCCCGCCCGTTCTCCCGCCCTGAATGAGGACGGCACTCCTAGTGGGCCGGGTCATGGCGAGGCGGCAGGGTGAGTCTTGAGCTGGTGCTCGGGGGTCGCCAAGCCCCGGCGTGGCAGTGCCAGGCCCCTAGGGAGGGGCCCCTCCAGGGCCGACGTATGGTTTGGGTTAGCTCCCAGGAGGCCCTCAGGCCTGATCAGCCAGCTGTGCGGTGATCGGAGGGGCGCGGGTCGAGGTGAGGCTGCTGGGAGCGGGAGCATGGGCCCAAGTGTTTTGGCGCGGGGAGCCTTCAAAGGACTCCGGGTGCTCTGAGGGACCTGCCCATTCTCCCACCCCGAATGACCGGCGGTGCCCCTATCGGTCAGGGTGGAGGCGGGGCGACACGTTGAGTCCAGCGCAGGGGCTTGGGGATCCCCAATCCCCACATGCCGCACCAAGCCCCTTGGGAAGGGCCCTTGTGTGCTGACCTATGGTTAGGGTTAACCCCCTGGAAGCCAGCAGGCCAGATCCACTGGCTGTGCTGCGAGGGGAGGCGGGGGCCGAGGTGAGGGCGCTGGGGAGGAGCATGGGCCTAAGCGTTTTGGGGCGGGGGGCCTTCGAATGTCGCAGGGGGCTCGGAGGGCCCTGCCCGTTCTCCCGCCCTGAATGACCGGCGGCGCCCCTAGCGGCCCAGGTGGAGGCGGGGCGGCAGGGTGAGTCCAGCGCTGGGGCTCGGGGGTCCAAAATCACGGGCGTTCCGGTGCCAGGCCTGTTGGGAGAGGCCCCTCTGGGGCAGACCTAGGGTTAGTGTTAGCCCCCAGGAGGCCTGCAGGCCCGATGCGCTGGCTGTGCGGTGAGTGCAGGGGTGAGCCGAGGTGAGGTCCCTGGTGAGCTAGAGCGTGTGCCCAAGCGTATTAGCGTGGGGGGACTTCAAGGTCTCCAGGGGCTCGGAGGGCCCTGTCCATCCTCCCGTCCTGAAAGACCGACGGCGCCCATAGTGGCCCGGGTGGCAAAGAGGAGGCAAGGTGAGTCCGACGCTGGGTTTCGTGGGTCCTCAATCCCCAGCGTTGCGGTGCAAGGCCACTTAGGAGGGGCCCCTCGGGGGTCGACCTAGGTTTAGGGTTAGCACCCAGGATGCCAGCAGGCCTGATCCGCCCACTCTGCGGCGAGTGGAAGGGCGGCCCGAGGTGAGGGCGCTTCGAGCGGGAGCGTGGGCCCAAGCATTTTGGCGTGGGGGGCCTTCGAAGGTCACCGAAGACTCGGAGGGCCCTGTCTCTTCTCCTGCCCTGAATGACGGGCAGCGCCCCAAGCAGCCCGGGTGGCGGTGGGGCAGCAGGTTGAGTCCAGCGCTGGGGCTCAGGGGTCCCCAACCCGGCGTTGCAGTCCCAGGCCCCTTGGGAGGGGCCCCTCGGCGGCCGACCTAGGGTTAGGGTTAGCCCCCTGGAGGCCGGGAGGCCCGATCCACCAGATGTGCGGGGAGCGGAGCGGCTGGCCAAGGTGAGGGTGCTGACTAGCGGGAGCGTGGGCGCAAGCGTTGTGGCGCAGGGGGCCTTCGAAGGTCGCTGGGGGCTCGGAGGGCCCTACCCGTTCTCCCGCCCTGAAAGACCTGGGGCACACCTAGTGGCACGGTTGGCGGCAGGGTGGTAGGTTGAGTCCGACGCTGGGGCTCTGGTGGCCCCAATCCCCGGCGTTGTGGCTCCAGGACCCTTGGGAGGGGCCGCTCAGGGGCTGACCTAGGGTTATGGTTATCCCCCAGGAGGCCAGCAGGCCCGATCCGCTGGATGTGCGAGGATCAGAGGGGCGGGCTGAAGTGAGGGCGCTGCCTAGCGGCATTGTGGGCACAAGCATTTTTATGCAGGGTGCCTTTGAAGGTCTCCCGGGCTCAGAGGGCCCTGCCCCTTCTCCTGCCCTAAATGACCGGCGGCTCCCCTAGGGGCCCGCGTGGGGGTGGAGCGGCAGGGTGAGTCCGGTGCTGGGCCTGGGAGTCCCCAATCCCAGGCCTTAGGGCGCCAGTCCCCTTGGGATAGGCCCCTAGGGGGCCTACCTAGGGGTAGGGTTAGCCCCCAGGAGGCAGGGAGGCCCTATCCGCCTGCTCGCTGTGCAGGGAGCAGAGGGGCAGGCTGAGGTAAGGGCGATGGCGAGCGGGAGCGTGCTCCCAAGAGCTTTGACATGGGGGCCTTCGAAGGTCGCTGTGGTCTCGGAGGGCCCTGCCCATTCTCCCGCACTGAATGAGCGGCGGTGCCCCTTGTGGCCCGGGTGGCTTTGGGGGCATGGTGAGTCCGGCGCTGGGGCTCAGGAGTCCCCAATCCCCGTCGTTGCAGCGCCAGGCCCCTTGGGAGGGGCCACTAGGGGGCCGACCTAGGGTTTGGGTTAGCCCCCAGAAGGCCCACAGGCCCGATTCACCAGCTGTGAGGCGAGCGGAGGGGAGGGCCGAGGTAAGGGCGCTGGCGAGCGGGAACGTGGGCCCAAGCGTTTTGGTGCGGGGGTCCTTCGAAGGTCACCGGTGGCTTGGAGGGCCCTGGCCATTCTCCCTCCCTGAATGAACAGCGGTGCCCCTAGCGGCCCAGGTGGTGGTAGGGCAGGAGGGTCAGCTGGGCGCTGGGGCTCAGGAGTCCCCAATCCCTAGTGTTGAGGCAATAGGAACCTGGGATGGGCCCCTCGGGGGCCCACCAAAGGTTAGGGTAACACCCAGGAGGCTGGCAGTCCAGATCCACCGGCTGTGCAGCGAGCGGAGGGGCGGACTGAGGTGAGGGCACAGGCGAGCGGGAGCATGGGCCCAAGCATTTTGGTGCAGGGTGCCTTCGAAGGTCGCCAGGGGCTCGGAGGGATCTGCCCGTACTCCCTCCCTGAATGACCGACGGTGTTCCTAGCGGCCCGGGTGGTGGTGGGGCAACACGGTGAGTCCGGCGCTGGGGTTCGGGGGTCCCCAATCCCAGGCATTGCGGTGCCAGGCCCCTTTGGAGGGGCCCCTCAGGGGCCAACCTAGGGTTATGGGTAGCCCCAGGAGGCGGGCAGGCCTCATCCACCAGCTCTGCAGCAAGCGGAGGGACGGGCCGAGGTGAGGGCACTGAGGAGCAGGAGCGTGGGCTCAAGCGTTTTGGATGGGGGGGCCTTCGAAGGTCGCCGTGGGCTCGGAGGGCCCTGCCTGTTCTCCCACACTGAATGACCAGTGGCACGCCTAGCGGCCCAGGTGGCGGCGGGGCAGCAGGGTGAGTCCGGCGCTGGGGATCGGGGGTCCCTAATACCCGGCGTTGCGGCGCCAGGCCCCTTGGAATGGGCCCCTCTTGGGCTGACCTAGGGTTAGGGTTAGCCCCCAGGAGACTGGCAGGCTCGTTCCGCCCATGTGCAGTGAATGGAGGTGTGGGTCGAGGTGAAGTAGCTGGCGAGCGGGAGCGTGGGACAGAGCATTTTGGCTTTGTCTCGGGGTGCCTTCGAAGGTCGCAGGTGGCTTGGAGGTTCCTGCCTGTTCTGTCGCCCTGAAGGACTGGCGACGCCCCTAGCACCCCATGTGGTGGTGGGGCGGCAGGGTGCCTCTGGCGCTGGGACTTGGGGGTCCTCAATCCCTGGCATGCAGCGCCAGGCCACTTGGGAGGGGCCCCTCGGGGGCGACCTAGGGATAGGGATAGCCCCCAGGAAGCCAGCAGGCCCGATCCGCCAGCTCTGCAGCAAGCATGGGGTGGGGGCCGAGGTTAGGGCGCTGGCGAGCAGGAGCATGCGAGCCAGAGTTTTTGCGCGGGGGGGTCTTCGAAGGTCGCCGGGGGCTTGGAGGGCCCAGCACGTTCTCTCGCCCTGAAAGAATGGCGGCAACCCTAGCAGCCCGGGTTGCTGCGGGGGGGCAGGCTGACTCCGGTGCTGGGCTCAGGGGCCTCAATCCCCGGCGTTGTGGCACAAGGCCTCTTGGGAGGGGCCCCTCGGGGGCCGACCTAGGGTTAGGGTTCATCCCCAGGAGGCCGGCAAACCCGGCGCTAAGTGGTTCTGGCAATGTAACAAAAATGCCATACACTTATCTCTAAGAAATAACAGTGTACAGGAACCCTCTTAGCCCTAACATCATCCTTTGTGAATATGGAAGCCAGCCCCAAAGTGGTCGTGGAAGTCTGACGAAAGGGTTAAGCACTTTTCTCTGAGTCACCACACTATACAGGGAAAGACCAATGTACATCATCTTTCACGAGTAGGAAGCATTAATGAAAAGGTTCTGGAATTTCGAGGACTCTGACCCATCCTTATTGGTAATAAACCACTGTGTATAGGAAAACACCTTCAACTCTCATCAGCCTCCACAATCCTGATTCCGATTCAACTTTGGGTGTGTAGGACTAGGGAAATGTCCACATCTTATTGCTAAGAAAGAACGATGTCAGGGTAATGCCCTTCAAGTCACATCAGCCTTCCTGAAGACGGAAGCAGGAATCAAGGTGGTTATGTTACCATGAGGTAAGGAAGATGAGCATATAAGTGAGAAACAACAGTGGGCAGGACCTCTCTTCCAACGAACAGTATCTTTGCTTAATGTTGAATCCCTATGGTAAGTGGTTGTGGGCATTTGTGAGGTCAAAATCTTGAGTGTTTTGTAAAACCTCTTGGCCATTCACAGATGAGACTAAGGTAGTTGGGGACTCCTATGCAGTGATTTGTCCACTGTCAAAAATATGAAAAGATAAAAGAGACAGATGAGGTCTCCTCAGGCATTGTCCTTTATCCTCATCCTCCGTAAGGATGGCCATCTCTGGACAGCTCAATGACAGGGTCTCATTCACAATGGGGGCATCTGTTCCTCACAGACATCAGGCAGGGAAATGGATTTGGTTCTCTGTGCCAGCCCAGCCACAGCTGAGTGTCACAGCACCCTCTCGTGGGCTCATAAGAGTTTCACTGTCACTAGGCAGGTCAATGTATTTGATAAACCACTGTGAGAGTTTGCAATTGCCTTCACCTGCAACCTCCTAGAGGCAAATGCAGATCTCTGGTACCATGTGAAGTCATGTGAAGGCATCGTGAGAAAGTGTCCTTTTGCTTAAGAAAAACATGGCTGGGGCTCCTGGCTGGCTCAGCCAGTTAAGCATGTGCCTTTGGCTCAGGTTATGATCGCAGGGTTGTGGGATCGAGCCCGGGCTCCCTGCTCAGCAGGAAAGGAGGTAGGGAAATAGCTTAGAACCCACAGAGAATGTGAATAAAGGGGAGTGAGATGGAACTTGGTCTGTGTTTTGCTTTAGGGATTGGGAGTTATTTTTTTCTCAATTCTGATTGTTCTTGAAACAGAAAAGCTGTATTGGGTTTTTTTTACCTTTAATTTTTTTCTACTAATAATTTTTTATTATGATATGTTAGTCACTACACAGTATTTCCTTAGTTTTTGATGTAGTGTTCCGTGATTAATTATTTGCATACAACACCCAGTGCTCCATGCAATATGTACCTTCCTTAATACCCATCACTGGCCCATCCCAATCCCCCACCCCTCTCCCCTCTGAAGCCCTCAGTTTGTTTCCCAGAGTCCATCGTCTCTCGTGGTTCATTCCCCCTTCTCTTTAGGGTCCATTGTCTAAAGGGACAGACAGTGGAATTTCACCAAATATAAGATCGAAAATTCATTGTTCATTATAGATGCTGCTAAGTAGTTCCCAGACATTTCATTTTACTGTAGTAATTCATTATACCTGTGCAGGTGCACGTGGAAGACAATTGATGCATGTATAGTGGTAATAAAACACGCCCCTCAGTAGTAGAATAATAGAGGATGCACATGTGTAAAATTATTCAACTACAGCTTCCATGCTTTCCTTTGGTTCCTTATTATCTATGAAATTGGACAATTTTTGTTCTCTAGGCTTAAAACTCATTGTCAGTATTCAGAACTTTTCAATGCTGATCTTCTCCTGTATAAGTTACCAAAAACCTAAAATATGTATGAACTTTAAAAAACGCTATATTGAAAATTACAGAAGGGAAGTTCCATTTTGTGAATATTGTGTCAATGGATCTCTATTTTGACATCAGTGTTCATTAGAAATGATGACATTTCATGTGAGGATAAATATCAATGTGAAAAAGAAAAGGTAGGAAGAATCTTGAATATTTAAGTAATTGGTGAAATGACGTGTGTGTGTGTGTGTGTGTGTGTGTGTGTAATTGATTTTCAGTGAATGGTTCAACTTCCTGTAGGGCCTCCGAGAGAGCCCAGGTGAACCTTTCAATTAGTTGGTATCTGTTTTCAGAACATGGGAATCTCTTAGTCCAATAGTCAATCAGGCAAGCTTTGAGGTCTTGAAGAGTTTCAGTCCTCAGCGATGGTGTTGCAGACCCTTGTGAGCAAACCCTAGGGTATGCTCATAGCCCTCATTAGCTGGTACCAAGGTGTGACGATTTCAGACAGCATTTCCCAAAGAAGTACCTCTTGAGTCTCTGTCCTTGTCAGTTCCCTACACTTCCTTACACTAGTTATGTGATCAGTGTGTTTCAGGATAATCCCCACATGTGATTTTTGCTGTTTTCTATTAGTCCTATCTGTTTCTCATCTTCTTCTTTTATGGTAGGGGTTGGGAAGCAACCTGTGTGGTGTAGGAAGGGGTGTGGTAGTTGTCTGCCTTCAGAGGACCGAATGATGCCTAGAAATTGTACTGTAGTTTGAGGTCAATTGTCCATCCTCTGAGTGTCAGGAATTCCATCACTTTACTTTGATGCTAGTCTGTTCTTCAAGCTATCCTCAGAAATAAGGACGTCATCCATCTAGGGAATACTGGTTTGTGTGTATGTTTTCATTTTAGGAAAGGCCTTGCTGTTCCTGAAAATAATACTGTAGAGCACCCTTTCCTGTTCTTATTGGCCATCAGTCAATCTTTTGTGAAGTATTCGTTTATAAATAGACTTTCTATGGTTGATGAGCAGGAATTCTTTATTGACAAGTCTTTGTCAGTGTGTGTATTGGAAATCTTTACTTCCCAGCTTGCGGTTCACTTTTTCATTTTCTTATGGTCATAAGATAAGGAGAAATGTCACATTTTTATGAAGTCCCACTGAATTCTTTTAAATGGTTAGTGTACCCTATGTCCTACACCAAGATTGACAGGTTCAAAGTTTTCTTTCAGAAACTGTCCAATGGGAAGCTACAATCCATCTCAAATTTATAAATTACATTTTTAATTCTAAAAGGGTATTTATAGACTGTTTTGGGTTTTCTATGTACACAATCATATTATCTGTGAATAGTCACAATTATCCCCTCAATTCTTATACTTTTTGTTTCTCTTGCCTTCTAACACTGGTAGATTCTCAGATGCCACGTTGAATAGAGCAGCATTGTTTGAAGATTTTAATATACCTTTCTCAATATCTGACAGAAAAAGCAGACAAAACATTGGTAACAAATGTGACCTAATTGACATATAGGGAACATTCCATAATAAGTGCAGAATACATTATTTTCAACTGGTCATATACTCTTTACCCAAATAGATGATAGGTGGGGCCACGAATCAAGGCTACAAATGTTAAACCCTGAAATTAACTAGATTCTATTCTTAGACCACAGGGGAATTGAGCCACAGTCATAGCAAAAAGAAAACCAGGAAGTCCTTCAATGTTTAAAAATTAAATGGAACTTTGCTACATATCCTAAAGGTCAGAGAGGGAATCTCAATGGAAATTCTGAACCTTTTCTACATGAGTGCTCACACACAATGATACTTTCTTTGTGAAGAGCATTATAATAACCTAGCCAGGAGTTGAGCCTTAAGTCAGAGTTCTGCCTGCCCCAGCCACACCAGGCAGCCTTGGCCTGTGGTCCCCCTCAGCTGTCCTTTCTGGTGGCCCTGAGCTAAGGGGGTCATTATGGCCATATGGAAATGGGAAGCTCCCCACTCATAGTGATGACGGTGCTCCCTCCCCAGCTGCCCTTTCTGGTGGCTCTGAGCTAAGGGGGTCAACATGGCCATATGGAAATTAAAAGCTCCCCACTCTTAGTGATGACGTTGCTATCGTATCATACTCACCAGTCCAACAACATGATTTTCTGAGTGAAATATGACACAAGAGCGACTTCTTGGCCTTCCTTCAGGTTTGAAAAACATCTGGTGAGTCATCTATTAGGAATATGGATTCAACATGTTTTCTTTCTTCTGGAAAAGAAATAGACCCAATAGCAATTATGGCTTCCTGAGCACCTGTTCTTGAGACACATCATACTGGCTCTTTGTAGCATTCTGCTTCTTAAACTTCTCAACTAGGGTGTAGATATTTTTAGGCACATTTTCAGGTGGTTAGACAGGGACTCAGATGATATGAGTCACAGAGGATTTTAGTGTCAGAAACCTAAGTGGGATCCCCAAATTGACTCCAAATCCCTTGTTGTTCCATACAGGGTACTATTTCCCTCTTATCTCTGGTCTTCTCGATCTGGAAACCTATCAAGTATCAGGATTTTCTTATCATGTGGACAACTGGAACGAATTCAGCTGGCCTTTTCACCTCTGCCCACGGTGATCATTAAGATCATTATCTCAGTGGAGGACCTGTGGGTAAGATACTCAAAGATCCTTATGAATACAGGCAGTATAATATATTCCTGGTATTAAAATTACTGAAACCAACTATCTTTTTGAGTCGATTCAGGCTCTGGTATGTTCAGAGAGTGCTGTAAAACAGGTCTGAAATAGTACTTAAAAACTCTCAGCTCAGTCTCTTCTACAACGTGAGCCAATGCTTATCAACATGGCTAAAATATTGCCTTACCTACGATGACTTCCCAGCCATTGTAGTGTTTATATGGTATGACTGTGACTTACATTAGTCAATATTTGCAGAGAAAGAACTTAGTGCATCCAGGGGGCACTTCATGTTGAAATTAGTTTGTGACAACGAGCTACTGTGTTTTATTCTGCAGTCCGAGGGAATGCTGCCAGACATCTCTAAGGTGTCTATCAGTTCTACAATTCTGATTTTAAGTGGTCTGTGTGCTTCAGCGATTTGGGCAGGAGAAGGGCAGGAGTCCAGAGACTGTGAACACTTCTGTTACCTGTGCTGACCATGGAGCAGGTAGCCTTGTGTGGGCATCATTTTGATTTCTTGGTACTCTTGTGAAAGGTGCTTTTGTCTCAAATTCCTCCATTTAGGAGTAATTATAATGATAAACGGAATTTTTATCTTATATCATCTGTGGGCCCTGAACCTGGGCTCCCAGGGAAGCTATCCATTAACATTGTACCCGGCTCAAAATGACTGGGCAAAACCTCAGAGCATGGGCCCTGTTTCTGCCCCAAGCACACGTTGTACATCCACTTCGAGAAGAAAACAATAACCAAAAATGCCAACATAAAGATAAGAAAAAATAAAGAACCTCTTTGGCTCCCATAAGATTAAAGTCATACTGACATGTACATACTGAAAACATAATAAAGAGTCTGTCACTTTCTGGAATCTAAGAAGATCCTCATTGTGGTGTGTAACTCGTATCTGAAACAAAACAGAAAAAAATATATAAGCCTGCCCCAAATGTTCCTTCCCTGGAGCACTCCCTTCTTGGTGAAGATTGTGTCTCCCAGGCAGCTGTCCTGACTTGGGTTTGAATAAAGGTCTCTTCCTTTCTCTCTAAAATGTTTTTAAAAGTTCATTCACGCAATGTCGACAATAACAGTGTTTTCTATTTAAGTGAGAAATAAATGTTCCACTCTAGTTGCATTGGGAATAGAGGAATTGAGGGTTACTTTAGAAGAGTAAGTCTGCTTTCCAGAAAAGGCAAGGTCATTGGTCTATTGAGAACGAAGATAATTACTGCTAAACAATAAGTATCTGTTGCCCCTTCGCCCAGAAACTGAAGCAGGTGTGCAGGCTTTAAGTCAGAGGTGCCTTCTTCTCCCCAGCTGACAGCACTTCTCTACTCTGGCTCCAAGACACCCGAGGTTTTGAACGTCAGCATCGGAGTCAGCAAGGAAGCTTGTCACAGGACGCCAGTGTTCAGAGAAAGCACAGGTATGTTTGGCAAAATGTCCTATCTATGTCAGGGCTGGAGGTAAAACCTCTCATTATCCCAAAACCTCCTGGGCTTTTCTCTTTTCTCTAGTTGAGCCACAAAGTAAAATTAAAGTAGCTGTCAGCATTCTGGGAGGTGCAAGAATTACTTAGTTTCCCTGCAGGTAGAACTTTGCAAGGGATCACAATTTCTCTGTCCATTTATTGCTTACAAATGTATTTTGACCATCTGTTTCCTAGGAACCCTCTTTTATTAGAAAGGGGAGGTGAGATTCACTCTGTGCCTGTTTGTAACATCTAATTTGTTCCTTCATCTAACAGTGTTTATTCAATTGGGCCTAAGATATGGTTGAGTGGGCAGCATCTAGAGTTAGGTGGCTTTTTTTCATCTGATACAGACTTGGATGATGTCATTTGACAAAGGTGATGTTTCATCATTGATTAGTTTATTCACCAGAAGAGTTAAAATTAGGGTGGAGGGAAAATTCAAAATTATCCAAAGCGGCCTGTTCCTGTTTAAAAGTTGAGCTTGACTTTCTAGTTTTACTAAATGTATTATCTCGATATTTTGAGGTGGCATATTCTCTCTGTAGTTTCCTTTGTGGTGGAGTCAGAAGGAGAGTCTGGGAATTCTTTTGGATAGTGGCATGCTGGTGGCTTCAAGGGGCTTGGCCTCAGGAGTCTTCGGGTGAAGTCTGCAACTGCTTGCCTGACCCTGGGTGCATCTCCAACAGTTTTTTTTTCCTCTTATGAAATTGCCAGCAGATAATGTTCTGCTTAAAGGGGAACCCTCCCATCCTGTTGGTGGCAATGCAAAGTGGTGCAGCCAGTCTGGGAAACAGTGTGGGGGTTCCTCAAAAAGTTAAACATTGAACAACCCCATGATCCAGCAATTGCTCTCCTAGGTATTTACCCAAAGGATACAAAAATGCAGATTCAAAGGGGGAACATGCACCATGATGTTTATAGCAGGAAAGTCCACAGTAGCCAAACTATGGAGAGAATCCCAAAGTCCATGCACTGACGAATGGATAAAGCAGATGTGGGATACATATATATAATGGAATATGACCCAGCTTCAAAAAGAATGAAATCTTACCATTTGCAAGGATGTGGATGGACCTAGAGTGTATTAAGCTAAGCAAAATCAGTGAGTAAAGACAAATATCCTATGCTCTCACGCTTGTGGAATTTCAGAAAGAAAATAGATGAACAGAGTGTTGGGGTGATGAGAGAGGCAAACAAGGAAATAGACTCAACCTTGGAGAGCAAACTGAGTGTTGCTGCAGGACAGGGGCGTGGGGGGAAGAGTTAAATGGGTGAGGGGTATTAAGGAGGGCACTTGTGATGAGCACTGGGTACAGTATACAGGTGAGGAATCACTAAATCCTACCCCTGAAGCAAATATTCCATGGCATCTGAACTAACTGGAATTTAAGTAAGAGAAGAAAGGAAAAAGTGTTCTGCTCCATGAAGAGTGAGGTAAAATTGTAGTGAATTGGGCTATACTCTTCTATAGATGATAGTTGTAAAACACCCTGTTGTAGGATACACTAATTTCTTATCACATAAGGAGTCCTCAGAAAGCTACAATGAAAGATTCAGATCTCAGAGCATGTTCATGTTCCACTGATATGTTACAGTTTGCACAGGTAGGAAAGAAGGTGGAGAGAAAGGCAACAGAAGGGGAAAGTAGGTGTGAACCTTTCATTAGTTAGCATTATAGCTTTCTCATGAAAGCCTTGCGCCAGTGTGATTTTGGAAGAAGAGGAGGAATCGGGAGCTTTTCAGGAGAAAGGGGAGTTCCAGGTCTGAGTAAAGCTGACAGGGGTCCCAGAGGAGAGCTGAATGCATTCTGCAGCAGGGTGTGGGCGGGGTGGGCTCCAGGGGTGGCTGTGGGTCTCCTGGGTGAGAGTTGTGACAGGTGAGGGCTGTGTGCAAGTTCCTGGCTGAGGACAAGGGAGGCACAGGTGGAGTACTGGCAGAGAAACTTCTTCTGGGCCACCAGCCTCACCCAACACACACAGCCTCATCTTCTGTCCCTGTCACTCCAATTCAGACTTCTCCGAAGGTGAGTGAGAACACATCAAGAGTATTCTGAACAGAAGGGAAACCATGTGCAAAGGCTCTGGGGCAGGAGAATTCCAGCTATGTCCAGGAGCAGCAAGAAGGTCCTGTGGCCACAGGAGACAGCTTAGGAAATGAGCTCAGAGAGGTGACAGAGGGTGACAGAAAGCCATTCCAGGGCTATAACCCCATGAGACCCTGTTTCACTGGGCCATCCTGGCTACAGTGTTGAGAACAGATGACAGAGTGTTGAAGATGGCAAGGCAGGTCAAAGATGAAGCTTTTCCGGGAACTCAGGCACTGTGGACCAGACAGGTGGCCTTGGATGGAGTGGTTAGACCTATTCTGGGTCCATTTTGAAGATGGCGCTCACAGTTTTTGCTGATGGGTTAGCTATTAGGAGCAGGAGAATGGAGGAATTGGGGTAACTCCCAGCTGTTGTGGGTTGTCCTGATCAAGGGGAAGGAGAGGGTCTCTCAGAGAGTAGGAGGTAGTCTGTGTTCTGCATGCTGAGGAAGGTGCCTTTCCCAGTGGATCTGCTGAGGTTTGTGTCTGGGAGGATCTTTCACATCTCCTCCCTCAGCAATGCTGAAGTACAAGTATCCCCCACTTTTTAAACGTTCACAGTAAGACACTTGGTTTTCTTGAAAGAACCCCGTTATTACCCAGCTTCAGTAAGAGGAAGAGACCTGAAGAGGATTTCCCTCTTATGAAAAAAGGTGAACAGTGAGAATCGCGTTCAGCATCTGTTTTGGGGAGAAGCACGACAGAGGCGGCGTGCACCCCAACCAGCTCCTTCCGCTGGGAACCGCTCTCCGTATCCAGACACCAGCACTTTGAATGGTGTCTGTGAGCCTCTGATGTGCTTTATCTTCATTTATGCTGGGCTTCCATTAGAAACTTGTATCTTGAGGTCTAAGAAAAGCCAAAGAGAAGGAATTTTGGAGTCTGAGCACACTGTCTAATTGTTCCATGTAAATTAATGGCCATTCCTTCTTGACACCATTTCTGCTGTGCAAGGTTTCTAAGAAGCCCTGTACTTTCAAAGAGCAGGGAAACCTATACCCCATGTGGCGGGATTTGTTTTAGTCTCCATGCTGGACAGAACATTTGATGACTGTCAGATTTTCTCACTCAAACATTGAGACTTTGACCATCTTCACCTGTTTCTACCACCTCATCCCTGAATCTGGCACCTACCAATCTGCTCTCAGTATCTATGCGTTCACTATTTGTTTATTCCACGTGGAATGTACATGAGAGCATCTGGGATTGTTCTTTCTGTGTCTGAGTTACTTAGCATAAGGCCCCCAAGTTCTGTGTTTCCATGTCTGGTTCTTGTGAATAATGCTGCAGTGAACGTGGGAGTGCATCTGTCTTTTTGAAGCAGTATTTTTGTGTTCTCCAAATCAATACTCAGTAGAGCCATTACTGGGTCATGTGGTAGCTGTATTTATTTTTTTCAGGAACCTCCATACCGTTTGTCACAGTGGCTGCACCAATTTCCATTCCCACCAACAGCGCACAGTGTCTCCTCATCTGCACACCCTTGACTCCACCTGGTGTCTGTCTCTGGGATAATTGCTGTTCCAACAGTTGTGAGGGGATAGCCCATTGTGGGGTTGACTGATGTTTCCCCGACGATGATGAGTGATGTCGAACAACTTTTTCTGTCTGTTGGCACCTGTGTGCACCTTTGAAAGTATCTATTCACATATACCCCCCATTTTTTTATACAGGTTTTTTTTGTTTTGATTTGTATGAGTGTTGTGTGTATTTTGGATATTAGCCTCTTATCACACATATGATTCGCAGGTATTTTTTTCTTATTGGGTCAGTGGCCTTTTAAGTTTTTGCTGGTTTCTTTTGCCGTGTGGAAGATTTCAGTTTGATGTTGTTCCACTTGTTTATTTTTGCTTTTGTTGTCTTTGCATTTGGTGTCGTATCTGAAGACTCTTTGCCAAAACCAATGTCGAGAGACTTAGTACCTGTGTCTTCTTGGAGGTTTATGGATTCAGGTCTTATGTTCAAATCATTCATCCATTAAAAATTTTGTGTGTGGTGTAAGAAAGTGACCCAGTTATATTCTTCTGCATTTAGTGTCCCGTTTGCCTGTTACCGCTCACTGAAGACACAGTCCTTCCCTCATGGCATGTCTTCTGCTGCTGTGTCGTAAGTTAGGATCATCTACGTGTGGGTAAGTTTCTGAGGTGTCTGTTCTGTTCCACTGACCTGGTGTCTGTGTTTCTGCCAGTACCATCCTGTTTTGATGACAACAGCTTTGTAATCTAGCTTGAAATCCAGGAGTGTGTTGACTGCACCTTTCTTTCTCCAGGTTGCATTGGGTATTTGGGGTCTTTTGTGATTCCATCCAAGTTTGAGGACTGTTTTCTATTTCTCGAATAATGCCACTGGAATTCAGATAGGGATTTCATCACATCTGTCGATTGCTTTGGGTACGATGGACATGTTCACATAATTAACTCTTCCAGTTAAGGAGCATGGCGTATGCATCCATTTGTTTGTGTTGCCTTCCAAATCTTTGACCCATACATTCTGCCCCCCTCGACACACATGCTTTTCATTTCTTTTCTGCCATGTATTTAGTGTACTATGTCTTTCTCATTTTTGGTTACTTTTATTCCTATATATTTTTTTTTGGTGCAATTGTTAATGGCATTGCTTTTTAAATTTCTCTTTGCAAAAGTGTGTCATAAGTATACAGAAATGCAAGAAGTTGGGTCATCTGGGTGGCCCCATAGGTGAAGCGTCTGCATTCAGCTCAGGTCATGATCCCAGAGTTCTGGGATCGAGCCCCGTGTTGGGCTCCCTGCTTAGCGAGGGTCTGCTTCTCCCTCTTTCTGACACTCCCCTTGCATGTGCTTTTCTCTTCCTGTCAAATAAATAAATAAAATCTGAAAAAAAAAAAAGACAACAGGTCTCTGTATATTGACTTTATATCCTGCAGCTTTCTTGAATTTGTTTAAACTAACAGTTTTTTTTTGGAATTTTTCGGGATTTCATGTCATTTGCAAATAGTGACAGTTTTCCTGTATGGATTTCATATCTTTCTTTTTTTTTTAAATGATGTTAGTCACCCTACAGTACTTCATTTGTTTTTGATGTAGTGTTCCATGATTCATTGTTTGCATATAACACCTAGTGCTCATTATGACACGTGCCCTCCTTAATACCCATCACCAGGATAACCCATTCCCCCACCCCTCCCTCTCTGCAACCTTCGGTTTGTTTCCCAGTGTCAATAGTCTCTCATGGTTCATCTCCCCCTCTCATTCCCCCCCCTTCACTTTTCCCTTCCTTCTTCTAATGTCCTCCATGCTACTCCTTCCATTCCACATAGGAGTCAAACCTTATGATAATTGTCTTTCTCTGCTTGACTTAATTTCACTTAGCACAATCCCCTCCTGGTCCATCCACGTTGGTGCAAATGGTGGGTATTCATCCTTTCTGATGACTGAGTAATATTCCATTGTATAGATGAACCACATCTTCTTTGTCCATTCATCTGCTGAAGGACATCTTGGCTCCTTCCACAGTTTGGCTATTATGGACATTGCTGCTATGAACATTGGGATATAGGTGCCCCTTCTTTTCATTACTCTGTGTCTATGGGGTAAATACCCAGCAGTGCAGTTGGTGGGTCGTAGGATAGCTCTGTGTTTAATGTCTTGAGGAACCTCCATATTGTTCAAAAGTGGCTATACCAGTTGAATTCTCACGAGTAGTGTAAGAGGGCTCCCCTTTCTTCACATCCTCTCTGACTTTTTGTACTTTCCTGTCTTGTTAATTTTTTTTCTAGATTTTATTTATTTATTCCACAGAGATAGAGACAGCCAGCGAGAGAGGGAACACAAGCAGGGGGAGTGGGAGAGGAAGAAGCAGGCTCATAGCGGAGGAGCCTGATGTGGGGCTCGATCCCATAATGTCAGGATCACGCCCTGAGCCGAAGGCAGACGCTTAACCACTGTGCCACCCAGGTGCCCCCTGCCTTGTTTATTTTAACCATTCTAACTGGTGTGAGGTGGTATCTCATTGTCGTTTTGATTTGTATTTGCCTGATGGCAAGTGATGTGGAGCATTTTTTCATGTGTCTGTTGGCCATTTGTATGTCTTCTCTGGAGAAGTATCTTTTGTGTCTTCTGCTCATTTTTGGGGTGTCGAGTTTGAGGAGTTCTTTATAGATCTTGGATACCAGCCCTTTATCTGTAATATCAGTTGCAGATATCTTCTTCGATTCCATAGGTTACCTTTTCGGTTTTTTTTTAATGATTTTTTATTATATTATGTTAGTCACCATACAGTACATCCCCAGTTTCCGAGGTAAGTCTAGATGATTCATTAGTTGTGTATAACACCCAGTGCACCATGCAATACGTGCCCTCCTTACTACCCATCACCGGTCTATCCCATTCCCCCACCCCCCTCCCCTCTGAAGTCCTCAGTTTGTTTCTCATAGTCCATAGTCTCTCATGTTTCATTCCCCCTTCTGATTACCCCCCCTTTCTTTATCCCTTTCTTCCCCTACCGATCATCCTAGTTCTTATGTTCCATAGATGAGAGAAATCATATGATAGTTGTCTTTCTCTGCTTGACTTATTTCACTTAGCATTATCTCCTCCAGTGCTGTCCATGTTGTAGCAAATGTTGAGAACTCGTTCTTTCTGATTGCTGAGTAATATTCCATTGTATATATGGACTACAACTTCTTAATCCAGTCATCTGTTGAAGGGCATCTCGGCACCTTCCACAATTTAGCTATTGTGGACATTGCTGCTGTGAACATTGGGGTGCATATGGCCCTTCTCTTCACTACGTCTGTATCTTTGGGGGTAAATACCCAGTAGTGTAATGGCTGCATCATAGGGTAGCTCAATTTTTAACTTTTTAAGGGACCTCCACACTGTTTTCCAGAGTGGCTGTACCAACTTGCATTCCCACCAACAATGTAGGAGGGATCCCCTTTCTCCACATCCTCTCCAACAATTGTTGTTTCTTGCCCTGTCTATTTTTGCCATTCTAACTGGCGTAAGGTGGTATCTCAGTGTGGTTTTGATTTGAATTTCCTTGATGGCTAATGATTTTGAACATTTTTTCATGTGTCTTTTAGCCATTTGTATGTCTTCATTGGAAAAGTGTCTGTTCATATCTTCTGCCCATTTTTTGATTTGTTTATTTTTTTTGATTTGTTTATTTGTTTCTCGTGTATTGAGTTTGAGAAGTTCTTTGTAGATCTTGGATACCAGTCCTTTATCTGTAGTGTCATTTGCAAATATATTCTCCCATTCTGTGGGCTGCCTCTTAGTTTTTCTGACTGTTTCCTTGGATGTGCAGAAACTTTTAATCTTGATGAAGTCCCATAAATTCATTTTATCTTTTGTTTCTCTTGCCTTTGGGGATGTGTCATGAAAAAGGTTGCTTTGGCCGATGTCGTAGAGGTTGTTGCCTATGTTCTCCTCTAGAATTTTGATGGATTCCTGTCTCACATAGAGGTCTTTCATCCATTTGGAGTTTATTTTTGTGTATGGTGTGAGATAGTGGTCAAGTTTCATTCTTTTGCATGTAGCTGTCCAATTTTCCCAGCACCATTTATTGAAGAGACTGTATTTTTCCCACCAGATGTTTTTTCCTGCTTTATCAAATATTAGTTGCCCAAAGAGCCGAGGGTCCATTTCTGGGCTCTCTATTCTGTTCCATTGGTCTATGTGTCTGTTTTTGTGCCAGTACCATGCTGTCTTTGTGATCACAGCTTTGTAGTACAGCTCGAAATCCGGCATTGTGATGCCCCCAGCTTTGTTTTTCCTTTTCAACAGTTCCTTGGAGATTCGGGGCCTTTTCTGTTTCCCTACAAATTTAAGGACTGTTTGTTCCAGTTCTTTGAAAAATGTCCTTGGTATTTTGATCGGGATAGCATTGAAAGTGTAGATTGCTCTGGGTAGCATGGACATTTTAACTATGTTAATTCTTCCGATCCATGAGCATGGAATATCTTTCCATCTTTTTATGTCTTCCTCAATGTCTTTCAAGAGTGATTTATAGTTTCTAGAATATAGGTCCTTTACGTCTCTGGTTAAGTTAATTCCAAGGTAACGTATGGTTTTTGGTGCTATTGTAAATGGGATGGATTCCCTAATTTCTCTTTCTTCGGTCTCATTATTCGTGTATAGAAATGCAACTGATTTCTGAGCATTTATTTTGTATCCTGCCACGTTACTGAATTGCTCTATAACTTCTAATAGTTTGGGAGTGGCTTCTTTTGGGTTTTCCATATAGAGTATCATGTCATCTGCAAAGAGAGACATTTTGACTTCTTCTTTGCCAATTTGAATACCTTTGATCCCTTTTTGTCGTCTGATTGCTGTTGCAAGGACTTCTAGTACTATGTTGAATAATAGTGGCGAGAGTGGGCATCCTTGTCGTGTTCCTGATCTTAAAGGAAAGGCTTCCAGCTTTTCCCCATTGAGAATAATATTTGCAGTAGGCTTTTCATAGATGGCTTTTATGAGATTGAGAAATGTACCTTCTATTCCTACACTCTGAAGGGTTTTAATCAGGAAAGGATGCTGTATTTTGTCAAATGCTTTTTCGGCATCGATTGAGAGGATCATATGGTTCCTGAGTCTTTTCTTGTTGATACGATGTATCACGCTGATTGATTTGCGAATATTGAACCACGCTTGCATCCCAGGTATGAATCCCACTTGATCGTGATGGATAATCCTTTTAATGTACTGTTGGATTCTATTAGCAAGTATCTTGTTGAGGATTTTGGCGTCCATATTCATTAGGGAAATCGGTCTGTAATTCTCCTTTTTGATGGGGTCTTTGCCTGGTTTGGGGATCAAGGTAATATTGGCCTCATAGGATGAGTTTGGTAGCTTTCCTTCTGTTTCTATTTTTTGAAATAGCTTTAGGAGAATAGGTATTATTTCTTCTTTGAATGTTTGGTAGAATTCCCCAGGAAAACCGTCCGGGCCTGGAGTTTTGTTATTTGGAAGGTTGTTTATCACTGACTCAATTTCTTCATAATTAATTGGCCTGTTTAAGGAATCAATTTCTTCCGGTTTCAATCTTGGTAGTTTATAGGTTTCCAGGAAGGATTCCATCTCTTCCAGATTGCTTAGTTTATTGGCATATAGCTGTTGATAAAAATTTCTAATAATCCTTCCAATTTCAATGGTGCTCGTCGTGACCTCTCCTTTTTCATTCATAATTTCAATAATCTGGGTCCTTTCTCTTTTCTTTTGGATAAGTCTTGCCAGTGGTCTGTCAATTTTATTGATTCTCTCAAAGAACCAGCTTCTAGTCCTGTTGATCTGCTCTACTGTACTTCTGGTTTCTGCTTGATTGATTTCAGCTCTAATTTTGGTCAACTGCTTCCTCATGTGTGGATTAGGCCTGTCCCTCTGTTGCTGTTCCAGCTTCTTGAGGTGAGAATATAAAAAGTGCATTTTAGATTTTTCTATTCTTTTGAGTGAGGCTTGGATGGCTATGTATTTCCCCCTTAGGACTGCCTTTGCAGTATCCCATAGGTTTTGGACTGTTGTATTTTCATTCTCATTGGTCTCGATAAATTGTTTAATTTGATTTTTGATTTCCTGGTTTATCGAGTCATTCCTGAGCAGTATGGTTCTTAGTCTCCAAGTGTTTGAGTTTCTTCCAAATTTTTCCTTGTGGTTGAGTTCCAATTTCAGAGCGTTGTGGTCTGAGAATATGCAGGGGATAATTTCAATCTTTTGGTATCGGTTGAGACCTGTTTTGTGTCCCAGAACATGGTCTATTCTTGAGAATGTTCCATGGGCATTAGAATAGAATGAGTATTCTTTGGTTCTGGGGTGTAGTGTTCTATATATATATCTAAGAGGTCCAACTCGTCGCGTATGGCATTCAAAGCCTTTGATTCTTTGCTTAGTTTTTGCCAGGGTGTTCTGTCTATTTCTGAGAGTGGAGTGTTGAGGTCCCCTACTATTAATGTATTTTTATTTATATGTCTCTTTATTCTGGTTAAGAGTTGGCTTGTGTATCTTGCTGCTCCCCTGTTGGGGGCATATATATTTATAATTGTCATATCCACTTGTTGAATACTTCCCTTAAGAATAATATAGTGCCCTTCTGCGTCTCTAACTATAGTCTGTAGTTTAAAATCCAATTTATCTGATATGAGAATTGCTACCCCAGCTTTCTTTTGAGGTCCATTTGCGTGAAAGATGGTACTCCATCCCCTTACTCTCAGTCTGAATGCATCTTTGGGTTTGAAATGAGTCTCTTGTAGACAGCAAATGGATGGGTCATTTCTTTTTATCCAATCTGCAACCCTGTGGCGTTATGGGATGGTTCAAACCATTTATATTAAGACTGATTACTGAGAGATATGATTTTAATGATGCCATGTTGCCAGTAAAGTCTTTGTTTGTATTGGCTGTGACTTTCTGTTCTGTATCACTCTTGGGGCCTTTTTACTTTTATAGAACCCCCCGTAATATCTCCTGTAGGGCTGGTTTCGTGGTTACAAAATTGGTTAGTGACTGGCGATTCTGAAATGTCTTTATTTCTCCATCAATTCTGAATGACAGCCTCGCTGGATAGAGGATCCTTGGCTGCATGTTTTTCTCTGAAAGAGCTTTAAATATGCTCCCCCAACCCTTTCTCTCATTCCAGGTCTGTGTAGACAGGCCTGACGTAATTCTGATGCTTTTGCCTTGGTACATGAGAAATTTCTTTGCCCTGGCCACTTTCAATACTGTATCCTTGCATCTAATATTTGCGAATTGCACTATGACGTCACGTGGTGTAGGTTTGTCGTGGTTGAGCTTGGGAGGGGTCCTCTCTGCCTCTTGGACACGAATGTTTGTTTCCCTTGCTAGATTAGGGAAGTTTTCAGCTACAATTTGATTCAAATATCTCTTCTAGACCTCTGTTTTTCTCCACCCCCTCGGGGATGCCGATGATTCTAACATTGGATCGTTTCATTGAGTCAGTAATCTCCCGTAACCTACATTCGTGGGCGTGGATTTTTTTTAGACCATCTTCTATTTTCATTTTTTCCTCTATTAACCCATCCTCCAATTCACTAACACGTTCCTCTGCTTCGGTGACCCTGGCCGTCAGAGCCTCTAGTTTTGCCTGCATTTGGCTCATAGAATTTTTAATTTCTGTCAGATTCGCTCTCATTTCTGTCCTTAGGGATTCTATATTCTCAGTAACCTTTTCGTTAATAGTTTTTTCAATTCTACTCATCATTTTGACCATCATTACTCTGAATTCCATTTCTGATAATTTGGTTACATCCATATCCATTATTTCTGTGGCAGAGGCCACAGACTCACTGTCTTTTCTTTGCTGTGGGGGGCTTCTCCTTCTTGTCATTCTGATGAAGAGAGGTTGTGGGGTTTCCAGAGCCCAAATTATTGACTGGGTCCCAGGCCGTGCCCCTTGTTTTATAGGGATCTTAGGGATGTGGGCTTCTTCTTTAAAGATTTTATTTATTTATTTATGTGGCAGCCAACCAGCAAGAGAGGGAACAGAAGCAGGGGAGTGGGAGAGGAAGAAGCAGGCTCCCAGCGGAGGAGCCCGATGAGGGACTCCTTTCCAGAATGCCAGGATCACGCCCTAAGCCGAAGACAGGCGCTCAATGACTGCGTCACCCAGGCGCCCGGGTTGTGGGCTTCTTGATTTTTCAGCCTGCCTTCTGGGGGAGGGGCCTGCAGCGCTGATACTCAGGCAGCCCTGTTTGGGTAGAGTCTCGGCGTCCCCTGCGAGGGGGGATGGGGATGGGCACTCCCTGATCCGGTATTTCCAGGCTTTTGTTCTCTGGCGGCTTTCCCTGGCGGTTTGCTGTGCCTCTTCTGAGAGTCAGAGCAGCAGCGGCCAAATTTCAGCCTCTGTCACGGAACAGAAGTATTGCGGCCCGTTCTCTGCTAATGTTCTGGCCACTTTAACTCTGTTACTGTGGTGCTGCTCAACCCTGCAGCATCCCAGGATGTGCGTCCCACAGCCGGCGTCCCAGCCCTCACTTCCAGGGCCGGCGCGTCTCTGTCCTTTGTGTTTCTAATGCCACCAGCTGCCAGCCGCCCCACGTGTGCTCCCGGATCTCCCGGTCTCAGTCTGGATCCAGTGAGCACACCGGGATTCCGGTGTTCCGCGAGATGCCTGGTGGCGCGCGCACCCGGCTCACGGTCTCAGTCTGCTGTTTTGCGGGTGCCGTCCGCGAGCCCCACCCACTCTCCCGTGCAAGTGGCTACCGCTTCCCGGCACCCGAACACGGCGGCTCCCTCCCCCTTCCGTTTATCTTCTGATATCTGTGCACAGTTTCATGGCTCCCTGCTTCGTACCTCAATACTCAGCGCTGGAGATGTTCATTTGGAGAGATCCAGATGCGTCTTGCTGCGTCTCAGGCTGGTTCCGTGGTTGTTTAGGCTGGTCTGGTACCTATCCAGCTCGACTCGGAGGACCGGCTGAAAACGGTGTCTCCTACTCCTCCGCCATCTTAACTCCTCCCATATCTTTTCGTTTTGTTGATCGTTTGCTTTGCCGTGCAGAAGCTTTTTATCCTGATGAAGTGCCAATAATTCATTTTTGCTTTTTTTTCCTTTGCCTTTAGAGACGTGGCTTGCAAGAAGTTGTTGTGTCCAAGTTTGACGAGTTCTTTTGATTTTGAGATGAGACAGGAATCCATTATCTTTCTTTCCTGATTGTATTCGAGTCCTCTGTCTTTCTTGGTGAGTCTGGCTAAGTTTGTCAGTTTTGTTTATCTTTCCAAAAAAGGCAGCTCTCATTTTTATTGTTTTTGGTTTTTTGGTCTTTTTAGTCTCTGTTAGATTTATTTATGCATTCCTTTTTGTTATTTCCTTATTTCTACTAATTTGGGGCTTTGTTTGTTGTTTTATTTTCTACTTCTTTACCACATAAATCAGGTTGTTTATTGGAGAGCATTCTCATGGATTGATGAAGGCTTGAATTTCTATGAATGTCCCCCATAAAGCTACTTTTGCTGCAACCCATAAGTTTTTCTAAGTTGTCTTTTTCATCAGTGTCAAGGTACTTCTAATTTTTTTTTATTTCTTCTTTGACTGTTGGTTATTCAGTAGCATGTTGTTAAATCTCCACATATTTATTTAAGATTATTTAAGTATCTGACAGAGAGTGAGACAGTGAGAGAGGGAACGCAAGCAGGGGGGTGGGAGAGGAAGAAGCGGGCTTCCCGCTGAGCAAGGAGCCTGATTCCAGGCTAAATCCCAGGATCCTGGGATCAGGACCTGAGCTGAAGGCAGTTCGTTAACAACTGAGCCACCCAGGCCCCCCAATCTCCACCTATTTTTGACTGTCCCATTTTTTTCTTGAGACTGATTTCTAGTTTCATATCATTGTGGTTGGATAAGATTTGAAGCAGAAGGTGAAGAGAGCATTCAGATGAAAGGTTTGTTTCCTGGAGGGTTTTCTGAGGGCAGACCATGCGTTCCGTGGGCAGGAGGAAGGTTTTGTGAGACAGGGGGGTGGGGTTAACCCTTGTTAGAATTACTGACTACTACCATGCAGGCTGTGTGCTACCGTTCACACCATAGACCTGATGGACTTGTACTTCATTAGAAATATTTTCTAGGAGGTGTAGGCATAGCCTTCACTTAAAGAAAGGTGTCATGTGGGTTCATGGCATGACCCCAGGTCAGCAACCAGGATGTATGGGATTGTGGGGGATGACCACCAGGCTTTCTGTGGGAAGTGACAGAAATAGGGTGTGGTGAGCTCCATGACCATAGATGAGGTCCCGAGTGACCCACTGGGTGTTGGGTTCTGTGGATTTGTCTCATCAGGTGCTGTGGAATTCAGGGACACCCTCCTGTCTGTGGATTTGTGTGGAGACAGGTAGACATCAGTGTCTGGCCAGGCACGAGGGTCGCACTGGACCACAACCAGAGGTGCAGCGTGCGGGGGAGCCACTGCTTGGTTTCCACGAAAGCTGACCAGGGTCTGTGACCGTGATTCCTAGCAGCTGCAAGGGGAGAGGAGGCCGGGTATGGTGCACACTTCCTAGACTTGTGGTCAGGACTAGTCTGGAGCACACTGAAGTCAGCCACACCGGGCACAGAAGGCACCCTGTCAGTGTAGCTATGGGCACTGCTCCCATGGTACTTTCGGGATGGATTCATGCTGCCAACTCCTGCATTTCGTCATCATCTTCAAGGTCATGTGCCTCTGCTCTTGCCCCATGGCCTCCGGGGTATTGTCCGTCCTCCATCTGGCCCTCGTCCCTGGTGCCCTGTGCAGTCCGATGCCAGGATAGTCTTCTCGAGATAAATATCTGGCCCTGATGGAACACTTCCATGGATCTCGTGTGATGCGATAATGATGCCCTGCCCTGGAAGGGGGCTGCAGGTGCCTAATCAGGATAGCCATGTCTCCCTTTTCAGCATGGCATGCCCGCCCCTCAGTCTTCTTCAGGGAAGCTCTCCCCACTTCCTGAGATGACAGCTCTGAACTTAAAAATGAATGTTATTTTACATATCTCTATGCCTTAGTTCATCCATGGCATGTCTTTCAACCCCGTTAGTGGTTTTGTTTTTTTTTTTTTTTTTAGCAGTTCTGAAGGGCTGTCTGCTCAAGGAGGGGATGACCTGGGAAGGGCAGCTTTCCCTCTCATCTCCCTCAGCATGTCTCTGAGCCCTGGGGCCAGCTGTCCCACTGAGGATTGAGGGACCCGAGCCAGCCCATCCTGAGCCCAAGCTGTGTCAGCTCATAGACGGATGTGTGTTGGAGCAGTGGGCAGCTGGCATGGGCCAGGGGCAGGCAGTGTCTCCTTCTCATTCCTTCCCTACCTTCCTTCCAGAGGTAGCTCAGAGCAGCCTTCAACCCCTACATCTCCAGTTCCCTTGACCTGTGCCTCCTGTGTTCAGCTGTTGAACTTGGAGTTTCGCATGGATTCTACCTCCTGTACCCTCTCCTGTAGCAGTTCGCGGATCAGGGGAGGGGTCGGACCCTCTCTGTTTTTGGTCTTCTTCCTGTCCCGCACCAAGCCCACCCACCTTTGCATCTTCCATGTATGTGCTTGGAAGCAAGCCCATCCACAGGGAACCTATTAGTCAAATGGATCCAGGCAATGAACATTGAAGTAGAGATCCAGGATCCATAATAAATCTGCTCTGAAACCTGTCCCAAAGTCTGTGACTCTCTCACACTGAAACAGAAACAATAATAGCTTTCTGGACTGTGAAGTGACATGTGTCTCTACTTCCAATCTTGAATGCATAGGTGCTGAGCCTGGACAGAAAAGGACCATGGCTCCCGTTGGCTGGGATCCATGGGAAGAACTCAGTGAAATCTGAATTCAAGGCATAGAGTGAATAATTATTGTAGAGTGAATCCTCCCAAGTAGGACTTAAGCACATTGCACAGGAAAAGCTTTTTCAAAGCGGTTCCTGAAAGAAAAATCTTTTTTTAAAATTTATTTTAATTCCAGTAGAGCTAACATACAGTGTTACATTCATTTCAGGTGTCCAATAGAGTGATTCAGTAATTCTATATATTACTCAGTGGTCCTCAAGAAAAGCGTCCTCTTAATCCCCTTCATCTATTTCACTCATCCCTCTATCCACCTCCTCTCTGGTAACCATCCGTTTGTTCTCTATTGTTAAGAGTTTGTATTTTGGTGTGTCTCCTTTTTCTCTTTTAGTTATTTATTTTTGTTTGTTTCTTAAATTCTCCATTAGAGTGACAGCGTATGGGATTTGTCTTTCTCTGACTGACTGATTTCAGTTAGGATAATACTCTCTAGCTGCATCCATGTGGCTGCAAATGGCAAGGTTTCATTCTTTTTCAAGCCGAGTAATACTCCATTGTGTGTGTGTATGTGTGTCTGTGTGTGTGCGTGTTTGTGTGAATACACACATCTATCATCTCATTTGTCAATTTTTCTACACTTGGGTTGCTTCCATATTGTGATATTGTAAATAATGGTGCAAGACACATAGGGGTGTACGTATCCTTTTAAGTTACTGTTTTCCTATTCTTTGGGTAAAGACGAGTAGTGTGATTGTTGGATCATAGGGTAGTTCTATATTTAATTTGTTGAGGAACCTTCATACTGTTTTCCATGGTGGCCACCACAGTTTGCATTCCCACCCACAGTTCGCGAGGATTCCCCTTTATCCACATCCTCCCAACACCTGCTCTTTGTTGTGCTTTTCATATTAGCCATTCTGACAGGATTGAGGTATTACCTCATTGTCCTTTGGATTTACATTTTCCTGATGATGGGTGATGGTGAACATCTTTTCACGGGACTGTTGGTCATTTGTATTTCTTCTTTGGAGAAATGTCTGTCCATGTCTTCTGCCTATTTTTTAACTGGATTATTTGTTTTTTGGGGGTCGAGTAGTATCAGTTCT
The DNA here is from genome assembly GCF_024610735.1 of Ursus americanus. Classification (NCBI taxonomy): domain Eukaryota; kingdom Metazoa; phylum Chordata; class Mammalia; order Carnivora; family Ursidae; genus Ursus; species Ursus americanus. The sequence continues at coordinate 1,239,851 of NW_028273633.1, forward strand.
ATATGTTTTGGACACTATCCCTTTATTGCATATGATCTTTGCAAATATCTTCTTCCTTTGAGTAGGTTGTCTTATTATTTTTACATTTTCATTGTTCTTCTGCCATGTGGAAACTTTTTATTTTGCTGTATTCCCAGTAGTTTATTTTTGCTTTCATTTACTTTGCCTCAGGAGACAATCCAGAAAAACGTTGGTATGGTCCATGTCAAGAAGTTACTGTCTTCCCTCCTGTAGGATTTTTATGGATTCAGGTCTCATATTGAGGTCTTGAAACTGTTTTGTGTTTGTCTGTATTGTGTAAGAAAGCAGTCTAATTTCATTCTTTTGTGCGTAGCTGTGTAGTTTTCCCAACACCATTTGTTGTAGAGACTGTCCTTTTCCCTTTTGATATCGTTGCTTGCTTTGTGGAAAATTCATGGACCACATAATTGTGGGTTTCTGTCTGAACTTGTATCCTGTTCCTTTGGTCGCTGTGTCTATTTTTGTGCCGTACTGTCTTGTTAGGAATACTGCAGCTTTGTAGTATAACCTGAAATCTGAAATTGTGAGTCCTCCAGCTTTGTTTTTCTTTTCCACATTGCACTGTCTGTTCGGAATCTTTAGTGGTTCCATACAAATGTTTAGGATTGTTTAATCGAGGTCTTTTGTTCTTTAGTTTCAATTCAATTAGCCAACTTACAGTACATCATTAGTTTCAGATGTAGTCTTCAATAAATTTTCAGTCGTGTGTAACACCCAGTGCTCATTGTATCGTGTGACCTCCTTAATGCTACTCACCGAGTTACCCCCCCCCCCCAACTTCTCCTCCAACAATCATCAGTTTCTTGCGATAGTTAAGAGTCCATCATGGGTTTTCTCCCTCTCTGATGACTTCCCATTCTATTTTCCCTTCCTTCCCCTATGGTATTCTTCCTTGTTTCTGATATTCCACATAGGAGTGAAAGCATATGATCATTGTCTTTCTTTCATTGACTTATTCCACTCAGCATAATACCCTCCAGCTCCACCCAGGTCAGTGTGATGGTAAGTATTCATCCTTTCTGATGGCTGAGTAATATTCCATTATATATATGATCCACATCTTCTTTATCCATTCATCTATCCATGGTCATCTGCACTCCATCCACAGTTTGTGTATTATGGATATTGCTGCTATGAACACTGTGGTGCATGTGTCCCGTCTTCACTACCTCTGTCTCTTTGGGGTAAATACCCAGTAGTGCAATTGCTGGGACATAGGGTAGCTTTATTTCTAACGTCTTGAGGAAACTCCGTACCATTTTCAAGAATGGCTGTACCGGACTGCATTCCTACAGGGGTGTAATAGGGTTCCCGTTTCTCCACATCCTCTCCAACATGTATAGTTTCATGTCTTCTTATTTTTAGATATTCGGCCTCGTGTGATATGGCATCTATAGGGGTTTAGATTTGCATTTCCCTGAAGCCAAGTGATATGAAGCATTTATGCATGTATCTTTTGGTCACCAGTACGTTGTCATCAGTGAAATGGCTTCCCATATTAATCCATCTCACGACCTAAAGCTGGGTAAGGCACTGAAGCTGGATGCTGCCATCGGTTGGAAGTGTGGAGAATTTCAAAAGATCTCCATGGAGAGCAAGTTTAAAGGTCAGTGTGAAGCTACTAATTGGATCCGGGGAGATCTCTGAAAGTGGGGTTTGCCTGGGATGGGCTGAGGGGGGCCCTCTGATTTTCCTATGAATCCTTGATGCAGCCCCAAATGGACAGTTTCCTGCTGTGGGGCAGGGTGAGTCCTCTAGTCGTGCAGAGGTGAGCCCAATGCCTGGTGCCTTGGAGGCAGGCAAACGGGGAGGGACCCTCAGCAGAAGACCCAGGGTTAGGTTACGCCTCAAGAGACAGCAGGTCTGGACTGCCCAGTGCTCAGAGAACTCCCAGGCCGAGTGAGATGAGGGCACAAGGGTGGGTGAGTGTGAGCCTTGGGGTTTCATCCGGAAGGGCCCACAAATGTCGGGGATCACCAGAAGGGGCTCTCAATTCTCTTGCCCTGAATGCTATGTTGTGCCCCAAAATGGTACAGTTTCCTGTGGGCTGCAGGCTGAGTCCTACGGTGGGGCTTGGGTGTCCCCAATCCCCCGGAGTGGGGTGCCAGGACCCTGGGGAGGGCCCCCTCTGTTGCCAACCTAGGGTAAGGGTTGGAGTCCAGGAGCCCGGCAGGGACAATCTGCAGGCTGTGCAGCAAGCTCTGTAGAGGGCTGAGAGGAGGCCATGGGGGAGGGTGAGCATAGGCCTCAGGTTTGGAGCACGGGGGGCTGCCAAGGTGGGGATGGGATCCGGGGGCCTCCCCAAGTTCTCGTGCCCTGTAAGCTCCGTAGAGCCCCAAGGGGCACGGTTTCCTGTCGGGTGGCAAGCTGAGTCCTGCGGTGGGGCACAGGTATCCTAATTCCCCAGGGCTGCAGTGTAGGGCTTCTGGGGAGGCCCCCACACCCGCAGCCGACCTAGGGCTTGGGTTAGGCCCCAGGAGCCCTGCAGGCCCGATCTGCTGGCTGTATGGCGAGCTACACGGGCTGAGGTGAGGGTGTGGGGAGGGTGAGCGTGGGCTTCCGGGTTGGGGTGCGGGAGGTGCCGAAGTTTGCTGGTGGCTCAGGAAGGCCCTCCTGGTTCTTCCACCCTGAATGCTCTATGGCCTCCCAAGGCACACGGTTTCCTGCGGGGTGGCGGACTGAGTCCTGCTGTGGGGCTCAGGTGTCCCGAATCCCCGTGGCTGTGGCTCCAGGCTCCTGGGGAGGGGCCCCTCCACAGATGAACTAGGGTTAGGGTTGGGGCCCAGGAACCCCGCAGGACAGATGTGCCCACTATGTGGGGAGCTCCGCCGCGGGCTGAGGTGTGGGTGCAGGGTGGGGTGAGTATGGGCTTCAAGGTTGGGTTTAGGGATTGCCGAAGTTCGCCGGGGGCTCTGGGGGCCCTCCTGGTTCTCCCGCCCTGAATGCTCTACAGCCTCCCAAGGGGCACGGTTTCCTGCAGGCTGGCAGGGTTTGTCCTGCAGTGGGGCTCAGGTGTCCCCAGTCCCTGGGGCTGCGGCACCGGGCCCCAGGGGAGGGGCCCTACCCAGCCGACCTAGGGTCATGTCTAGGCCCCAGTAACCCGGCAGGCCTGATCTGCCGGCTCAGCGATGAGCTCGGTGGCAAGCTGAAGGGAAGGCGTGGGGCGGGATGAGCGTGGGCCTCAGGGTTGGGGTGTAGGGGCCGCCGAGGATCGCTGGGGGCTCAGGGGGGCCCTACCAGTTCTGCACGGGATGCTCTTCGGCACCCTAAGGGGCATGGTTTCCTGAGGGGTGGCAGGCTGAGTCCCATGGTGGGGCTCAGGTGTACCCAATCCCTGGGGTTAGGGTACGGATTAGGGTACGGGTTAAGGTTAGGGTATGGGTTACGGTTAGGGTATGGGTGAGTGTAGGGGTTAGGGTTAGGGTAAGGAGAGGGTACGGGTTAGGGTTGGGTTTAGGGGTTACAGGTTAGAGGTTATGGGTTAGGGTACAGATTAGGGTTTAGGGTACGGATTAGGGTTTAGGGTTTGGTTTTAGGGTTAGGGTTAGGGTTGGAGTACGGGTTAGGGTATGCATTAGGGTACGGTTTAGGGTAAGTGTTGGCGTACAGATTAGGTTATGGTTTAGGGTATGGGTTAGGGTTAGGGTACGGGTTAGGGTTAGGGTACAGATTAGGGTTATGGTACAGGTTAGGTTACAGTTTAGGTTTAGGGTTTGGGTATGGGTTAGGGAATGGGTTAGGGATAGGGATAGGGTACAGTTTAGGGTTAGGGTATGGGTTAGGGTACGGGTTAGGGTACGGGTTAGGGTTAGGTATGCGTTAGGGTATGGGTTAGGTTCCGGGTTAGGGATAGGGTACGGGTTAGGGTATGGGTTAGGATATAGGTTAGGGTATGGGTTAAGGTTAAGGTAAGGGTACTGGTTAGGGTTACGGTACGGGTTACAGTTTAGGGTTTCAGGTTACGGTTAGGGTACGGGTTAGGGTTAGGGTACGGGTAGGGTTAGGGTACGGGTTATGGTACGAGTTAGGTTTAGGGTTAGGTTTAGGGTTAAGGTTAGGGTACGGGTTAGAGTACGGGTTAGAGTTCGTGTTAGGGTTATGGTTAGGGTTAGGGTACAGGTTAGGTTTAGGGTTAGGGTACGGGTTAGATTTAGGGTTAGAGTATGGGTTAGGGTATGGGTTAGGGTTATGTTTATGGTTAGGTTACAGTTTAGGGGTAGGGTTAGCTGAAGGGTAGGGTTGGGGTAGGGATAGGAGTATGGTAGGGGTCGGGGTAGGTTTAGGGTTTAGGGTTAGGGTTTGGGGTTTGGGATTAGTGGTTAAGGTTAGGGTTTAGTGTTTAGGGTTTCAGGATTAGGGTTAGGGGTTAGGGTTTAGGGTTTAGTGTTAATGTTAGGGTTTAGGGTTTAAGGATTAGGGTTTAGGGTTAGGTTTAGGGTAGGGTTAGTGTTAGGGTAACGGTTAGGGATTAGGGTTAGGGTTAGGGGTTAAGGTTTAGGGTTTAAGGTTAGGGGTTAGGGTTTAGGGTTAGGGTTAGACCCCAGTACGCCAGCAGGACCCATGTGCCGGCTGTGCGGTGAGCGGAGGGGCGGGCCGAGGTGAGGGCACTGGCGAGCGGGAGCGTGGGCCCAAGCCTTTTGGCATGGTGGGCCTTCGAATGACAAGGGGACTCGGAGGGCCCTGCCCGTTGTCCCACACTGAATGTCTTGCGGCACCCCTAGCGACCCGTGTGGTGGCGGGGCGCCTGGGTGAGTCCAGCGCTGGGGCTCAGGGTTCCCCAATCACAGGTGTTGCGGCTCCAGTTCCCTTGGGCGGGGCACCTCGGGGGCCGACCTAGGGTTAGGGTTAGCCCCCAGGAGGGCGGCAGCCCCGATCACCCAGCTGTGCGGCAAGCAGAGGGTTGGGCCCAGGTGAGAGTGCTTGAGAGCGAGAGCGTGGGCCCAAGCGTTTTGACGCGGGGGGCCTTCAAATGTCTTTGGGGGTTCGGAGGGCCCTACCCGTTCTCCCGCCCTGAATGACCGGCAGTGCCCCTAGAGGCCCGGGGAGCGGGGGGGCAGCAGGGTGAGTCCGGCGCTGGGGCTCGGGGGTCACCAATCTCCGGCGTGCGGCGCCAGGCCCCTTGGGATGTACACCTCGGGGGTTGTCCTAGGGTTAGGGTTAGACCTCAGGAGGCTGACAATCCTGAAACGCCAGCTGTGCGGCGAGCGGATCGGTGTGATGAGGTGAGGGCACTGGCGAGGGGGACCGTGAGAGCATTTTGGGGCGGGGCACTTTCTAATGTCGCCTTGGGCTCGGAGCGCCCTGCCTGTTCTCCCACACTGAATGAACGGCGGCTCCCCTAGCAGCCCGGGTGGCGGCGGGACGACAAGATGAGTCCTGGCTGGGGCTCTGGGTCCCCAATCCCCACGTTGCATTGCCAGGCCCCTTGGGAGGGCCCCTCGTGGAGTGACCTAGGGTTAGGGTTTGCCCCCAGGAGGCCGGCAGGCCCGATCCGCCGGCTGTGAAGCGAGTGGGGACGTGGGCAGTGGTGAGGGTGCTGGAGAGAAGGAGCATGGGCCCAAGAGTTTTGGGGTGTTGGGCCTTCAAAGGTCACAGGGGCTCAGGGGTCCCCAATCCCTGGCATGGTGGCAACAGGCCACTTGGGAAGGGCCCCTCAGGACCGACCTTGGGTTAGGGTTAGCCCCCAGTAGGCCGGCAAGCCTGATGTGCTGGCTGTGCGGCAAGTTGAGGGGCGGGCCGAGTCGAGGGCACTGGCGATTGGGAGCGTGGGCCCAAGCCTTCGAAAGTCGCCAGGGGCTCCGAGGGCCCTGCCGGTTCTCCCGCCCTGAGTGACCAGCGGCGCCCCAGGCGGCCCGGGTGGTGGTGGGGCTGCACAGTGAGTCCGGTGCTGGGGCTCGGGGGTCCCCAATCCCCACGTTGCAGTGCCAGGACCCTTGGGCGGGGCCCCTCGGGGGTTGACCTAAGGTTAGGATTATCCCCCAGGAGGCCAGCAGGCCTGATCCGCCTGATGTGCAGTGAGTGGAGGGGCGGGCCGAGGTGAGGGCACTGTGGAGCGGGGCGTGGTCCCAAGCGTTATGGCGCAGGGGACCTTCGAATGTCACCTGGGGCTTGAAGGGCCCTGCCTGTTCTCCCGCCCTGAATGATCCTCGGGGCCCCTAGCGGCCCCGGTGGCGGTGGGGGGACAGGGTGAGTCCAGCGCTGGGGCTCGGGTGTCCCCAATTCCCGGCGTGGCGGCGCCAGCCCCCTTGAGAGGGGACCCTCGGGTGCTGAACTAGCTTTATTGTTACCAACCAAGAGGCTGTCAGGCCCGATTGGCCGGCTGTGCGGTGAGCGGAGGGGCGTGCGAGGTGAGGCTGCTGGAGAGCGGGAGCCGGGGACCAAGCGTTTTGGCGCGGGGGGCCGTCGAAGGACCCAGGGGCTCGGAGGTCCCTGCCCGTTCTCCCGCCAAGAATGACCGGTGGCGCCACTAGCACCTCAGGTGGCAGCAGGGCAACTGGGTGAGTCCGTGGCTGGGGCTCGGGGGTCCCCAATCCCCAGCATTGCGGCGCCAGGCACCTTGGGAGGAGCCCCTCTGGGGCGACGTAGGGTTACGGTTATCCCACAGGAGGCCGGCAGGCCCGATCCGCCAGCTGTGCGGTGAGCGAAGGGGTAGGCCGAGGTGAGGCGATGGCGAGCGGGAGCATGGGCCCAAGCGTTTTGGTGCAGGAGGCTTTCGTAGGTAACTGGTGCCTAGGAGGGCCCTGCCCATTCTCCCGCCCTGAATACCCGGCAGCGCCCCTAGCGGCCCGGGTGGCGGCGGGGCGACAGGGTGAGTCTGGTGCTGGGGCTCGGGGGTCCCCAATCCCCTGCGGTGTGGTGCCAAGCCCTTTGGGACGGGCCCCTCGAGGACCGACCTTGGGTTAGGGTTAGCCCCTAGGAGGCCGGCAGGCCCGATCCGCCAGCTGTGCGGCGAGTGGAGGGTGGGGCGAGGTGAGGGTGCTGGCGAGTGGGAGCATGGGACCAAGCATTTTGGTGCAGGGAGCCTTCGAAGGTCACCAGGGGCTGGGAGTGATCTGCCTGTTCTCCCTCCCTGAATGAACGACGGGGCTCCTAGTGGCCCAGGTGGTGGTGGGGCGAGATGGTGAGTCCGGCGCTGGGGCTCGGGGGTCCCCAATCCCAGGCATTGTGGTGCCAGGCCCCTTCAGAGGGGCCCCTCAGGGGCCAACCTAGGATTATGGGTAGCCCCCAGGAGGAGGGCAGGCCTCATCCGCCGGCTCTGCATTGAGTGGAGGGGCGGGCCGAGGTCAGGGCGCTGAGGAGCGGGAGCGTGGGCTCAAGCGTTTCGGATGGGGGGGCCTTTGAAGGTCGCCATGGGCTCGGAGGGCCCTGCCCGTTCTCCCGCCCTAAATGGCAGCGGGGCGGCAGGGTGATTTCGGCGCTGGGGCTCGGGGGACCTTAATACCTGGCGTTGTGGCGCCAGGCCCCTTGGGACGGGCCCCTTGGGGGCCGACCTAGAGTTAGGGTTAGCCGCCAGGTTAGCCCCCAGGTAGTTCCGCACATGTGCGGTGAATGGAGGTGTGGGTCGAGGTGAGGTAGCTGGGGAGCGGGAGCATGGGCCAGAGCATTTTGGCTTTGGCTCAGGGTGCCTTCGAATGTTGCAGGTGGCTCGGAGGGTCCTGCCCATTCTGTCGCTCTGAAGGACTGGCAATGCCCCTAGCGCCTCATGTGGCGGTGGGGCGGCAGGGTGCGTCAGGCACTGGGACTTGAGGGTCCCCAATCCATGGCTTGCAACGCCAGGCCACTTGGGGGGGCCCCTCCGGGGCAACTTAGGGATAGGGTTAGCCCCCAGGAAGCCAGCAGGCCTGATCCGCCAGCTCTGCAGCGAGTGGAGGGGTGGGCCAAGGTTAGGGCGCTGGCGAGCAGGAGCGTGGGAGCCAGAGTTTTTGCGTGGGGGGCCATCGAAGGTCACAGGGGGATCGGAGGGCCCTGCCCATTCTCCCTTCCTGAATGACTGGCAATTCCCCTATCGCCCTGGGTGCTTGCGGGGTGGCAGAGTGAGTCCAGCACTGGGGCATGGGGGTCCCAAATCCCCAGCATTGCGGTGCCAGGCTCCTTGGGAGGGGCCCCTCGGGGCCGACCTAGGGTAAGTGTTAGCCCCCAGGAGTCCAGCAGGCCCATTCCGCCAGCTCTGCGGCAGGCGGAGGGGCAGGCCGAGGTGAGGGCGCTGGTGAGAGTGAGTGTGGGCCCAAGCATTTTGGCATGGGGGGCCTTCGAAGGTCACCAGGGGCTTGGAGGGCCCTGCCCATTCTCTCGCCCTGAAAGACTGGTGGCGCACCTAGCAGCCTGGGTTTTTGTGGGGTGGCAGGGTGACTCTGGCGCTGGGCTCCGGTGTCCCCAATCCCTGGCGTTGTGGCGCCAGGGCCCTTGGGAGGGGCCCCTCGGGGGCCGACCTAGGGTTAGGGTTCGTCCCCAAGAGGCCGGCAAGCCCGGCGCTAAGTGGCTCTGGCAATGTAACAAAATGCCATACACTTATCTGTAAGAAATAACAGTGTACAGGAACCCTCTTAGCCCTAATATCATCCTTTGTGAATATGGAAGCCAGCCCCAAAGTGGTCGTGGAAGTCTAACGAAAGGGTTAAACACTTTTCTCTGAGTCACCACACTATACAGGGAAAAACCAATGTACATCATCTTTCACGAGTAGGAAGCATTAATGAAAAGGTTCTGGAATTTCGAGGACTCTGACCCATCCTTATTGGTAATAAACCACCGTGTACAGGAAAACACCTTCAACTCTCATCAGCCTCCACAATCCTGATTCCGATTCAACTTTGGGTGTGTAGGACTAGGGAAATGTCCACATCTTATTGCTAAGAAAGAACGATGTCAGGGTAATGCCCTTCAAGTCACATCAGCCTTCCTGAAGACGGAAGCAGGAATCAAGGTGGTTATGTTACCATGAGGTAAGGAAGATGAGCATATAAGTGAGAAACAACAGTGGGCAGGACCTCTCTTCCAACGAACAGTATCTTTGCTTAATGTTGAATCCCTATGGTAAGTGGTTGTGGGCATTTGTGAGGTCAAAATCTGAAGTGTTTTGTAAAACCTCTTGGCCATTCACAGATGAGACTAAGGTAGTTGGGGACTCCTAGGCAGTGATTTGTCCACTGTCAAAAATATGAGAAGATAAAAGAGACAGATGAGGTCTCCTCAGGCATTGTCCTTTATCCTCATTCTCTGAGGGTGGCCATCCCTGGACAGCTCAGTGGAAGGGTCTCATTCACAGTGGGGGCATCTGTTCCTCACAGACATCAGGCAGGGAAATGGATTTGGTTCTCTGTGCAAGCCCAGCCACAGCTGAGTGTCACAGCACCCTCTCATGGGCTCATAAGAGTTTCACTGTCACTAGGCAGGTCATTGTATTTGATAAACCACTGTGAGAGTTTGCAATTGCCTTCACCTGCAACCTCCTAGAGGCAAATGCAGATCTCTGGTACCATGTGAAGTCATGTGAAGGCATCGTGAGAAAGTGTCCTTTTGCTTAAGAAAAACATGGCTGGGGCTCCCGGCTGTCTCAGCCAGTTAAGCATGTGCCTTTGGCTCAGGTTATGATCGCAGGGTTGTGGGATCGAGCCCGGGCTCCCTGCTCAGCAGGAAAGGAGGTAGAGAAATAGCTTAGAACCCACAGAGAATGTGAATAAAGGGGAGTGAAATGGAACTTGGTCTGTGTTTTGCTTTAGGGATTGGAAGTTAGTTTTTTCTCAATTGTGATTGTTCTTGAAACAGAAAAGCTGTATTGGGTTTTTTTTACCTTTAATTTTTTTTTCTAATAATAATTTTTTATTATGATATGTTAGTCACTATACAGTATTTCCTTAGTTTTTGATGTAGTGTTCCGTGATTCATTATTTGCATATAACACCCAGTGCTCCATGCAATATGTACCTTCCTTAATACCCATCACTGGCCCATCCCAATCCCCCACCCCTCTCCCCTCTGAAGCCCTCAGTTTGTTTCCCAGAGTCCATAGTCTCTCGTGGTTCATTCCCCCTTCTGTTTGCGGTCCATTGTCTAAAGGGACAGACAGTGGAAGTTCACCAAATATAAGATCGAAATTTCATTGTTCATTATAGATGCCGCCAAGTACTTACCAGACATTTCATTCTACTGCAGTAATTCATTATACTTGTGCAGGTGCACGTGGAAGACAATTGATGCATGCAGAGTGGTAATAAAACACGCCCCTCAGTAGTAGAATAATAGAGGATGCATATGTATAAAATTATTCAACTACAGCTTCCATGCTTTCCTTTTGTTTCCTTATTATCTATGAAATTGGACAATTTTTGTTCTCTAGGCTTAAAATTCATTGTCAGTATTCAGAGTTTTTCAATGCTGATCTTCTCCTGTATAACTTACCAAACACCTAAAATATGCATGAACATTAAAAAACGCTATATTGAAAATTACAGAAGGGAAGTTCCATTTTGTGAATATCGTGTCAATGGATCTCTATTTTGACATCAGTGTTCATTAGAAATGATGACATTTCATGTGAGAAAAAATATCAATGTGAAAAAGAAAATGTAGGAAGAACCTTGAATGTTTAAGTAATTGGTGAAATGACGTGTGTGTGTGTGTGTGTGTGTGTGTGTGTGTGTGTGTGTGTGTGTAATTGATTTTCAATGAATGGTTCAGCTTCTTGTAGGGCCTTCGAGAGAGCCCAGGTGAACCTTTCAATTAGTTGGTATCTGTTTTCAGAACATGGGAATCTCTTAGTCCAATAGTCAATCAGGCAAGCTTTGAGGTCTTGAAGAGTTTCAGTCCTCAGCGATGGTGTTGCAGACCCTTGTGAGCAAACCCTAGGGTATGCTCAGAGCCCTCATTAGCAGGTACCAAAGTGTGACAATTTCAGACAGCATTCCCCAAAGAAGTACCGCTTGAGTCTCTGTCCTTGTCAGTTCCCTACACTTCCTTACACTAGTTATGTGATCAGTGTGTTTCAGGATAATCCCCACATGTGATTTTTGCTATTTCCTACTAGTCCTAACTGTTTCTCATCTTCTTCTTTTATGGTAGCGGTTGGGAAGCAACCTGTGTGGTGTAGAAAGGGGTGTGGTAGTTGTCTGCCTTCAGAGGACCGAATGATGCCTAGAAATTGTACTGTAGATTGAGGTCAATTGTCCATCCTCTGAGTGTCAGGAATTCCATCACTTTACTTTGATACTAGTCTGTTCTTCAAGCTGTCCTCAGAAATAAGGACGTCATCCATCTCAGGAATACTGGTTTGTGTGTATGTTTTCATTTTAGGAAAGGCCTTGCTGTTCCTGAAAATAATACTGTAGAGCACCCTTTCCTGTTCTTATTGGTCACCAGTCAATCTTTTGTGAAGTATTTGTTTATAAATAGACTTTTTATGGTTGATGAGCAGGAATTCTTCATTGACAAGTCTTTGTCAGTGTGTGTATTCCAAATCTTTACTTCCCAGCCTGCGGTTCACTTTTTCATTTTCTTATGGTCATAAGATAAGGAGAAATGTCACATTTTTATGAAGTCCCACTGAATTCTTTTAAATGGTTAGTGCACCCTATGTCTTACCCCAAGATTGACAGGTTCTAGGTTTTCTTTCAGAAACTGTCCAATGGAAAGCTACAATCCATCTCAAATTTATAAATTGCATTTTTAATTCTAATAGGGTATTTATAGACTGTTTTGGATTTTCTATGTACACAATTGTATTATCTGTGAATAGTCACAATTATCCCCTCAATTCTTATACTTTTTGTTTCTCTTGCCTTCTAACACTGGTAGATTCTCCGATGCAACATTGAATAGAGCAGCATTGTTTCAAGATTTTAATATACCTTTCTCAATATCTGACAGAAAAAGCAGACAAAACATTGGTAACAAATGTGACCTAATTGACATATAGGGAACATTCCATAATAAGTGCAGAATACATTATATTCAAGAGGTCATAGACTCTTTACCCAAATAGATGATAGTTGGGGCCACGAATCAAGTCTACAAATATTAAACCCTGAAATTAACTAGATTCTATTCTTAGACCACAGGGGAAATGAGCCACAGTCATAGCGAAAAGAAAACCAAGAAGTCCTTCAATGTTTAAAAATTAAATGGAACTTTGTTGCATATCCTAAAGGTCTGAGAGGGAATCTCAATGGAAATTCTGAACCTTTTCTACATGAGGGCTCACACACAATGGCACTTTCTTTGTGAATAGCATTATAATAACCTAGACAGGAGTTGAGCCTTAAGTCAGAGTTCTGCCTGCCCCAGCCACACCTGGCAGCCTTGGCCTGTGGTCCCCCTCAGCTGTCCTTTCTGGTGGCCCTGAGCTAAGGGGGTCATCATGGCCACATGGAAATGGGAAGCTCCCCACTCATAGTGATGGCGGTGCCCCCTCCCCAGCTGCCCTTTCTGGTGGCTCTGAGCTAAGGGGGTCACCATGGCCGTATGGAAATTAGAAGCTCCCCACTCTTAGTGATGACATTGCTATCATATCATCCTCACCAGTCCAACAACATGATTTCTCAGTGAAATATGACACAAGAGCGACTTCTTGGCCTTCCTTTAGGTTTGAAAATCATCTGGTGAGTCATCTATTAGAAATATGGATTCAACATGTGTTCTTTCTTCTGGAAAAGAAATAGACGCAATAGCAATTATTGCTTTGAACACCTGTTCCTGAGAGACATCATACTGGCTCTTTGTAGCATTCTGCCTCTTAAACTTCTCAACTAGGGTGTAGATATTTTTAGGCACCTGTTCAGGTGGTTAGACAGGGACTCAAATGATATGAGTCACAGAGGACTTTAGTGTCAGAAACCTAAGTGGGATCCCCAAATTGACTCCAAATCTCTTGTTCCATACAGGGTACAATTTCCCTCTTATCTCTGGTCTTCTCGATCTGGAAACCTATCAAGTATCAGGATTTTCTTGTCATGTGGACAAATGGAACGATTTCAGCGGGCCTTTTCACATCTGCCCATGGTGATCATTAAGATCATTATCTCAGTGGAGGACCTCTGGGTAAGATATTCAAAGATCCTTAGGAATACAGACGGTATAATATTTTTCTGGTATTAAAGTTCCTGAAACCAACTATCTTTTTTAGTCCATTCAGGCTTGGGCATGTTCAGAGGGTGCTGTAAAACAGGTCTGTAATAGTATTTAAAAACACTCAGCTCAGCCTCTTCTACAACGTGAGCCAATGCTTAAAACATGGCTAAAATATTGCCTTACCTACGATGACTTCCCAGCCATCGTAGTGTTTATATGGTATGACTGTGACTTACATTAGTCAACATTTGCAGAGAAAGAACTTAGTGCATCCAGGGGGCACTTCATGTTGAAATTAGTTTGTGACAACGAGCTACTGTGTTTTATTCTGCAGTCCAAGGGAATGGTGCCAGACATCTCTAAGGTGTCTAGCAGTTCTACAATTCTGATTTTAAGTGTTCTGTGGGCTTCATAGATTTGGGCAGGAGAAGGACAGGAGTCCAGAGACTGTGAACACTTCTGTTACCTGTGCTGACCATGGAGCATGCAGCCTTCCATGGGCATCATTTTGATTTCTTGGTTCTCTTGTGGAAGGTGCTTTTGTCTCAAATTCCTCCATTTAGTAGTAATTATAATGATGAAAGGAATTTTTATTTTTTATCATCTGTGGGCCCTGATCCTGGGCTCCCAGGGAAGCTATCCTTTAACATTTTACCCAGCTCAAAATGACTGGGCAACACCTCAAAGCATGGGCCCTATTTCTGCCCCAAGCACATGTTGTACATCTGGTTCCAGGAGAAAACAATAACCAAAAAATGCCAACATAAATATAAGAAAACATAAAGAACCTCTTTGGCTCCCATAAGATTAAAGTCATAGTGACATGTACATACTGAAAATATAAGAAATAGTGTGTCACTTTCTGGAATCTAAGAAGATCCTCATTGTGGTGTGTAACTCTACCTAAAACAAAACAGAAAAAAATATATAAGCCTGTCCCAAATGTTCCTTCCCCGGAGCACTCCCTTCTTGGTGAAGATTGTGTCTCCCAGGCAGCTATCCTGACTTGGGTTTGAATAAAAGTCTCTTCCTTTCTCTCTAAAATGTTTTTAAAAGTTCATTCACGCAATGTCGACAATAACAGTGTTTTCTATTTAAGTGAGAAATAAATGTTCCACTCTAGTTGCATTGGGAATAGACAAATTGAGGGTTTCTTTAGAAGAGTAAGTCTGCTTTCCAGAAAAGGCAAGGTCATTGGTCTATTGAGAATGAAGATAATTACTGCTAAACAACAAGTATGTGTTGCCCCTTCACCCAGAAACCAAAGCGTGTGTCCAGGCTTAAAGTCAGAGTTGCACTCTTCTCCCCAGCTGACAGCACCTCTGCTCTGGCTCCAAGACACCCGAGGTTTTGAACGTCAGCATCGGAGTCAGCGAGGCAGCTTGTCACAGGACGCCAGTGTTAAGAGAAAGCACAGGTATGTTTGGCAAAATGTCCTATCTATGTCAGGGCTGGAGGTAAAACCTCTCATTATCCCAAAACCTCCTGGGCTTTTCTCTTTTCTCTAGTTGAGCCACAAAGTAAAATTGAAGTAGCTGTCAGCATTCCAGGTTTGGTGCAAGAATTACTTAGTTTCCCTGCAGGTAGAACTTTGCAGGGGATCACAATTTCTCTGTCCATTTATTGCTTACAGATGTATTTTGACCATCTGTTTCCTAGGAACCCTCTTTTATTAGAAAGATTCACTCTGTGCCTGTTTGTAACATCTAAATTGTTCCTTCATCTAACAGTGTTTATTCAATTGGGCCTAAGATATGGTTGAGTGGCCAGCATCTAGAGTTAGGTGGCTTTTTTTCATCTGATACAGACTTGGATGACGTCATTTGACAAAGGTGATGTTTCATCATTGAATAGTTTATTCATCAGAAGAGTTAAAATTAGGGTGGAGGGAAAATTCAAAATTATCCAAAGTGGCCTGTTCCTGTTTAAAAGTTGAGCTTGACTTTCTAGTTTTACTGAATGTATTATCTCGATATTTTGAGGTGGCATATTCTCTCTGTAGTTTCTTTGGTGGTGGAGTCAGAAGGAGAGTCTGGGAATTCTTTTGGATAGTGGCATGCTGGTGGCTTCAAGGGGCTTGGCGTCAGGAGCCTTGGGGTGAAGACTGCAACTGCTTGCCTGACCCTGGGTGCATCTCCAACAGGTTTTTTTTCCTCTTATGAAATTGCCGGCAGATAATGTTCTGCGTAAAGGGGAACCCTCCCATCCTGTTGGTGGCAATGCAAAGTGGTACAGCCAGTCCGGGAAACAGTGTGGGGGTTCCTCAAAAAGTTAAACATTGAACAACCCCATGATCCAGCAATTGCTCTCCTAGGTATTTACCCAAAGGATACAAAAATGCAGATCCAAAGGGGTACATACACCATGATGTTTATAGCAGCAATGTCCTCAGTAGCCAAACTATGGAGACAATCCCAACGTCCATTCACTGATGAATGGATAAAGCAGATGTGGGATACATATATATATAATGGAATATGACCCAGCTTCAAAAAGAATGGAATCTTACCATTTGCAAGGATGTGGATGGATCTAGAGTGTATTAAGCTAAGGAAAATGAGTGAGGAAAGAGAATTATCCTATGCTCTCACGCTTGTGGAACTTCAGAAAGAAAACAGATGAACAGAGTGGAGGAGGGATGAGAGAGTCATACAAGGAAATAGACTCAACCTTGGAGAACAAACTGAGTGTTGCTGCAGGACAGGGGCATAGGGGGAAGAGTTAAATGGGTGAGGGGTATTAAGGAGGGCACTTGTGATGAGCACTGGGTACTGTATGCAGGTGAGGAATCACTAAATCCTACCCTTGAAGCGAATATTCCATGGCATGTGAACTAACTGGAATTTAAGTAAAAGAAGAAAGGAAAAAGTGTTCTGCTTCATGAAGAATGAGGTAAAATTGTAGTTATTTGGGCTGTACTATTCTATAGAGGATAGATGTAAAACACCCTGTTGTAGGATACACTAGTTTCTTATCACATAAGGAGTCCTCAGAAAGCTGCAATGAAAGATTCAGATCTCAGAGCATGTTCATGTTCCACTAATATGTTACAGTTTGCTCAGGTAGGAAAGCAGGTGGAGAGAAAGGCAACAGAAGGGGAAAGTAGGTGTGAACCTTTCATTAGTTAGCGTTATAGCTTTCTCATGAAAGCCTTGCGCCAGTGTGATTTTGGAAGAAGAGGAGGAATGCGGGAGCTTTGCAGGAGAAAGGAGAGTTCCAGGTCTAGGTAAAGCTGACAGGGGTCCCAGAGGAGAGCCGAATGCATTCTGCAGCAGGCTGTGGTCAGGGTGGCTCCAGGGGTGGCTGTGGGTTTCCTGAGTGAGAGTTGTGACAGGTGAGGGCTGTGTGCAAGTTCCTAGCTGAGGACAAGTGAGGCGCAGGCTGAGAGCTGGCAGAGAACCTTCTTCTGGGCCACCAGCCTCACCCAACACACACAGCGTCATCTTCTGTCCCTGTCACTCCAATTCAGACTTCTCCAAATGTAAGTGAGAACACATCAAGAGCATTCTGAACAGAAGGGAAAGCATGTGCAAAGGCTTTGGACCAGGAGAATTCCAGGTATGTCCAGGAGCAGCAAGAAGGCCCTGTGGCCACAGGAGACAGTTTGGACATGAGCTCAGAGAGGTAAAAGAGGGTGACAGAAAACTATTCCAGGGCTATAACCCCATGAGACACTGTTTCACTGGGCCATACTGGCTACAGTGTTGAGAACAGATGACAGAGTGTTGAAGATGGCAAGGCAGGTCAATGACGAAGCTTTTCCAGGAACTCAGGCACTGTGGACCGGACAGGTGGCCTTGGATGGAGTGGTTAGACCTATTCTGGTTCCATTTTGAAGATGGAGCTCACAGGATTTGCTGATGGGTTAGCTATTAGGAGCAGTAGAACAGAGGAATTGGGGTAACTCCCAGCTGTTGTGGGTTGTCCTGATCAAGGGGAAGGAGAGGGTTTCTCGGGGGGTAGGAGGTAATCCGTGTTCTGCATGCTGAGGAAGGTGCCTTTCCCAGTGGATCTGCTGAGGTTTGTGTCTGGGAGGAGCTTTCACATCTCCTCCCTCAGCAATGCTCAAGTACAAGTATCCCCCACTTTTTAAACGTTCACAGTAAGACACTGGGCTTTCTTGAAAGAACTATGTTATTACCCAGCTTTAGTAAGAGGAAGAGACCTGAAGAGGATTTCCCTCTTATGAAAAAAAGGTGAACAGTGAGAATCGCGTTCAGCATCTGTTTTGGGGAGAAGCACGACAGAAGTGGCGTGCACCCCAACCAGCTGCTTCCTCTGGGAACCGCTCTCCGCATCCAGCCACCAGCACTTTGAATTGTGTCTGTGAGCCTCTGCAGTGCTTTATCTTCATTTATGCTGGGCCTCAGTTAGAAATTTGTGTGCTGAGGCCTAAGAAAAGCCAAAGAGAAGGAATTTTGGAGTCTGAGCACACTGTCTAATTCTTCGTGTAAATTAATGGTCATTCCTTCTTGACACCATTTCTGTTATGCATGGTTTCTCAGAAGCCCTGTACTTTCAAAGAGCAGGGAAACCTATACCCCATGCTGTGGGGTTAGTTTTAGTCTCCATGCTGGACAGAACATTTCATGACTGTCGGATTTTCTCACTCAAACATTGAGACTTTGACCACCTTCACCCGTTTCTGCCACCCCATCCCCGAATCTGGCACCTACCAATCTGCTCTCAGTATCTATGTGTTCAGTATTTATTTATTCCACGTGGAATGTACATGAGAGCACCTGGTATTGGTCTTTCTGTGTCTGAGTTACTTAGCATAAGGCCCCCAAGGTCTGGTTTCCATGTCTGGTTCTTGTGAATAATGCTGCAGTGAACGTGGGACTGCATCTGTCTTTTTGAGGCAGCATTTTTGTGTTCTTCAAATCAATTCTCAGTAGAGCCATTACTGGGTCATGGGGTAGTTGCATTTATTTTTTCAGGAACCTCCATACCGTTTGTCACAGTGGCTGCACCAATTTCCATTCCCACCAACAGTGCACAGTGTCTCCTCGTCTGCACACCCTTGACCCCACCTGGTGTCTGTCTCTTGGACAATTGCTGTTCCAACAGTTGTGAGAGGATAGCCGATTGTGGGCTTGACTGATGTTTCCCTGATGATGATTAGTGATGTCAAACAACTCCTCTATCTGTTGGCACCTGTGTGCCATCTTTGGAAAGTATCTATTCACATATTCCTCCCATTTTTTTATATACTTTTTTTTGTTTTGATTTGTATGAGTGTTGTGTGTATTTTGGATATTAGCCTCTTCTCACACATATGATTCGCAGATATTTTCTTCTTATTGGGTCAGTGGCCTTTAAGGTTTGCTGGTTTCTTTTACCGTGTGGAAGATTTCAGTCTGATGTTGTTCCACTTGTTTATTTGTGCTTTTGTTGCCTTTGCATTTGGTGTCCGATCTGAAGACTCTTTGCCAAAACCAATGTCGAGAGACTTAGTACCTGTGTCTTCTTGGAGGTTTATGGATTCAGGTCTTATGTTCAAATCGTTCATCCATTAAAAATTTTGTGTGTGGTGTAAGAAAGTGACCCAGTTATATTCTTCTGCATTTAGTGTCCAGTTTGCCTGTTACCGCTCACTGAAGAGACAGTCCTTCCCTCATGGCATATCTTCTGCTGCTGTGTCATAAGTTAGGATCATCTACGTGTGGGTAAGTTTCTGAGCTTTCTCTACTATTCCACTGACCTGGTGTCTTTGTTTATGATAGTACCATCCTGTTTTGATGACAACAGCTTTGTAATCTAGCTTGAAATCCAGGTGTATATTGACTGCACCTTTCTTTCTTCACGTTGCTTTGGGTATTTGGGGTCTTTTGTGATTCCATACAAGTTTGAGGACTGTTTTCTATTTCCTCGAATAATGCCACTGGAATTCAGACAGGCATTTCATCACATCTGTCGATTGCTTTGGGTACGATGGACACGTTCACATAATTAACTCTTCCAGTTAAGGAGCATGGCTTTTGCTACCATTTGTTTGTGTTGCCTTCCAAATCTTTGACCCATACATCCTGCCCCCCTCGACACTCATGTTTTTCATTTCTTTTCTGCCATGTGTTGAGTGTACTATGTCCTTCTCATTCTTGGTTAGTTTATTTCTAGATTTTTTTTGATGCAATTGTAAATGGCATTGCTTTTTTAATTTCTCTTTGCGAAAGTGTGTCATCAGTATACAGAAATGCAAGAAGTTGGGTCATCTGGGTGGCTCCATAAGTGAAGCGTCTCCCTTCAGCTCAGGTCTTGATCCCAGAGTTCTGGGATCGAGCACCGTGTTGTGCTCCCAGCTTAGCGAGGGTCTGCTGTTCCCTCTTTCTGACACCCCCCCTGCTCCTGCTTTTTCTCTTCCTGTCAAATAAATAAATAAAATCTAAAAAAATAAAGACAACAGATCTCTGTATATTGACTTTATATCCTGCAGCTTTCTTGAATTTGTTTTTTCTAACAGTTTTTTTTGTGTGTGTGTGTGTGGAATCTTTCTGGATTTCCTGCCATTTGCAAATTGTGACAGTTTCCTTATGCATTTCATATCTTTCTCTTTTTTTAAAATTGTTATTCACCCTACAGTACTTCATTTGTTTTTGATGTACTGTTCCATGATTCATTGTTTGCATATAACACCTAGTGCTCATTATGACACGTGCCCTCCTTTTTTTTTTAAGAATTTATTTATTTATTCGACAGAGATAGAGACAGCCAGCGAGAGAAGGAACACAAGCAGGGGAGTGGGAGAGGAAGAAGCAGGCTCACAGCAGAGAAGCCTGTTGTGGGTCTCGATCCCATAACGCCGGGATCACGCCCTGAGCCGAAGGCAGACGCTACACTGCTGTGACACCCAGGCGCCCCAACACATGCCATCCTTAATACCCATCACCAGGATAACCCATTCCCCTTACCCTCCCTTTCTGCAACCTTCAGATTGTTTCCTAGTGTCAGTTGTCTCTCATGGTTCATCTCCCCCTCTCATTCCCCCCCCTTCACTTTTCCCTTCCTTCTTCTAATGTCCTCCATGCTATTCCTTCCATTCCACATAGCATTGAAACCATATGATAATTGTCTTTCTCTGCTTGACTTAATTTCACTTAGCATAATCCCCTCCTGGTCCATCCACGTTGGTGCAAATGGTGGGTATTCATCCTTTCTGATGACTGAGTGATATTCCATTGTATAGATGAACCACATCTTCTTTGTCCATTCATCTGCTGAAGGACATCTTGGCTCCTTCCACAGTTTGGCTATTATGGACATTGCTGGTATGAACATTGGGATACAGGTGCCCCTTCTTTTCATTACTCTGTGTCTATGGGGTAAATACCCAGTATTGCAATTGGTGTGTCGTAGGATAGCTCTGTGTTTAATGTCTTGAGGAACCTCCATATTGTTTTCAAAAGTGGCTATACCAGCTTGAATTCTCACGAGTAGTGTAAGAGGGCTCCCCTTTCTCCACATCCTCTCTGACTTTTTGTAATTTCCTGTCTTGTTAATTTTTTTCCTAGATTTTATTTATTTATTCCACAGAGATTGAGACAGCCAGCGAGAGAGGGAACACAAGCAGGGGGAGTGGGAGAGGAAGAAGCAGGCTCATAGCGGAGGAGCCTGATGTGGGGCTCGATCCCATAAGGCCAGGATCACGCCCTGAGCCGAAGGCAGACGCTTAACCACTGTGCCACCCAGGTGCCCCCTGCCTTGTTAATTTTAACCATTCTAAATGGTGTAAGGTGGTATCTCATTGTCGCTTTGATTTGTATTTGCCTGATGGCAAGTGATGTGGAGCATTTTTTCATGTGTCTATTGGCGATTTGTATCTCTTTGTGTCTTCTGCCCATTTTTTGGGTGTTGAGTTTGAGGAGTTCTTTATAGATCTTGGATACCAGCCCTTTATCTGTAATATCATTTGCAGATGTCTTCTTCGATTCCATAGGTTGCCTTTTTGTTTTGTTGATCGTTTGCTTTGCTGAGCAGAATCTTTTTATCCTGATGAAGTGCCAATACTTCATTTTTGCTTTTATTTCCTTTGCCTTTAGAGACGTGGCTTGCAAGAACTTGTTGTGTCCAAGTTTGAAGAGCTCTTTTGATTTTGATATGATACAGGAATCCATTATCTTTCTTTCCTGATTGTATTCGAGTCCTCTGTCTTTATTGGTGAGTTTAGCTAAGTGTCAGTTTTGTTTATCTTTCCAAAAAAGGCAGCTCTCATTTTCATTTTTTTTTGTCATTTTAGTCTCCGTTGGATTTATTTATGCATTCCTTTTTGTTATTTCCTTATTTCTACTAATTTGGGGCTTTGTTTGTTGTTGTATTTTCTACTTATTTACCAAATAAATCAGGTTGTTTATTGGAGAGCATCATATGGATTGACGAAGACTTGAGTTTCTATGAATGTCCCCCATAAAGCTACTTTTGCTGCATCCCATAAGTTTTTGTAAGTTGTCTTTTTCATCAGTGCCAAGGTACTTCTAAAATTTTTTTGATTTCTTCTTTGACTGTTGGTTGTTCTGTAGCATGTTGTTAAATCTCCACATATTTTTTTTAAGATTATTTAAGTATCTGACAGAGAGTGAGACAGCAAGAGAGGGAACGCAAGCACGGGGGTGGGAGAGGGAGAAACGGGTTTCCCACTGAGCAAAGAGCCTGATTCGGGGGTAGATCCCAGGATCCTGGGATCACGACCTGAGCTGAAAGCAGATCCTTAACGACTGAGCCACCCAGGCCCCAAAAATCTCCACCTATTTTTGACTGTCCCATTTTTTTCTAGAGACTGATTTCTAGTTTCATATCATTGTGGTTGGACAAGATTTGAAGCAGAAGGTGAAGAGAGCATTCAGATGAAAGGTTTGTTTCCTGGAGGGTTTTCTGAGGGCAGACCATGAGTTCCGTGGGACGGAGGAAGGTTTTGTGAGACGGGGGTTGGGGTTAACCCTTGTTAGAATTACTGACTACTACCATGCAGGCTGTGTGCTACCGTTCACACCATAGACCTCATGGACTTATACTTTATTAGAAATATTTTCTAGGAGGTGTAGGCATAGCCTTCACTTAAAGAAAGGTGCCATGTGGGTTCATGGCATGACCCCAGGTCAGCAACCAGGATGTATGGTATTGTGGGGGATCAGAAACAGGCTTTCTGTGGGAAGTGACAGAAATAGGGTATGGTGAGTTACATGACCATAGGTGGGGTCCCGAGTGACCCACTGGGTGTTGGGTTCTGTGGATCTGCCTCATCAGGTGCTGTGGAATTCAGGGACACCCTCCTGTCTGTGGATTTGTGTGGAGACAGGTAGACATCAGTGTATGGCCAGGCACGAGGGTCGCACTGGACCACCACCAGAGGTGCAGTGTGCGGAGGAGCCACTGCTTGGTTTCCACGAAAGCTGACCAGGGTCTGTGACCGTGATTCCTAGCAGCTGCAAGGGGAGAGGAGGCCGGGTGTGGTGCACACTTCCTAGACTTGTGGTCAGGACTAGTCTGGAGCCCACTGAAGTCAGCCACACCTGGCCAGGAGGCACCCAGTCAGTGTAGCTGTGGGCACTGCTCCCATGGTACTTTCGGGCCAGCTCCGTGCTGCCACCTCCTGCTTTTCATCATCATCTTCAAGGTCATGTGCCTCTGCTCTTGCCCCATGGCCTCTGGGGTATTGTCCATCCTCCATCTGGCCCTTGTCCCTGGTGCCCTGTGCAATCCGATGCCAGGGTAGCCTTCTCGAGACAAACATCTGGCCCTGATGGAACACTTCCATGGATCTCGTATGTTGTGAGGATGATGCCCTGCCCTGGAAGGGGGCTACAGGTCCCCAATCAGGAGGGCCATGTCTCCCTTTTCATCATGGCCTGCCCGCCCCTCAGTCTTCTTCAGGGAAGCTCTCCCCACTTCCTGAGATGACAGCTCTGATCTTAAAAATGAATGTTATTTTACATATCTATGCCTTAGTTCATCTATGGCATGTCTTTCAACCCCGTTGGTGGGTATTTTTTAGCAGTTCTGAAGGGCTGTCTGCTCAAGGAGGGGATGACCTGGGCAGGGCAGCTTTCCCTCTCATTTCCCTCAGCATGTCTCTGAGCCCTGGGGTGAGCTGTCCCAGTGAGGATTGAGGGACCCGAGCCAGCCCATCCTGAGCCCAGGCTGTGTCAGCTCATAGACTGATGCGTGTCGGTGGTCAGCTGGCATGGACCAGGGGCAGGCAGTGTCTCCTTCTCATTCCTTCCCTCCCTTCCTCCCAGAGGTAGCTCAGAGCAGCCTTCAACCCCTGCATCTCCAGATCCCTTGACCTGTGCCTCCTGTGTTCAGCTGGTGACCTTGGAGTTTCGCATGGATTCTACCTCCCGTACCCTCTCCCGTAGCAGTTCCTGGATCAGGGGATGGTTCGGACCCTTGTCTGTTTTTGGTCTTTTTCCTGTCCCGCACCAAGCACACCCACCTTTGCATCTTCCATGTATGGGCTTGGAAGCAAGCCCATCCACAGGGAAACTATTAGCCAAATGGATCCAGGCAATGAACATTGAAGTAGAGATCTGGGATCCATAATAAACCTGCTCTGAAACCTGTCCCAAAGTCTGTGACTCTCTCACACTGAAACAGAAACAATAATACCTTTCTGGACTGTGAAGTGACATGTCTCTACTTCCATTCTTGATTACATAGGTGCTGAGCCTGGACAGAAAAGGACCATGGCTCCCGTGGGCTGGAATCCACGGTAAGAACTCAGTGAAATCTGAATTTGAGGTATGGAGTGAATAATTATTGTAGAGTGAATCCTCCCAAGTAGGGCTTATGCACATTGCACAGGAAAAGCTTTTTCAAAGAGGTTCCTGAAAGAAAAATCTTTTTTAAAACTTTATTTTAATTCCATTAGAGCTAACATACAGTGTTACATTTGTTTCAGGTGTACAATAGAGTGATTCAGTAATTCTATATATTACTCAGTGGTCATCAAGAAAAGCGTCCTCTTAATCCCCTTCATCTATTTCACTCATCCCTCTATCCACGTCCTCTCTTGTAACCATCCGTTTGTTCTCTATTGTTAAGAGTTTGTATTTTGGTGTGTCTCCTTTTTCTCTTTTAGTTATTTATTTTTGTTTGTTTCTTAAATTCCCCATTAGAGTGACATCATATGGGATTTGTCTTTCTCTGACTGACTGATTTTAGTTAGGATAATACTCTCTAGCTGCATCCATGTGGCTGCAAATGGCAAGGTTTCATTCTTTTTCAAGCCGAGTAATACTCCATTGTGTGTGTGTATGTGTGTGTGTCTGTGTGTGTGTGTGTGTGTGTGTGTGTGTGTGTGTGTGAATACACACATCTATCATCTCATTTGTCAATTTTTCTACAGACACTTGGGTTGCTTCCATATTGTGATATTGTATATAATGGTGCAAGGCACATAGGGGTGCACATATCCTTTTAAGTTACTGTTTTCCTATTCTTTGGGTAAATATGAGTAGTGTGATTGTTGGATCGTAGGGTAGTTCTATATTTAATTTTTTGAGGAACCTTCATACTGTTTTCCACAGTGGCCACCACAGTTTGCATTCCCACCCACAGTTTGCGAGGATTCCCCTTTATCCACATCCTCCCAACACCTGCTCTTTGTAGTGCTTTTGATGTTAGCCATTCTGACAGGTTTGATGTATTACCTCATTGTCCTTTGGATTTACATTTTCCTGATGATGGGTGATGGTGAACATCTTTTCACGGGACTGTTGGCCATTTGTATTTCTTCTTTGGAGAAATGTCTGTCCATGTCTTCTGCCTATTTTTTAACTGGATTATTTGTTTTTTGGGGGTCGAGTAGTATCAGTTCTATATGTTTTGGACACTATCCTTTTATTGCATATGATCTTTGCAAATATCTTCTTCCTTTGAGTAGGTTGTCTTATTATTTTTACGTTTTCATTGTTCTTCTGCCGTGTGGAAACTTTTTATTTTGCTGTATTCCCAATAGTTTATTTTTGCTTTCATTTCCTTTGCCTCAGGACACAGTCTAGAAAAACGTTGGTATGGTCCATGTCAAGAAGTTACTGTCATCCCTCCTGTAGGATTTTTATGGATTCAGGTCTCATATTGAGGTCTTGAAACTGTTTTGTGTTTGTCTGTATTGTATAAGAAAGCAGGCTAATTTCATTATTTTGTGCGTAGCTGTGTAGTTTTCCCAACACCATTTGTTGTAGAGACTGTCCTTTTCCCTTTTGATATCGTTGCTTGCTTTGTGGAAGATTCATGGACCACATAATTGTGGGTTTCTGTCTGAACTTGTATCCTGTTCCTTTGGTCGCTGTGTCTATTTTTGTGCCGTACTGTCTTGTTAGGATGACTGCAGCTTTGTAGTATAACCTGAAATCTGAAATTGTGAGTCCTCCAACTTTGTTTTTCTTTTCCACATTGCACTGCCTGTTCGGAATCTTTAGTGGTTCCATACAAATGTGTAGGATTGTTTATTTGAGGTCTTTTGTTCTTTAATTTAAATTCAATTAGCCAACTTACAGTACATCATTAGTTTCAGATGTAGTCTTCAATAAATTTTCAGTCTTGTGTAACACCCAGTGCTCATTGTATCGTGTGACCTCCTTAATGCTACTCACCCAGTTAACCCCCCCAACTTCTCTTCCAGCAATCATCAGTTTCTTGCGATAGTTAATAGTCCATCATTGGTTTTCTCCCTCTCTGATGACTTCCCATTCTATTTTCCCTTCCTTCCCCTATGGTCTTCTTCCCTTTTTCTGATATTCCACATAGGAGTGAAAGCATATGATCATTGCCTTTCTTTCATTGACTTATTCCACTCAGCATAATACCCTCCAGCTCCACCCAGGTCGGTGTGATGGTAAGTACCCATCCTTTCTGATGTCTGAGTAATATTCCATTATATATATGATCCACATCTTCTTTATCCATTCATCTGTCCATGATCATCTGCACACCTTCCACACTTTGTCTATATGGATATTGCTGCTATGAACACTGGGGTGCATGTGTCCCGTCTTCACTACCTCTGTCTCTTTGGGGTAAATACCCAGTAGTGCAATTGCTGGGACATAGGGTAGCTTTATTTCTAACGTCTTGAGGAAACTCCGTACCATTTTGAAGAGTGTCTGTACCGGACTGCATTCACACAGGGGTTTAAGAGGGTTCCCGTTTCTCCACATCCTCTCCAACATGTATAGTTTCATGTCTTCTTATTTTTAGATATTCGGCCTCGTGTGATATGGCATCTATAGGGGTTTAGATTTGCATTTCCCTGAAGCCAAGTGATATGAAGCATTTATGCATGTATCTTTTGGTCACCACTATGTCGTCATCAGTGAAGTGACTTCCCATATTAATCCATCTCAAGACCTAAAGCTGGGTAAGGCACTGAAGCTGGATGTTGCCATCGGTTGGAAGTGTGGAGAATTTCAAAAGATCTCCATGGTGGGCAAGTTTAAAGGTCAGTGTGAAGCTACTAATTGGATCCGGGGAGGTCTCTGAAAGTGCGGATTTCCTGGGATGGGTTGACGGGGGCCCTCCGATTTTCCTATGAATCCTTGCTGCAGCCCCAACTGGACATTTTCCTGCTGTGGGGCAGGCTGAGTCCTCTAGTCGTGCAGAGGTGAGCCCAATGCCTGGTGCCTTGGAGGCAGGCAAACGGGGAGGGACCCTCAGCAGAGGACCCAGGGTTAGGTTAGGCCTCAAGAGACAGCAGGTCCGAACTGCCCAGTGCTCAGAGAACTCCCAGGCTGAGTGAGATGAGGGCACAAGGGCGGGTGAGTGTGAGCCTTGGGGTTTCATCCGGAAGCGCCCACAAATGTTGGGGTTCACCAGAAGGGGCTCTCAGGTGGTGCCCCAATTCTCTTGCCCTGAATGCTGTGTTGTTCCCCAAAATGGTGCAGTTTACTGTGGGCTGCAGGCTGAGTCCTACGGTGGGGCTTGGGTGTCCCCAATCCCCCAGAGTGGGGTGCCAGGACCCTGGGGAGGGACCCCTCTGTGGCCAACCTAGGGTAAGGGTTGGGGTCCAGGAGCCCGGCAGGGACATACTGCAGGCTGTGCGGCAAGCTCTGTGGAGGGCTGAGAGGAGGCCATGGGGAGGATGAGCATGGGCCTCAGGGTTGGGGCACGGGGGACTGCCAAAGGATGGGGATGGGCTCCGGGGGCCTCCCCAAGTTCTCGTGCCCTGTAGGCTCGTAGAGCCCCAAGGGGCATGGTTTCCTGTCGGGTGGCAAGCTGAGTCCTGCGGTGGGGCACAGGTATCCCAATTCCCCGGGGCTGCAGTGTAAGCCTCCTGGGGAGGCCCCCACACCCGCGGCCGACCTAGGGCTAGGGTTAGGCCCCAGGAGCCCCGCAGGCCCAATCTGCTGGCTGTATGGCGAGCTACACGGGCTGAGGTGAGGGTGTGGGGAGGGTGAGCATGGGCCTCAGGGTTGGGGTGTGGGAGGCCGCCGAAGTTCGCTGGTGGCTCAGGAGGGCCCTCCTGGTTCTCCCGCCTGAATGCTCTATGGCCTCCCAAGGTGCATGGTTTCCTGCACGGTGGCAGACTGATTCCTGCTGTGGCGCTCAGGTGTCCCGAATCCCTGCGGCTGTGGCTCCAGGCTCCTGGGGAGGGGCCCCTCCACAGATGAACTAGGGTTAGGGTTGGGGCCCAGGAACCCCGCAGGCCAGATCTGCCCACTATGTTTCGAGCTCTGCTGCGGGATGAGTTGAGGGTGGGGGTGGGGTGAGCATGGGCTTCAAGGTTGGGTTTAGGGATCGCCGAAGTTCGCCGGGGGCTCTGGGGGCCCTCCTGGTTCTCCCGCCCTGAATGCTCTACAGCCTCCCAAGGGGCACGGTTTCCTGTGAGCTGGCAGGCTTTGTCCTGCAGTGGGGCTCAGGTGTCCCCAGTCCCTGGGGCTGCGGCACCGGGCCCCAGGGAGGGGTCCTACCCAGCAGACCTAGGGTCAGGTCTAGGCCCCAGGAACCCGGCAGGCCTGATATCCCGGCTCTGCGACGTGCTCGGTGGCAAGCTGAAGGGAAGGCGTGGGGCGGGATGAGTGTGGGCCTCAGGGTTGGGGTTTAGGGAGCCGCTGACGATCGCTGGGGGCTCAGGGGGGCCCTATCAGTTTTCTTGCACGGGATGCTCTGTGGCTCCCCAAGGGGCATGGTTTCCTGAGGGGTGGCAGGCTGAGTCCCGTGGTGGGGCTCGGGTGTACCCAATCCCCGGGGTTAGGGTACATATTAGGGTACAGGTTAAGTTTAGGGTATGGGTTACGGTTAGGGTATGGGTGAGGGTAGGGGTTAGGGTTAGGGTAAGGAGAGGGTACGGGTTAGGGTTGGCTTTAGGGGTTACAGGTTAGAGGTTATGGGTTAGGGTACAGAGTAGGGTTTAGGGTATGGGTTAGGGTTTAGGGTTTGGGTTTAGGGTTAGGGTTAGGGTTGGATTATGCGTTAGGGAATGGGTTAGGGATAGGGATAGGGTATGGTTTATGGTTAGGGTATGGGTTAGGGTACGGGTTAGGGTACAGGTTAGGG
The DNA here is from genome assembly GCF_024610735.1 of Ursus americanus. Lineage (NCBI taxonomy): Eukaryota > Metazoa > Chordata > Mammalia > Carnivora > Ursidae > Ursus > Ursus americanus. The sequence continues at coordinate 1,268,423 of NW_028273633.1, forward strand.
TCAGGTATGGGTTAGGGTCCGGGTTAGGGATAGGGCACGGGTTAGGGTATGGGTTTGGGTACGGGTTAGTGTATGGGTTAAGGTTAAGGTAAGGGTACTGGTTAAGGTTAAGGTACACGTTACGGTTTAGGGTTTAGGGTTACGGTTAGGGTATGGGTTAGGGTTAGGGTACGGGTAGGGTTAGGGTACGGGTTATGGTACGAGTTAGGGTATGGGTTAGAGTTCGGGTTTAGAGTTTAGGGTTAAGGTTAGGGTACAGGTTAAGGTACTTGTTAGGGTTACGGTTAGGGTTAGGGTACGGTTTAAGTTACGGGTTAGTGTACAGTTTAGGGTTAAGGTTAGGGTACGGGTTAAGGTATGGGTTAGAGTACGTGTTAGGGTTACAGTTAGGGTTATGGTACAGGTTAGGGTTAGGTTTAGGGTACGGGTTAGAGTTAGGGTTAGAGTACGGGTGAGGGTACGGGTTAGGGTTAGGTTTAGGGTTAGGTTACAGGTTAGGGGTAGGGTTAGCTGAAGGGGTAGGGTTAGGGGTAGGGGTGTGGGTATGGTAGGTGTCGGGGTAGGGTTAGGGTTTAGGGTTAGTGTTTGGGGTTTGGGGTTAGTGGTTAAGGTTAGGGTTTCATGTTTAGGGTTTCGGGATTAGGTTTAGGGCTTAGGGTTTAGGATTTAGTGTTAATGTTAGGGTTTAGGGTTTAAGGATTAAGGTTTAGGGTTAGGTTTAGGGTAGGGTTAGGGGTTAGAGTTAGGGTTAGGATTAGGGTTTAAGGTTTTAGGGTTTAAGGTTATGGGTTAGGGTTTAGGGTTAGTGTTAGACCCCAGTAGGCCAGCAGGACCCATGCGCTGGCTGTTCGGCGAGCGGAGGAGTGGGCCAAGGTGAGGGCGCAGGCGAGCGAGGGAATAGTATGCAGCGTTTTGGCGCGGGGGGCCTTTTAACGTCGCTAGAGGTTCAGAGGGCCCTCCCCGTTCTCCCGGCCTGAATGACCGGAGGCGCCCCTAGCGACCCGTGTGGTGGCGGGCTGGCAGTGTGTCTGGCACTGCGGTTTAGGGGTCCCCAATGCCGTGCGTTGCAGCGCAAGACCCCTTGGGAGGGGCCCCTCTGGGGCCATCCTAGGGTTAGTGTTAACACCCAGGAGTCCGGTAGGCATGATCCGCCAGCTGTGTGGTAGCGGAGGGCCAGGCCAAGGTGAAGGCGCCGGCAAGCTGGAGCGTGGGCCCAAGCATTTTGGCCCGGGGGGCCTTGGAATGTCGCCAGGGGCTTGGAGGGCCCTGCTGGTTCTCCCGCCCTGAATGGCCAGAGGCGCCCTTAGCGGCCCGGGTGGTGGCAGGGCGGCAGGGTGAGTAGGGCGCTGGGGCTCGGGAGTCCCCAATCACTGGAGTTGCTGTGCCAGGCGCCTTGGGAGGTTCCCCTCAGGGGCCAACCTAGGGTTAGGGTTAGCCCTTAGGAGGCTGGCAGGCCCGATCCGCTGGCTGTGCGTGAGCAGAGGGGCAGGCCGAGGTCAGGGCGCTGGTGAGCAGGAGCATGGGCCCAAGCATTTTGGCACATGGGGCCTTAGAAGTTCACTGGGACTCGGAGGGCCCTGCCCGTTCTCCCGCCCTGAATGACCGGCGGCGCACCTAGCAGCCCGGGTGGCGGCGGGACAGCAAAGTGAGTCCTGGCTTCGGCTCCGGGTTCGCCAATCCCTGGCACTGAGGTGCCAGGCCCCTTGGGAAGGGCCCCTCATAGGCCGCCCTAGGGGTAGTGTTAGCTCCCAGGAGGCAGGCAGGCCCGATGCGCCGGCTGTGCGGCGACCGGAGGGGCGGGCCGAGGTGAGGGCACTGGCGAGCGGGAGCGTGGGCCCAAGCGTTCTGGCATGGGCGGCCTTCGAAGGTCGCCAGGGGCTCGGAGGACCCTGCCCGTTCTCCCACCCTGAAAGGCCGGCAGCACGCCTAGTGGCCCGGGTTGCAGCAGGGCAGCAGGGTAGAGTCTGGCGCTGGGGCTTGGGGGTCCCCAATCCCAGGCGTTGCGCTGATAGGCGACTTGGGATGGGCCCCTCGGTGGCAGACCTAGGGTTAGAGTTTGCCCCCAGGAGGCCGGCAGTCCTGATCCACCCGCTCTGCAAGAGCGGAGGGGTGGGCCGAGATGAGGGTGCTGGCGAGCAGGAGGGTGGGCCCAAGCGTTTTGGTGCGGGGGGTCTTCGAAGGTCGCCGGTGGCTCGGAGGGCCCTGCACGTTCTTCCGCCCTGAATGACAGGCGACTACCCTAGCGGCCCGGTTAGAGGAGGGGCGGTAGGGTGAGTCTGGCGCTGGGGCTCGGGGTCCCCAGTCCTCGGCGTTGGGGTGCCAGGCCCCTTCGGAAGGGCTCTAGGGGGCCGACCAAGCATTACTGTTAGCCCCCAGGAGGCTGGCAGACCAAATCTGCCAGCTGTGTGTCGAGGAGAGGGGCAGGCCGAGGTGAGGGCGCTGTCGAGCGGAAGCATGGGCCCAAGCGTTTTGGCACGGGGGGCCTTCGAATGTTGCCAGGGGCTTGGAGGGATCTGCCCGTTCTCCCTCCCTAAATGACCGACAGTGCTCCTAGCGGCCCGGGTGGTGGCGGGGCGACACGGTGATTCCGGCGCTGGGGCTCGGGGGTCCCCAATCTCAGGCATTGCGGTGTCAGGCCCCTTCAGAGTGGCCCCTAAGGGGCCAACCTACTGTTATGGGTAGACTCCAGGAGGAAGGCAGGCCTCATCCACCAGCTCTGCAGCGAGCGGAGGGGCGGGCCAAGGTGAGGGCGCTGAGGAGCAGGAGTATGGGCTCAAGCGTTTTGGATGGGGGGGCCTTCGAAGGTCACCATGGGCTCGGAGGGCCCTGCCTGTCCTCCCGCCCTGAATGACCAGCGGCACCCCTAGCGGCCCGGGTGGCAGCGGGGCGGCAGGGTGAGTCCGGCGCTGGGGCTCTGGGGTCCCTAATACCCGGCGTTGAGGCGCCAGGCCCCTTGGGCGGGCCCCTCGGGGGCGGATCTAGGGTTAGGGTTAGCCCGCAGGAGGCTGGCAGGCTCCTTCCTCCATGTGCGGTGAATGGAGGTGTGGGTCGAGGTGAGGTAGCTGGCGAGTGGGAGCGTGGGCCAGAGCATTTTGGCTTTGGCTCGGAGTGCCTTCGAAGGTCCCAGGTGGCTCGGAGGGTCCTGCCCGTTCTGTCGCCCTGAAGGACTGGCGACGCCCCTAGTTCCCCATGTGGCGGTGGGGCGGCAGGGTGCGTCTGGCGCTGGGACTTGGGGGTCCCCAATCCCTGGCATGCGGCACCAGGCCACTTGGGAGGGGCCCCTCGGGGGCGACCTAGGGATAGGGTTAGCCCCCAGGAAGCCAGCAGGCCCGATCCCCCAGCTCTGCAGCGAGTGGAGGGGTGGGCCGAGGTTAGGGCGCTGGTGGACAGAGGCGTGGGAGCTAGAGTTTTTGTGTGGGGGGCCTTCGAAGGTCGCAGGGGGATCGGAGGGCCCTGCCCATTCTCCCTTCCTGAATGACTGGCAACGCCCCTAGTGCCCTCGGTGTCTATGGGGTGGCAGAGTGAGTACAGCACTGGGGCTCGGGGTCCCAAATCCACGGCATTGCGGTGCCAGGCTCCTTGGGAGGGGCCCCTCGGGGCCGACCTAGGGTAAGTGTTAGCCCCCAGGAGTCCAGCAGGCCCTTTCTGCAAGCTCTGCGGCAGGCGGAGGGGCAGGCCGAGGTGAGGGCGATGGCGAGAGGGAGTGTGGGCCCAAGCGTTTTGGCACAGGGGCCTTCGAAGGTCGCCGGGGGCTTGGAGGGCCCAGCACGTTCTCTCGCCCTGAAAGAATGGCGGCGCCCCTAGCAGCCCGGTTTGCTGCGGGGGGGCAGGGTGACTCCGGCGCTGGGCTCGGGGGTCCCCAATCTCCGGCGTTGTGGCGCCAGGCCCCTTGGGAGAGGCCCCTCGGGGGCCGACCTAGGGTTAGGGTTCGTCCCCAGGAGGCCGGCAAGCCCGGCGCTAAGTGGTTCTGGCAATGTAACAAAAATGCCATACACTTATCTCTAAGAAATAACAGTGTACAGGAACCCTCTTAGCCCTAACATCATCCTTTGTGAATATGGAAGCCAGCCCCAAAGTGGTCGTGGAAGTCTGACGAAAGGGTTAAGCACTTTTCTCTGAGTCACCACACTATAAAGGGAAAGACCAATGTATATCATCTTTCACGAGTAGGAAGCATTAATGAAAAGGTTCTGGAATTTCGAGGACTCTGACCCATCCTTATTGGTAATAAACCACCGTGTACAGGAAAACACCTTCAACTCTCATCAGCCTCCTCAATCCTGATTCCGATTCAACTTTGGGTGTGTAGGACTAGGGAAATGTCCACATCTTATTGCTAAGAAAGAACGATGTCAGAGTAATGCCCGACAAGTCACATCAGCCTTCCTGAAGACGGAAGCAGGAATCAAGGTGGTTATGTTACCATGAGGTAAGGAAGATGAGCATATAAGTGAGAAACAACAGTGGGCAGGACCTCTCTTCCAACGAACAGTATCTTTGCTTAATGTTGAATCCCTATGGTAAGTGGTTGTGGGCATTTGTGAGGTCAAAATCTGAAGTGTTTTGTAAAACCTCTTGGCCATTCACAGATGAGACTAAGGTAGTTGGGGACTCCTAGGCAGTGATTTGTCCACTGTCAAAAATATGAGAAGATAAAAGAGACAGATGAGGTCTCCTCAGGCATTGTCCTTTATCCTCATTCTCTGAGGGTGGCCATCCCTGGACAGCTCAGTGGAAGGGTCTCATTCACAGTGGGGGCATCTGTTCCTCACAGACATCAGGCAGGGAAATGGATTTGGTTCTCTGTGCAAGCCCAGCCACAGCTGAGTGTCACAGCACCCTCTCGTGGGCTCATAAGAGTTTCACTGTCACCAGGCAGGTCATTGTATTTGATAAACCACTGTGAGAGTTTGCATTTGCCTTCATCTGCAACCTCCTAGAAGCAAATGCAGGTCTCTGGTACCATGTGAAGTCATGTGAAGGCATTGTGAGAAAGTGTCCTTTTGCTTAAGAAAAACATGGCTGGGGCTCCTGGCTGGCTCAGCCAGTTAAGCATGTGCCTTTGGCTCAGGTTATGGTCCCAGGGTTCTGGGATCGAGCCCGGGCTCCCTGCTCAGCACGAAAGGAGGTAGGGAAATAGCTTAGAACCCACAGAGAATGTGAATAAAGGGGAGTGAAATGGAACTTGGTCTGTGTTTTGCTTTAGGGATTGGAAGTTAGTTTTTTCTCAATTGTGATTGTTCTTGAAACAGAAAAGCTGTATTGTTTTTTTTTCTTTAATTTTTTCTACTAATAATTTTTTATTATGATATGTTAGTCACTACACAGTATTTCCTTAGATTTTGATGTAGTGTTCCGTGATTCATTATTTGCATATAACACCCAGTGCTCCATGCAATATGTACCTTCCTTAATACCCATCACTGGCCCATCCCAATCCCCCACCCCTCTCCCCTCTGAAGCCCTCAGTTTGTTTCCCAGAGTCCATAGTCTCTCGTGGTTCATTCCCCCTTCTGTTTAGGGTCCATTGTCTAAAGGGACAGACAGTGGAAGTTCACCAAATATAAGATCGAAATTTCATTGTTCATTATAGATGCCGCCAAGTAGTTCCCAGACATTTCATTCTACTGTAGTAATTCATTATACCTGTGCAGGTGCACGTCGAAGATAATTGATGCATGTATAGTGGTAATAAAACACGCCCCTCAGTAGTAGAATAATAGAGGATGCATATGTGTAAAATTATTCGACTATAGCTTCCATGCTTTCCCTTTGGTTCCTTATTATCTATGAAATTGAACAATTTTTGTTCTCTAGGCTTTGAACTCATTGTCAGTATTTAGAGTTTTTCAATGCTGATCTTCTCCTGAAAAAGTTACCAAAAACCTAAAATATGTATGAACTTTAAAAAATACTATATTAAAAATTACAGCAGGGAAGTTCCATTTTGTAAATATTGTGTCAATGGATCTCTATTTTGACATCTGTGTTCATTAGAAATGATGACATTTTATGCGAGTATAAATATCAATGTGTAAAAGAAAAGGTAGGAAGAACCTTGAATGTTTACGTAATTGGTGAAATGACAGGGGTGTGTGTGTGTGTGTGTGTGTGTGTGTATGTGTGTGTGTGTGTGTAATTGATTTTCAATGAATGGTTCAGCTTCTTGTAGGGCCTCCGAGAGAGCCCAGGTGAACCTTTCAATGAGTTGATATCTGTTTTCAGAACATGGGAATCTCTTAGTCCAATAGTCAATCAGGCAAGCTTTGAGGTCTTGAAGAGTTTCAGTCCTCATCAATGGTGTTGCAGACGCTTGTGAGCAAACCCTAGGGTATGCTCATAGCCCTCATTAGCTGGTACCAAGGTGTGACGATTTCAGACAGCATTTCCCAAAGAAGTACCTCTTGAGTCTCTGTCCTTGTCAGTTCCCTACACTTCCTTACACTAGTTATGTGATCAGTGTGTTTCAGGATAATCCCCACATGTGATTTTTCTATTTCCTACTAGTCCTATCTGTTTCTCATCTTCTTCTTTTATGGTAGGGGTTGGGAAGCAACCTGTGTGGTGTAGAAAGGGGTGTGGTAGTTGTCTGCCTTCAGAGGACCGAATGATGCCTAAAATTGTACTGTAGTTTGAGGTCAATTGTCCATCCTCTGAGTGTCAGGAATTCCATGACTTTACTTTGATGCTAGTCTGTTCTTCAAGCTGTCTTCAGAAATAAGGACGTCATCCATCTAGGGAATACTGGTTTCTGTGTATGTTTTCATTTTAGGAAAGGCCTTGCTGTTCCTGAAAATAATACTGTAGAGCACCCTTTCCTGTTCTTATTGGCCATCAGTCAATCTTTTGTGAAGTATTCGTTTATAAATAGACTTTCTATGGTTGATGAGCAGGAATTCTTTATTGACAAGTCTTTGTCAGTGTGTGTATTGCAAATCTTTACTTCCCAGCCTGTGGTTAACTTTTTCATTTTCTTATGGTCATAAGATAAGGAGAAATGTCACATTTTTATGAAGTCCCGCTGAATTCTTTTAAATGGTTAGGGCACCCTGCGTCCTACCCCAAGATTGACAGGTTCTACGTTTTCTTTCAGAAACTGTCCAATGGGAAGCTACAATCCATCTCAAATTTATAAATTGCATTTTGAATTTAATAGGGTATTTATAGACTGGTTTGGATTTTCTATGTACACAATTGTATTATCTGTGAATAGTCACATTTATCCCCTCAATTCTTATACTTTTTGATTCTCTTGCCTTCTAACACTGGTAAATTCTCCAAAGCAACGTTAAATAGAGCAGCATTGTTTGAAGATTTTAATATACCTTTCTCAATATCTGACAGAAAAAGCAGACAAAACATTGGTAAAAAATGTGACCTAATTGACATATAGGGAACATTCCATAATAAGTGCAGAATACATTATATTCAAGAGGTCATAGACTCTTTACCCAAATAGATGATAGTTGGGGCCACGAATCAAGGCTACAAATGTTAAACCCTGAAATTAACTAGATTCTATTCTTAGACCACAGGGGAATTGAGCCACAGTCATAGCGAAAAGAAAACCAGGAAGTCCTTCAATGTTTAAAATTAAACAGAACATTGCTACATATCCTAAAGGTCAGAGAGGGAATCTCCATGGAAATTCTGAAGCTTTTCTACATGAGGGCTCACACACAATGGCACTTTCTTTGTGAAGAGCATTATAATAACCTAGACAGGAGTTGAGCCTTAAGTCAGAGTTCTGCCTGCCCCAGCCACACCTGGCAGCCTTGGCCTGTGGTCCCCCTCAGCTGTCCTTTCTGGTGGCCCTGAGCTAAGGGGGTCAACATGGCCATACAGAAATGGGAAGCTCCCCACTCATAGTGATGACGGTGCCCCCTCCCCAGCTGCCCTTTCTGGTGACTCTGAGCTAGGGGGGGGTCAACATGGCCGTATGGAAATTAGAAGCTCCCCACTCTTAGTGATGACGTTGCTGTCGTATCGTCCTCACCAGTCCAACAACATGATTTCTGAGTGAACTATGATACAAGAGTGACTTCTTGGCCCTCCTTCAGGTTTTAAAATCATCTGGTGAGTCATCTGTTCGAAATATGGATTCAACATGTGTTCTTTCTTCTGGAAAAGAAATAGACCCAATAGCAATTATGGCTTCCTGAGCACCTGTTCTTGAGACATATCATACTGGCTCTTTGTAGCATTCTGCCTCTTAAACTTCTCAACTAGGGTGTAGATATTTTT